>NC_092752.1:49230860-49586044 GCF_047496795.1 Chiloscyllium punctatum
GATATATCTAAGAGCACTGCACGAGGCGAGATAAGATCGTTCAGGGGCAAGGTCCCGGAAGACTGGGCAGTAGCAAATGTTGTGCCCTTATTCAAGAAGGGCTGCAAAGAAAAGCCTGGGAAATATAGACCAGTAAGCTTCACATCTGGTTCTGGAAACCACTTGAGAAGGTACGGAGATATAAGATATGTATGCATTTGGAAATACAGAGTTTGACTTGGAGCAGTCAGCATAGCTTTGTGCCTGGCAGATCGTGCCTGACAAATTTTGATAGAGTTTTTGAGGAAGTGACCAGGAAGGTTGACGAAGGCAGGGTGGTAGACATATTCTATATGGATTTCAGTGAGGCCTTTGATAAGGTTCCACGTGGTAGGCCGCTCTGGAAGGTTAGATCGCATGGACTCCAATGTAAACTGGCAAATTGGCGACACAATCGGCTTGACGTTTTGAAGCAAATGGCTATGGTGGAGGTATGCTTGTCGGACTGGAGGCCTGTGACTAGTGGAGTGCCTCAGGGGTCGGTGCTGGGCCCATTGCTGTTTGTTATCTATATCAATGATTTGACCCAGAGTACACAACGCAACGATAGTAAGTTTGCAGATGACACTAAATTAGGAGACATCATTTACAGTGAGGAACGTTATCAGAAATTGCAGCAGTACCTTGATCAGCTGTGGAAGTGGGCTCAGAAATAGCAAATGGAGTTAAATATAGATAAGTGTCTTGCATTTCGGAAAGTCAAATCCAGGTAGGAATTTAATGACGAATGATAGTGCATTAAGGCGTGTAGTGGGAAAAAAGGACGTTGGAGATCAGGTGCACGGTTGTCTGAAATTTGAGTCACAGATACACAGGATAGTGAAGAAGGCTGTTGGCACATTGGCCTTCATCAATGCATTGAGTATAGACGTTGGGACGTTATGTTGCAGTTGTACAGGATGTTGGGAAGGCTGTATTGGACTATTGTGTTCAGTTTTGTTCAGCTTGCTCTAGAAAGGATATTATTGAACAAGAAAGTACGTAGAACAAATTTCCAAAGATGTTCCCTGGGCTAAAGGCTCTAAGTTATAGGCAGAGGTTGGACAGGTTAGAACTTATTTCTTTACAGCGTAGGAAACCGATGGGGTTCTTATAGAAGTGTAACCCTTATAAAATCATGAGAGGCGTGCATGGGGTGAATACTTCAAAATTTGTTCCCAAGGTTGTGGAATCGAGGACTAGAGGACATCCATTAATGTTTGGAAAGGATAAAAAATATAAAAAGGAAACTGAGGGGCAACGTTTTTACAATGAGTGTGGTACGCATATGGACGGAGCTGGCAGTGGAAGTGATTGAGGTGGGTACAATAACAACATCGAAAAGGCATTTGGACAAATACACAGATAGGAAAGGATTAGAGGGATACAGAACAAGGGCAAGGGAATGCGGTGCGTCTGGATTGACATTTTGGTTGGCATGGTCCAGCTAGGCCAAATGGCCAGTCATACTGGCAGTTTCGTGCAATATGACTGTAAATGAGTGTGTTTTGGGGTGAAGACAGGGTCGGGGGGGGGGGGTGTAGACTGAAATAAAATGTCATGGAAGGATATGTTCACAGGTTCAGAATGCTGAAATGAAGACATTTTGATACTACCATGCAACACGGGTCAGTATTTCAAAGAATTATGAGTGAAATGGATATTGCTGTGAGTTCAGGCGATGGAGAGCTTTGGATGAGCATTTGTTCTGCAGCTTTGTAACTGGGAATGAGGACAGCAGTGTCTTCGCCTCACAGGGCTGAACCTAACAAAAAACTGTCTTAGTGACATTTTCATTGAGTGTGACAGAGGGGTTGTCTGCACGAGGCCGAGCTAGATTCCTGGTGCTACCTTACCAAACTCATCTCATTAACTACCCATCCCACTCCATAGTGTCCCTCTCATACAATGCCAGCCCGATTCTCCCACCCATCATGACTGGAGGTACTCACAGTCGCCCGGATGCCCCTGGATATTCCGTAATCCCTGACACTGGTGCCATCTTTAAAAGATCAAGGGGCACACGGTTGCGCTTTCTCAGTTTGGAGCTGCCCTGCACATTTTCCCCAAGCATGGCAATGAAGGGGAAATTACACCACGGTTTGTCGACAGCAGCACGGATGTCCTCGTGGATGCTCTAGTACAAAACCGGACCATTCTCTTCCCAGAGGGGGCCACACTACCAGACCCACCGAGCATAGGCTGAGCTCACCACCCAGCTCAGTGCAGTTTCTGGGGTCTGAAGAAATGTCCAGCAAAACAGGACAAGCATCAATAAGCTTCCCTACTCTCTAAGGATAAGAGTCACCATATTTTCTCTGCTCCCTCACACTCACCGTATATCGGTTATAGCACCGACCCTCAAACAAGGCTCATGCTCCACCACTCTCACTATTGCATGCAGCACCTTCCCTCTCTTTCTCTCTTGCCTTTGTAATGCCCCCCACATAGTTAGAGAATATTCTGCAGAATGTCAATTATGTAATGTTCCAGGTATTGTTCCAACTTATTTCCAGTTTCAGGAAAACGGCTGTGCCCCAGTGTGTAACACGGAAGAGGATGGAGTAGAGATGTACGTTTTTCAAATCACACACAATTAAAATCCATCATGAGGCTATTCAGTACTTCAAACATGCTCCAACAGTCAATACGTTTGGGGGTGTTCTGATGGTTTTCTCAGCTCCATGTTACAGGAACTTCCAGTCATTCAACCCCCAGGTTCCTGTTACCGAGCAGACGATTCTCAGATACTTCATACCCCGGGTTTCTTCTAGCATGTGTTCAGAAGGCATTTCCCATGGGGACGGACTCTGCTTACAATATATTTCATCTGATTTATAAATTCAAGCAACAGTCAGCATGCTTTCCTCAGACCAATCAAAAACATGCACTTATTTTATGGTTATCGATATCCAATCACAATTAGTCATTCTGGTTATTTCACTTGTCTCACCTTATTGTATTCAACCAAAGATAGCTTCCAAACACTTGTCACATTATATAATATAATTTCTAGCAGAGAACATTTTTATCTCGAATCCACCTTTTCCCTTGTCATTAAAATTTCTCTTGACCCTTTACTGTGCCTGATTCTGTGTGTAACAGTTACACAGTCTCCCACTCAGTTGTCTGGATGGTTGGTTTGTGATGCAGAGGGAGGCCACCAGCGCAGGTTCAATTCCCCACACTGACAGAGGTTACTAGGAAGGGGATGCTCTCTCAACCTCACCCCATCACCCGTGTGGTGACCTTCAACATAAACCACCATGAGAGGTCTCTCTAATGAGAGTTATTTGGGATTCTGATCTATCAATGTTAGCATTTTAATTTTTTCACAAAATTTTTTATTGAAAATATATTTTTATTATTATATTAAACCAATTACAAAATAGCTCAAATAACTGAACAAAATTACACCCATGTGCATGGATATACAAAATAAGTTAAAGTCTCTAAACGGACAGAAGAAAAACTAAAATAAACAATAAATAATAAATAAATAATACGGTTCAGCATAACAAAGTGATAGCTCTCGTTCTTCGAGATCATCAACTGATACACATTCATACAGTCATAATTCTTCATATGTGATTCATTAGACAATATCGTCATGGCTCTATAAAAGCCATTTTTAGAGTGGCAGATAAGCCTGTATCGCGGTAATCCAAAAAAGGTTGCCACATCTTATATAAATCTCTGCTTTTCGGTGCACCATACTGGTGAGAATGTCCAAAGGGATATTCTCCATGATGAGCTTACAACCACCCAACAGACCCGGAGGTTTTTCAGACATCCAAAACAACAGAATATTTTTCCTAGCACAGGAAGTATGGGGGAGATACTAAAGGAGTATTGTGCATCAGTATTTACTGTGGAAAAGGATATGGAAGATATAAAAGGAAGGAAATAGATGGTGAAATTTTGCAAAATGTCCATATTACAGAGGAGGTAGTGCTGGATGTCTTGAAACGGGTAAAGGTGGATAAATCCCCAAGACCTGATCAGGTCTACCCTAGAGCTCTGTGGGAATCTAGAGAAGTGATTGCTGGGCCTCTTGCTGAGATATTTGTACCATCGATAGTCACAGGTGAGGTGTCAGAAGACTGGAGGTTAGCTAACATTGTGCTATTGTTTGAGAAGGGTGTTAAGGCCAAGCCAGGGAATTATAAAATAATGAGCCTGACGTTGGTGGTGGGCAAGTTGTTGGAGGGAACCTTGAGGGATAGGATGTGCATGTATTTGGAAAGGCAAGGACTGATTCGGTATAGTCAACATGGCTTTGTGCGTGGGAAATCATATCTCACAAACTTGATTGAGTTTTTTGAAGAAGTAACAAAGAGGATTGATGAGGGCAGAGGGGTAGATGTGATTTTATATGGACTTCAGTAAGGGTTTTGATAAGGTTCCCCAGGGGAGACTGAATGGCATTGTTAGATCTCATGGAATACAGAGAGAACCTCATGGATGCAGAACTGGCTCAAAGGTAGAAGACAGAGGGTGGTGGTGGAGGGTTGTTTTTCAGACTGGGGAGCCTGTGACCAGTGCAGTGCCACAAGGATTGGTGTTGGATTCACTACTTTTTGTCATTGACATAAATGATTTGGATGCAAGCAAAGGAGGTACAGCTGGTAAGTTTGCAGATGACGCCAAAATTGGAGGTGTAGTGGAGAGCGAAGTGTTCACCTCAGATTGACCAAATGGCCAATGGGCTGAGAAGTGGCAGAGGGAGTTAAATTCAGATAAATACGAGATGTTGTATTTTGGGAAAGCAAATCTTAGCAGGACTTATACAGTTCATGGTAAGGTCGCAGGGAGTGTTGCTGAACAAAGAGACCTTGGAGTTCATAGCTCCTGGAAAGTGGAGTCGCAGGTAGATAGGGTAGTGAAGAAGGCTTTTTGCATGCTTTCCTCTATTTGTCAGAGTATTGAGTACAGGAGTTGGAAGATCACGTTGCGGCTGTACAGGACACTGGTTAGGCCACTGTTGTAATATTGTGCGCAATTCTGGCCTCTTTCCTATCGGAAAGATGTTGTGAAACTTGAAAGGGTTCAGAAAAGATTTCAAGGATGTTGCCAGGGTTGGAGGATTTAAGCTATAGAGAGAGGCTGAACAGACTGGGGCTGTTTTCCCTGGAGCGTCGGAGGCTGAGGGATGACATTATAGAGGTTTACAAAATTATGAGGTGCATAGATATGGTAATTAGGTAAAGCCTTTTCCATGGGGTCGGGAAGTCCAGAACGAGAGAGTATGGGTTTAGGGTGAGGGGGGAAATATATAATAGCGAGCTACGGGGCAACTATTTCACACAGAGAGTGGTATGTGTATGGAATGAGCTGGCAGGTGATGTCGGGGAGGCTGATACAAGTGCAACATTTAAAAGGCATTTGGATGGGTAAATGAATAAGAAAGGTTTGGAGGGTTATGGGCCAGATGCTGGCAGGTGGGACTAGGTTTGTTCGGGATATTTGGTCAGTACGGATGGGTTGGACCGAAGGGACTGTTTCCATGCTGTACATCTCCATGACTCTATGATTCTATGACTTATATTAATCTCTGTTTTTTGGTGCACCATGCTGGTGAGAAAGTCCAAAGGGATATTCTCCGTGATGAGCTTACAAAGACCCAACAGACCCGCGGAGTCTTCAGACATCCAACGCAACAGAATATTTTTCCTAGCACAGAAAGTTAGGATATATTTTTTCCCCCATGTGCATCTGTGTAAGATAATCTGGGCAGGCCCAGGAAAAGAGAAACTGGGTTCACCTCCAATTCGGTCCCCAAGACCCACTCTACCACACCGAACACAGAGCTCCAATATATACAAAGCATGCAGCAGGACCACATGCAACGAGTAAGATTGTCTGTAGTCATTCTGCATTTCGGACATGCTGAAGATAATCCAACTTTGAATTTTGAGAGAAAATCGTGGGTTAGATAGAAAATATGAAGTACTTTCAACTGTATGGAATGGGTCATATTACAGATCAAAATCCTTTGAGCATTTCCACAAATATCCTCCCCTGTCTCCATAAAGATCTAAACCCCCAACTCTCTCGCACAGACGTTACGAAGCTGCACAGTCTTGTCTGAGGGGACACTCTCCAACAACTGTTTAAGGGTACTGACAGCGAGTGCATTCTTTACAATAATCACCTGCTTCTCTGTATCGGATCTATAAGTGCCTGTTAAAATTGTGTTTTTTAATCAAATCTCTAATCTGAAAAAAAAACAGAAGAGGTCTCTACAAGGTAGTCCATACTTACGAGGTATTTGCTAAAATGATATCACTGTTTCTCCCTCAAGTCACAAGTCGTGGCTCAGTGGTTTGCACTGTTGACTCATAGCACCTGGGTCACGTGTTTGGTTCCAGCCTTGGGTGACTGGCTGTGTGGAGTTAGTATATTCTCAACTGTGTCTATGTGGGTTTCCTCCCACAGTCACAAACATGTGCATGTTAGATGAATTGGCCATTGCTCAATCGCTCATAGTGTTCAGGGATGTGTAGGTTTGGGCATTAGTCAGGGTAAATATAGGATGGTGGGGGATTGGGTCTGGATGGCTCCTCTTCAGGGGGTCGAGATGGACTTGCTGGGCCCAAGGGCTTGTATCCACACTGTAGGGATTCTACTAATTCTAAATTACTCAAGCAAGGCACACCCCTGGCTGCTCACAGTTTAAACCTGGAATTCAGTATCCCTGGTTGACAACCAGTATACCAATTATAGGGGTAAGAAACATGGTTTTGGCTGCATTGCCCTCGACCTGACGCATTTTCCTTCAGGTTTTAACAGTATTGATGATCATTAGTTTATGACAATACTCCATAAATGTTGTCATTTTATCTAAGAACAACAGACCAATAAGGGTTCACTTTGTCTAAGAGGGCTCCATGTCTAGCTGTATTGATGCCGAGTCCTCAGCGGTCCAGGCACTAACATACGATGAAAAAAAAACTTTATTGATTGCTGTTAATCGGGGAGATCTACCACCTCCCCCCGCACCCCACCCCCACAATCTATGGAGCAGTTGGAATTTTGTTAGCTTGATAAAGAATCGCTTATATTGCCAATTAAAGGAGCTAAACCAGCCATTATGTTTCCTAAATACCTGTCTGGGAAACATCAAAGGAAGCATTCACACAGGGTAGAGCAAATGAAGAAGGACATTCATTTTAATAACAGCTATCCGACCTAGCCAGGATATTGGAAATGCTTCCCATCTTTGAAGGTGTTGTTTCATTTTGTCAAACAAATGGACATAGTTCGCGTTAAATAAATAATCAAAGACAGATATAATAACATACTGAAATAGGGAAACCTCCCCAGTGACCATTTAAAAGGAAACTAGGATTTGGCCTCAGTATCAGGTATTTCCCTAAGACCTCCCATAGGCATGGCCTCCAGCTTTGTAAAATTAATCTTATCGCCCGGAAAGGCAACAAGCGAATTAATGCATTGCATCACATGAACTACCGAAATTGCGGGATTTATCAAAAACAATGTAATCTTATGTGACTTCTATCCCACCTCTGGGGCAGATATGTTGACATCCCTACGGATGGCCTCCACCAGTAGCTCAATCCCCAACATAAACAACAATGGTGAAAGGTGTCAACCTTGTCGGCTGCCTGGAGAAATATTAATATTACTGGTGGCCACACCATTAGTGAGAACCGCAGCCAGAGGATCGTGGTAAAGGACCCTCACCAGCTTGATAAAAACTTTGCATAGACCAAACCGTTTTTAATGTACAGAAGAGATCCGGCCACTCAACCCAATCAAATGCCTTTTCTCATCTAAAGAGATCAATAATCCCTGGACAGATTGTTGTTGAGACTCTTGGATCATATTGAGTAAACTCTTCACATTGTAGGAAGATCTGTGGTCCTTTATAAAGCCTGTTTGGTCCTCTTTGGTAACGGAAGGCAGCAGAGTTTCCAGCCTGAATGCACGCGTCTCAGATAGGATTTTGAAACCAACATTTAAAAGTGAAATTGGAGGGGAAGAAGCACCGTCTGCCAGGGTCTTCCTTTCTTCAGCATCATAGAGATATGAGCGGAGGGAGGGGTTCCTGACTGTATGAGTGAAGGAACATGTTAAACATCACCCCTGACCATACTTTTATAAATTATTTATAAAATTCACTAGGAAATCCGTCAGGAACGTGCACCTTTACATTCTGAAGCTGCTTCACACCCTCCTGCGCTGACAGTGGTACATTAAGGCAAACATCTATTCAGGGGTTACTCCTGGAAGACCCAGGTTCTTGAAAAATGACTCCATCTTAATCCATCTTTCCTCAAAATGTTCAGTCTGAAATAATTCAGAGAAAACTCTCGGACAGGAGGCATTAATAATTTTGGAATTGAATGTCAGGATCCCAATACCATCCCTCATTGAGGTAATGGCTTGAGGGGACGCTCATTTTCCTGGCAAGATAGACTAAATAACTGCCCGGCTTATCACCATGTTCAAACAGCCTTTGTTTTGCAAAAGTAAGTTCCTTCTTGGCTGTCTGCGTGAGCGAGGAATTCACTGTAGACCGAAGCGTTGTGATGCTCTGCAGCTTAGCCACTGAGGGTCTATCACAGTATGCCCTCTCGGCTGCCCTCAGCTTTGCCTCAAGCGAGCATTCCTGCTCCCCCTTCTACTGCATGCTAAGGCATATGCCTTAGCAATTTCCCATCGAGTGGATGGTTTACAGATTGAATCTGAATGAATGGCTAAGAAAGATTTGAATTCATCGCAGTGTATGGCACGGTGGCACAATTGTTAACCCTGCTGCCTCACAGTGCCAGAGACCCGGGTTCAATTCCCGTCTCAGGTGACTGATTGTGTAGAGCTTTCACATTATCCCTGTGTTTGCATGGGTTTCCTCCGCGTGCTCCGGTTTCCTCCCACAGTCCAAAAATGTGCAGGTTCGGTGAATTGGCCATGAGAAATTGCCCGTAGCATTAGGTGAAGTGGTAAATGTGGGGGAATGGGTCTCGGTGTGGACTCGTTGGGCCTGCTTCTACACTGTAAGTAATCTAATCTAAATAAACAATGAGCTAACTAGTCTTCAGAATAGAGGGATACCTTCGCTCGTGTCTCGAATCTGTTACATTGCCATTAATCTTAATCAATAAGTACATTGCTTCATGGTCAGAAATGGTAATATTCCCAATTGTGCAGGATGCCACCGAATCTAAGATTGTGGCAGGGATGGGGAAGATATCAACCCTCATATGGCATTTCTGCGGGTTAAAGAGGAAAATAAAATCCCGACTTGTGATGTGGATATGCCTCCAGACATCCATGCTCTAGTTCTGCACACAAGTTCACTAATTGCTTACATTATAGCGAGGGTATTGGGGCAACTTTGGACATTCTGTACACCGTAGGGTCCATAAGACAGTTGAAATTTTAATGTGGCACGATGCAAGATAACTGAATTGGGAAAATGCATCGACCAGGATTTTTAGAGTGTGCGCCGGGGGGGAGGGTGGAGCAATAAACATTCAAAATACTGTATTATTTACCATAGTTCAAGGCTTTGGGGATTATGAGCCTTCCGTGAGTGTCAAATACAATCTAGTAGATTAAATGAAAGACTCTTTTTATCCATTATGGCTTCTCCCCTACTCGTAGTATTAAAAGAGGAGAAATAAACCCGACCAAACCCGACCTGCTGTAATGTCAAATGTTCCTTGTCATCAAGGTGCATCTCCTGCAATAGGACAACATCCACCCTCTCTTTTTAAGACTAGAAAGTATTTTTTCCTCTTTTCTGGCCAGTGGCTCACCTTAATGCTCCAGGTAGACCATTTAAGCACATCATTATCCAGAACACACTGTAGCAACATTTGAACTGGAGAGAGGAAGAACTTGAATTACTTAACCATTAATAAACAAAGTCTTATAGAGCTTAAAAAATACACAAACTATGACTACTACAACTGCCAACTCATAAAACTTTCAAAAACTAAGCATTTTAAATAAATGGCTTGGGTGGAGAGGGTTAGGGAACCACTTTGCCCGTGCTGTGATGCAGAGCCCAACAAAGCAGACCTTCCAGATCGTTACCATCTTGGATATACCCTTAACATTTTATCGATATTATCCTTTCATTTTGCATTATATTCCTGGATGTTCTGGAGCAGTGTGATTTTGTACCACTGTCAGCATTTCCCCAACACTGCACATTCCTGCCATTCCCCGATAATGCTTGACTCCGTTATTCTTTATGAACCTTCTGTCTATGCCTCAAACATATTCAATATCTCTGCCTCCAATGCTCTGCAGGGAAAAGCGTTCCAAATACTCTCACCACTGAGAAAACAAAAAATAACCTGATCCGTGGGTGAGATTATTTTTGTCTCCTTACCTGAGAAAAGATATAATTACAAGGGAAGCAGTTCGGAGATGTTTCTCTTCATGTATTCCAGGGATGAGGGTCTTGTATTATGAAGGCTTTAACAGGTTACTCTTGGAATGAGAGGTGATCTTATTGAAACATGCAAAACCTAGAGAAGAGTGATCAGATAGATACCCACTGGATGTTTGTATCGTACAAACATCTTGTTGTTTTTATAGAATCTCGACAGTGTGGAAGCACGACATTCCGTCCATCAAGTCCACATTGACCCTGGAACAGTATCCCCACCGGACCTGCCCCCCTACTCTTTCCACGTAACCCTGCATTTCCCATCACTAACGTATCTAACCGACACATCCCTGGGCACTATGAGCAATTTATCATGGCCAATCCGCTCTATGCTGCATATCTATGGACGATGGGAGGAAACTAGAACACTGGGAGGAAATCCACACAGACATGGGGAGACTGTTCAAAATCCACATAAAGGGTTGCCCGAGGTTGGGGAATTTAACGTAGCTACTTGGTGATGGGAGGTAGCAGTGCTAACCACAGTTTCACTATGTGCATCTGTTAGTTCTATTAGTTACTTGTGGCTGACTAAAGAAATCGGCCAGACTTGTTCCTGTCACTGAACCTGACTCAATCTGTGAACTTTATCATCGGCCATATCACCAACCTGGTTACATTTAAAATTTAGTGTGAGCCGTGGATGAATGGGACGAGAAAAGGAAACAGTGACACCTTTCAACATCCGTCAGAGCAGGAATTAGGACAAATTCACAAAGTGGCATTTCTGTCAAGTGGTAATTCTCTTTTCCAGAAGTTTGAGATGGCTGGATCTTTATATCATATCGAAGCTGGCTTTGTCTGATTTTCCATGGACAGGTGAATCAGTGATAATGGTGCATGGAAAGGAAAGTGCAACTGGGATCACAATGAGATGATCCATGACCTTATTTACTGGTGGAGTAGTGTCAAAGGGCCGAATGGCCCACTTGTGTCCCTCAGCCCTATGTTCTGATGTTCCATTCAGCCCTCAGATCTGCTAAACATGGGCAGATCGAGGCCACTCCGATGGTTAGGTGTAGTTTTGGAAATGTACTTGGAAATCCAGGTTGGGTCAGGAAGTGAACACCACCCCCACCCCTCAATCCCTGTTTCCAGGCTTCCCCTCTCTGTATCTTCTGCTTCATATGTGGGTCATGTTGCAGCCCCAGATACACTAGGAATACAGCCACATACCGCACCCAGGGTTAAAATATCAAATCCCCTGCTCTCCCTGAATGCAATATTGTACAACACAATTTCCATCAAAATAACCCATTACTTTCCAAATGCATAACATGTGAAATTAATAAATAGGAACAGGAGTAGGTCAATCGGCCCCTGAAGCTAACCCTGTCATTTCATAAGAACATTCCTGATCTGCCCAGGCCTCAACTCCACTATCTTGCCGACTCCTTATCTCCCTCCAAACCTCTCTGGGTTAGGGAATGCCAGACATTCACTACCTTCGGAGAGAAGACGTTACTCTGCATCTCAGATTGAAATCGATGTTTCTTATTCGGTATCTATATCCTCGAGTTCGACACTTTGCTCAAGAATGGAAACAACTTCTCAACATCTACCTTCTCCAACCCCTTCTCTGTCTTGTATGTTTCAGCAGTATCACTCCTCATTCATTTAAACCCCAATGAATAATCGCCTCACCATTTTAGAGATACTCAATAACTCAACCCTTTCATCCCAGGAAACTGCCTAACGTACAGACCGAGGTACTTGCTGCATCAGCATGCTGACTTTATGTTTCATACACAGGAAGACTCCAAAGCCTTTGCACTGTTCCTTTTCTGTAAGTCCTCTCCGTTAAATAACAGCCTGCGGTTTGATCCTCAGTCTTATCCTCAAAGTCGGATCTATATTGCACTCAGCTCCGTCCTTCAGGCTGTCAGCATAGATTGCAAATAACTGAAGCCATCAGACTGATATTCGTGGTACTCCAGCCGATAAACCTTTACCATAAAGATCCATTAATCCTGACTCTCCGATTTCTGTGTTAAACAATCATCATCCCATTTTAACACAGTATCCGACATCCTGGAGCTTCTGTTTTGTGTAAGAACTTTTAATCTGTGATACCTTGTGGAAAATCTCTGGAAAGCCTCGTGTCTACCAGATCGCTTTTATCAAGTCCGCTTGTTACATTTTCAGGCATCTCCAGAAATAATTTGCATGATTTTACAGGGTAAGGTATAATTTCCCTTTCACAAAACCACCCTGACTCTGTGTGAAGCTTTTCTAAATGTCCATGCTGGCCAACATTTCCAAAATAAACTCGTCCCATTTGATGTCATTTGGCCCATAGGCCTCTAAATATTTCCCATTCATATGTTTGTCCAAATGAGTTTTAAATGTTGTAGCTGTCCTTGCATCTCCCACTCTTCCTCTGGAAGCTCATTCCATACCCACACCACCCTCTGTGTAAGAACGCTGACCCTTCATCCCTTTTAAATCGACCCTCTTTCACCTTAATCCTATTTCCTTGATGTTTGGATTCCCCCATCCTGTGGAAAAGACCTTGGCTATTCACCCTATCCATACCTCTCATGATTTTATAAGTTTCTATAATGTCACCCCTCAACATTCTACACTCCATCTGATACTAACTTCAAGAACAAGCGTTTAAAGATAAGCACTGCAAAATAGAAACAATATTAAAAATGACAGGTAACCAACACTCCACCCAAAAGTCATGCTGTGAT
Organism: Chiloscyllium punctatum; assembly: GCF_047496795.1. NCBI lineage: Eukaryota > Metazoa > Chordata > Chondrichthyes > Orectolobiformes > Hemiscylliidae > Chiloscyllium > Chiloscyllium punctatum. The sequence continues at coordinate 49,244,001 of NC_092752.1, forward strand.
TTGTTTTTCTCCATATTACAATACTAAGGCAGCTTGAAACGCTCACTAGTGCCAATAAGAGGTCAAGGACCTGAATTTCTTGGTCTAAAGGGGGTGATGATCACGACAGTGAAAATGTATCTATGGCAAGATTTATATAATAAATCTTGCGCTACTGAGAATTTATAAAGCTCTGGTTAGGTCCAATTTGGAGTACTGTGTACAGTTTTGGGCCCCACACCTCAGGAAGGACATACCGGCACTGGAGCGTGTCCAGAGGAGATTCACACGGATGATCCCTGGAATGGTAGGTCTAACATATGAGGAACGGCTGAGGATCCTAGGATTGTATTCATTGGAGTTTAGAAGGTTAAGGGGAGATCTAATAGAAACTTACAAGATAATACATGGCTTGGAAAGGGTGGACGCTAGGAAATTGTTTCCGTTAGGCAAGGAGACTAGGACCCTTGGGTACAGCCTTAGAATTAGAGGGGGTCAATTCAGAACAGAAATGCAGAGACATTTCTTCAGCCAGAGAGTGGCGGGCCTGTGGAATTCATTGCCACTGAGTGCAGTGGAGGCCGGGACGTTTGCTGTCACAAGGAATTAAGGGCTACGGGGAGAATGCAGGTAAATGGAGTTGAAATGCCCATCAGCCATGATTAAATGGCAGAGTGGACTCGATGGGGCGAATGGCCTTACTTCCACTCCTATATCTTATGGTCTTATGGTCTTATAACTCATGGTCAACATTCTCCCTCCTGGCCTCCGTATGACTTTGTGTGGTTGTGTCTTCTTTTTCTTGCATTCAATAGAGAGACCCGCTTTCCCCCATTCACACTTTAAATTCGACTCGTTATACAGAATCTTCTCGTTCACCACTGCTAAAAGCCCGTTTCTCTTTTGCCACACCCTCTTTTCCCTGCGACCCATCCTCCACTTCTGTCAAGGGATTAAAAGACCATTTTGCAATTGTATTCAGTTTGATGAATTGTCGCACTGGACTGGAAACGCTAACTCGGTTTCTCTGTCTCTGCAGATGTTGACAGACCTGCTGAGTTTCTCCAGAAATGAATAGGCACAGAACAAATCTTCAATTAAACAAATAATTATGGATAATTGAAATAAAAATACAAAAACCTTTGTAGAAGGTTCACTGGGCCTAAAACTTTAACTCTGCATTCACTCCAGAAAATTCTGCAACACTTTTAGCAATTTCTTCAGCAACTTCTGTTTGTTGAACAATTTCCAACGACATATTATCAAAGATGCCCAAACATCCTGTCCAACATGGAGCGCCGTACACTGGGAACTGAACAGTAACTCATGGTGACAAGTTTCTTGACTCTGAAACTGCATAAGGCTGGCCTCACTGACACTGCAGAGCTCTGAATCATGGTCATGGAGAAAAACAGAAGGAAACACATTCACTTCAAATACAGAAGATGGCATTACTGAAAGGAAAAAAATCAGATTTGTACCTTAAATGGACATTGTTTATGTAAAGATTTGGAGGCGTGACACGAAGTAAAGACTTCCAGCAGAATGAGAATATGAAAATGGAAGTGCAGAAGAAATTTACAACGATGTTGCCAAGACTCAATGATCTGAGTTATAGTGAGAGGTTGAACAAACCATGAGTTTTTACTTTAGAATGTATGAGGCTGAGGGGGATCTGATAGTAGTGTATAAGATCTTGGGAGACATGGATAGAGTCAATGCACTCAGTCTTCTTTTTCCCCAGGATTGTGCAATCACGGACTAGAGGTCATCAATTTAAGGTCAGAGGGGAAAGAGAAAAAGGGAACTTGAGGGGCAATTTCTTTTAAACACAGGGTGGTATGCATATGGGATGAGCTGCCAGCAGAAGTGGTTGAGGCGGGTACAGTCACAAAATTTAAAATACATTTGGACAAATACACAGGTAGGAAAGGAATAGAAGGATACAGGGAAATAGCAGGGAAATGGGGTTAGTATGAATAGATATTTTGTTCCGAATGGACCAGTTTGGGCCGAATGGCCTGTCTCCGTGCTGTAAGATTATATGGGTCTAACAACCATTGCTCTCCTACTGAATGTTATATTGTATTTTCCCAATTCACTGGAGCGAACTTGACCCTGTAACCTCTGGGCTTCCATGATGTTTGACCAGAATGTTGCCAAGACTCAATGGTCTGAGTTATAGTGAGAGGTTGAACAAGCTAGAAGTTTTTACTTTAGAATGTATGAGGCTGAGGGTGATCTGATAGTAGTGTATAAGGTCATGGGAGACATGGATAGAGTTAATGCACTCAGTCTTTTTTCCCCAGGATTGGGCAATCAAAACATTGCACATTGAATGCAGACGCTGTATAAAATACAGCATATTAATGTCACTACTGCTCCAAAGATGCTTCAGAGTAAGGTTAGTAATTAGTCCTTCCAACCACACAATAGATAATCGACAATAGACAATATGTGCAGGAGTAGGCCATTCTGCCCTTCGAGCCTGAACCACCATTCAATATGATCATGTCTGATCACCCTTAATCAGTATCACACAACACCAAATCCAAGATAATCTGCTTTCTAGTTTGGTTCACAACATACTCTCCAACCTACCTGATATATTTATTTTTCACAACATTAGCAGTCACTTAGTTAACTCAATCTCGATGCAACTTGATACCATCCATTATTACTGCAGAACCCAGGAGTATTTGTTACTCATTCACAGAATGGGGGCTTAGCTGGATAACCAGCATTTACTGGCCATGCCAGACGGCAGTTAAGAGTCAACAGCGTTTCCTTGGAACTGGAGTGACATGCAGGCAACACCAGGTAAGAACAGCCGTTTCCTTCCCTAAAGGACATTAGTGAACAAGATGAGTTTTTCCAACAATCAGGAATGGTTTCCTGATCATCATAAACCCTTGATTCCAGATACGTATTGAATTCAAATTCCACCATCTGCCATGGCAGGATTTGAAACCATGCCCCAGAATATTACCTGGGTCTCTGGTTTAAAGCCCAGCGATAATATCAGTATGTCATAGCTTCCCTTTGCATATAGTTGCATATATAATTTCCAGAGCATATGATGCAAAATATTTGTGCGACAATTTTGGTTCAGATATATATAAAACAACAAGTTTGTTTCTCCTTGCTATTCGTGGGCGGCACGGTGGCACAGTGGTTAGCACTGCTACCTCATAGCGCCAGAGACCCAGGTTCAATTCCTGACTGACTCTGTGGAGTTTGCACATTCTCCCCGTGTCTGCGTGGGTTTCCTCCGGGTGCTCTGGTTTGCTCCCACAGTCCAAAGATGTGCAGGTCAGGTGAATTGGCCATGCTAAATTGCCCGTAGTGTTAGGTAAGGGGTATGGGTGGGTTGCGCTTCGGCGGGGCGGTGTGGACTTGTTGGGGCGAAGGGCCTGTTTCGACACTGTAAGTAATCTAATCTAATCTAAAAAAGACCCACCCAAACTTATTCCGTGGAATCTGAGGGACAGAGCCTTTGTCATTATTAGTGATAGACTTGGATAAGACATTCGGGAAGGCTCACTTCGATGCCGAGATGATCTGAAGACATGTCCAGCAATATAGGACAAGCATCAATATCCATTCCGCTCTGTCAGGATAAGTGTCACCATATATTCTCACTGCTCCCTTACACTCACTGTATGTCTCTTATAGCACCTACCCTCGACCAAGGCTCACACTCTAACTCCAATAAGACTCAAGCACGACCATTCCTACTGCTGAATTCAGCACCTTCCCTCCCCCACATTTTCTGTCCCTGATGCAAAAGCTCCGCACACTAATAGCATGACATGGATACAACACTGTGGACAGACTCCGTCCAGCCATCTCACCATGTCACACCTCACCTAGTCCAGCACTAACAGCAGGGCCATCCACTCCCACCCTCACTCTTTCCCTCCCTTTCTCCCATTCCAGGAGAAACAGCCTGGAATAGGACAGAAAGGCCAACCAGGGTGGTGGAGTGCCGGATATCCGTTCCCTCATCCTCCTACCCTGATATGTGTGGAGGACCCTGGAGAGCTCTGGAGAGTACCAGGAGGCCTTGTGTGGAGATTCGGAAACATCCACGTCCCACCAACCGAAGAAGGAGCAGTGTTCAGTAAAGAGCAATTCTCAATTCAAACCTACTGTTAGTTCCAACCTCATCTCTTTCACTCGCAGAAGAACAAATACCCATTGCACAGAAATGCAGGCATTGAAATACACAGATGTATTGGTAAATACCCCAATATACTAACATGCACAATACATACAAGGAGATAAGCATGCACACACGTAAAAGCACACAAAGACATAAACAGTCACACACAAATAGACATAAACACAGATAGAAACACACAGGCTTATACAAAGACAGAAAGACATAGTCACACAAATACAAAAGTAACGAGCACATGGACACACACACTTAAATACACATTAAGACACAGACGAGAGTGTCATTAAGACACAAATAAATAAGTTTTGGATTTATAAGGAGATCAAGGATTCTAGGGAGAAGGTAGGGGAATGATGTTGAGGAACACATTAGAAATGACTGAAGGGTATATCAGACTCGATAGGCCAAATGGTCTAATTCTGCTCCTTTTTTAATGCTCGTGTGGTGTTATGCTATCAGGTATTCTCTTCCTGAGACAGCAGCAGCAGCATATTTGATTGGAAACAGTCAGTGGCAATATGGGAAAAGATTGGAGGGCAGAATGGTTAATGTCTATTCCTAGTTATTGTACCACTTTATCTGAAAAGGGGCAGTGATTTGATATGAGGTTAACACAGTTTTTAAAAACTGTGTCCCACAATGAAAGAAGGATGTCCCTTTCCCTTTACTGTTGTGCGATCTGTGGTGTCCTCATCCTCAGGGAGCAGTGAAGACTCGGTAAATTCAGGTATTTTAGTTTGAGCTGGAATGATCTTTGCCGTACAGGAGAGTCAATATTTATTGGGAACAGACAGGAGACAGATGGTCAGACACACTCGGATCAGCCATGAGCATTCTGAATTGTGCCGCCAAATGGCCAACTGCTGCACCTTTGCAATGTGTTGGTCCGTCAATCCACTCTCCCGGCCGTTACAGAGATATACTGCTGAACATACCCCATGTGTTGTTCCCTCAATCCACCCCTCGATGCTGTTACAGAGATATACTGCTGCCCCTACCCCATGTGTTGTTCCCTTAATCCACCCCTCGATACTGTTACAGAGATATACTGCTGCCCCTACCCTATGTGTTGTTCCCTCAATCCATCCCTCGATGCTGTTACAGAGATATACTGCTGCCCCTACCCCATGTGTTGTTCCCTCAATCCACCCCTCGATGCTGTTACAGAGATATACTGCTGCCCCTACCCCATGTGTTGTTCCCTCAATCCACCACTCGATACTGTTACAGAGATATACTGCTGCCCCTACCCCATGTGTTGTTCCCTCAATCCACCCCTCGATGCTGTTACAGAGATATACTGCTGCCCCTACCCCATGTGTTGTTCCCTCAATCCACCCCTCGATGCTGTTACAGAGATATACTGCTGCCCCTACCCCATGTGTTGTTCCCTCAATCCACCACTCGATACTGTTACAGAGATATACTGCTGCCCCTACCCCATGTGTTGTTCCCTCAATCCACCCCCGAGTGCGATTACAGGGTAGAGGAACATCCCATTCAGCCAGACTGGATCATTACAATGAGACGGGAGGAGACCATTCTACCCCTCCAAAGAATTACACAGGAACATAGGATGAAGTAATTGAGCTCGTTGAGTACATTACACAGCCCAGGATGAGGCCATTCAACCCGCCTGAACTGCTGCACAGGAACAGGGATGCTGTCACTAACAGGAAATAGACAGTAGTGATATATGATCTTTTTAAACAAAACTGTAACTAGGTTTGACTCAGAGATCACTGTAGGGTCATCGATGATCAATAATCTATGTAAAATATCTGAATGAAGGGACGGAGTGGATCAAAGCTGAACTACCTAGTACACCAAAATGATCATTCAATGGATCTTCAAATGGAGGTAGCGAATCTGCATTATGATGTAGACAGGGAAGGTTAGTGAGCATACCCTCAGCAGAAATAATATATTGTGAGTTGTCTATTGCAATGGGGAACAATTTAAATGGAGAGAGATTGTAGAACTCTGTGATGCAGATGTTTTTCATATTCTTGGAACATGAATCATATGAAGTCTGTCTGCAGATGCAGCAAGTGATTCGGAAGGTAAGTGGAATGATGCTGTTTGTGGCAACGGGTATTGGTTTTAATTAGGAATATTTCACTGTATCTGTACAGGGCATTGCTGAGACCTCATCAGATACTTTGGGTGCAGTTCTGATCCTCTAAACAAAAAAAAAGGATACAATTCCTTTCAAAGATGTTCAAAGATCATTCCTGAAATGAAGGCCTTTTGTTATCGGGGATTATCTGTTTAGATCTTAGATGAGAAATCTTACTGAACCACGATTTTCAGAGAAGTCTGGAATTAGGCAATGCCATACAGACAGAGGACAGTTGTGAGCAAACTTTCACCAGAAAAAAATAACAGTACTATTATATATATGTATATATATATATATACACACACGATGGGAATTTTCTGTTTTGAGGAAAAGACAAAATCGCAGAAAATGATTTAATGCAAGGAGAATGCAGAACTTAATGGTAACGAGGGATTTATGTGTTCTTGCACATGACTCACATCAAATTGCTCTGAAGATGCAGCAAGAGATTTGGAAGGCAAATGGAATGATTCTGTTTCGTGCAAAGTGTGTTGGGTATGATCTTAGCGATGTTTTTCTGCATTAGTACAGGGCATTGCTGAGATCACATCTGATGTATTATGTGTCGTTATAATTGCCTTAACTGAAAAAAACAAACAAAATTGCTTTCGAAACGTTTCAAAGTTTTTTCTCTTTACTCATTCTTGGGATGAAGGCATTCCGTTATGAAGAATTAACAGTTCAGCCTGAGAATGAGGGTTGTTGTATTGACCATATAAGTTCTTGAGAAGAGTAGAGTTGGTGAATACCGGATGGGTATTTCTTCTTCTGTGGGAGAATAAAACTGGGGAAATTATTTCAGAATAAGTCAGTTTGAAAGACAAGGTCATTGGACTGAAAAACTGAACTCTGATTTCTCTTCGTACATGCTGCAATACAAGCTGAGCTATTCCAGTAATTTCTGTATTTGTTTAAGAATAAAACATATTGATCTGAACACAGATATTGTGAAGACACGAAACTCTTATTTTTACATTATACAGGCACATATTAACAGATCTTCAAAACAAGTAGGGCTATTTATTGTTAATGAATTGATTCTGTGTACGACAACAGCAATAATGCACTGACCTGGAGTCGAGAATGTGATGGTGTCATATAGTTCGGACAATGTGCAAGGAGAGCTCACGTGGTACAGTTTGGGGTCTGATAACGTTACTGATTTAGCTTAGAGATGGAAAAATGTAGCCTATCTGTGAAGGAACTGTCTATAGCTCCCTTTCTGTTTCCCTGTCGCTCATCACAGCAACGTGCAGGAGTGAAAAAAAACAGTCGCATGTCCCACTCATGGAGGATTCCTGATGATGATTCATTGGAATCTCCCCATTGCCTGAAGCAAAGCAATTCAGCCAAATCCAACTGTTTCATGAAGAAATCCCATTGGTAGAAGGTTGTGTGAGCAGAATAACTTTAGAAGTAATTATTCAGACTCGACAGTGAAGGTGACAGTCAAAGGATGCTGTGTCTGCAAATGGGAATCCGGGATGGTGTTTAGCCTCCCACGTTCCAGGGTCCAGGATGTTGCAGAGTGGCTGTCGAACGTTCTCACCGGGGTGGGGGAGCAGCCAGAAGTCATTGTGCACATTAGTACAAAGGACACAGATAGACATAGTGATGAAGTCCAGAGTGATTATAGAGAGCTAAGAAAAAGGGTAAAAGACAGGACCGTGACAATGGTAATATCCGGTTTACTTCCAGTGCTCCGTGCTAGTGAGGGTAAGAACAGGAGGATATGGCAGATGAATGAGTGGCTAAAGAATTGGTGCAGGGGGCAGACATTTAGATTTTTGGATCACTAGGATCTTTTATGGGGCAGAGGTGATTTGTTCGGGAAGGACGGGCTGTACCTGAACTGGAAGGGGACCAATATCCTGGCAGGCAGGTTTGCTCGTGCTGCAACGAGGGTTTCAACGAGTTTGGCTGGGGTTGGGGAGGGGTGGGATCCTCAACAGCAGGAAGGGAAGTGTGAGGCTGGAAAGAGATACAGTAATCACAATCAGAAAAGTGAAGAGACAGGTTAGGCTGGAACACGACAGGGAGCAAGGAATGTCTGTTGGATTAAATTGCAACTGTTTCAATGCAGGATGGCTGACAAATAAGGCCGCTGAACCCAGGGTGTGAATAGGTATGTGGGACTTGGATATGATAGTCATTACAGAAACATGGCTAAGGGAGGGACAGGACTGGCAGCTTAATGTACCAGGGTACAGGTGCTTTTTGCGGGACAGAGACGGAGGAATGAGGGGACAGGGGGTTTCATTTTTGATTGAGGTGAGTATCACAGCAGTAATCAGAGATAAAATAATTGATGGATCATCCAATGAGGATTTGTGGGTGGAGCTAAGAAATAGGAAGGGAATGGTGATAGCATTTGGGTTGTTCTAGAGACCCCCAAATAGTAAACAGGGAATTAGGAGAATAAAAATATGTAAAGAGATTGGGGAGACTTGCAGGATCAATAGGATTGCAATAGTAGGAGATTTTAATCTTGCTAACATCGACTGGGAATGACATAGAATTAAAGACTAGATGGGCCGTATCTATTAAGTGTGTTCAGAAAAGTTTCCTCAAGCAGTAAGTAGAGGGTGCAACTCGGGAAGGGGTAAAACGTGACCTACTCTAAGAACTAGGGCATAACAGGTGACTGAGGTGACAGTGGGGGAGCACTCTGGGACCAGTGACCATAGCTGTATTAATTTTAAAATAGTTATGGAGAAGGACAAAACTGGTCCACATGTTCAAGTTCTAAATTGGGGCAAGACGAATTTTGATGGAATTAGACAGGAGCATGTAGAGGTTGGTTGGAGGGGTTTGTTTGCAGGCGAAAGGACTTCTAGCAAGTGGGAGGACTTTAAAAGTGAAATGTCTGCAGTTCAAGGTCTAAATGTTCCTGTGAGGGTAAAAGGCAAGGTTGGGAGGAAGACGGAACCCTGGATATCAGGAGATATTGAGGCTTTGACCGGCAATAATGAGGCGTGGCTCAGGTCCATGCAGCTGGGATCAAGGGAATCTGTGGCGGTGTGTAGGGGATATAGGACTTTACTGAAGGTGGAAATCAGTAGGGTGAAAAGGGGGCACAAGATAGCCTTGGCTGAGAAGATTAGGTTGAATCCAACGACGTTATTTAAGTATATTAAAGTAAAAGGAATAACTAAATGAGAATATGACCCCTCAAGGTCCAAAGTGGACATGCATGTCTGGAACCGGAGGAGATTTGCGATATTCTCAATGAATATTTCTTCTCTGTCTTTGCCGTGGATAAATACATGAAGACTTGGGAGGATAACAAAGATCGTGCTGTTATCTAGGGGTGAGTCATTATCACAGGAGAGGACGTGTTGGCTGTATTAAAATGTATGAAGGTGGATAAATCTCCTCATCCTAAACAAATGCATCCAAGAATACTGCAAGAGGCTACAGAAGAAACTACGGGGACCTGGTTGATAATTTTGCATCATCGTTCGCCACAGGTTAGGTTCCAGAAGACTGGAGGGTAGCAAATATTGTGCCATTGTTCACGAAGGGAAGCAAAGAAAAATCTGGGGACTATAGGCCAGGAAGTCTAACATCTGTGGGACGTAGGTTACTTGAGAAGACTCTGGTGGCTAAGATATACATGCATTTGAAAAGACAGCGTTTGATTAGAAATTGTTTTTTTTCAGATTCTCTACAGAATGGAAGCAGGCCATTTGGCCCAACAAGGCCACACCGACCCTCCAAACAGTTATCCACCCAGTCACATTGCCCTACCCTTTATTTATCCCTGACGAATGCACATAACACTATGGGTAACTTAGCATGGCCAATTCACCTAACCGGAACATCTTTGGATTGTGGGAGGAAAATGGAGAACTCAGAGGAAACCCACACAAACACAGGGAGAATGTGCAAACTCCACACAGAGAGTCACCCAAAGCTGGAATCAAGCCCAGATCCATGGCACTACGAGGCAGTAGTACTAACCACTGAGCCACCATGCCACCCTTGCTTGTTGGCAAAACAGTTCATTGACACAGGTACAAAATCTACCTGCCCTTCACCCAAGATGCAAGTTCCAATGCAACATACCATGAATAGTTTATTCTCCACTGAAAATGTCATCTTATTATTATTATTTATTATTGTTTGTTATTATTAAATTTAATAATTATTATTAATTGTTGTTTTTAGACTGAACAGATTGCATGGCTATGTGAGTGGGAGATCATGCCTCACAAACTTGTTTGAGTTCATTGATGAAGTGACCAGTAATGTTGATGAGGGCAGGGCAGTAGATGTAGTCTGTATGGTTTTCAGTAAGGCCTTTAAAAAGGTTACCATTGATAGGTTGTTCTGGAAGGTTGAATCGCATGGAATCCAGAGGGAGCTGGCAACTTGGATACACAATTGGCTTGATGGTAGTAAGCAGAGCGTAATAGTGGAAGGATGCTCTTGGACTGGAGGCCAGAGACACATGACATTCATCTGGGGTCAGTGCTGGGTCCATTGCTGTTTATTATCAATGTCAATGATATTCTTGAGAATGTACAAGACATGATTAGTAAAGTTGAAGATGAGACTAAAATAAGTGGTATCGTGGACAATGAGAAAGTATATCAGCAGGACCTTGATCAACTGGAGAAGTGGGCCAAGGAATATTTTTAGGAGAATGTGAAGACTGCAGATGCTGGAGAACAGAGCTTAAAAATGTGTTCCTGGAACAGCGCATCATCAAAGGAGCAGGAGAATCAACTTTTCTGGCATAAGCCTAGGAACACTCCAACCACAAGGGATGAATGCAGATTTCTCCAGCTTCCTCATTTCCCCTCACCTCCGTCCTCCCGACTGCTCGAATTTCAATATATTTTGTTTTAACAGATATTTCGAGGTCGCTGTATATAAGAGAACAGCAAGAGATAATGGATGATTGTGCCCTGTGTCCTTCACTGAATCAGCTTGTCTCTCCAGGCACCTAACGTTTTTATTGTGGGTCAGCGAACCTCAGAATTAACAAAGCACAGACGGAAGCCATTCAGTCCTTCGTGCACCCACGAGCTCTCCAACTACATAATCTGAATGCAGAGAGAGTTATTGGAGATACAGCGAGAGAGAGAGAGAGAATGAATGAAACAGAAATAAAGAATGTGATTGGAGATAAACAGAGAGGAGTGAAAACGGAGTGACAGAGTGAGTGAGAAATGAAGGGGTGTGAAACGGGGATGTGGGCGGCACGGTGGCACAGTGGTTAGCACTGCTGCCTCACAGCGACAGAGACCGGGGTTCATTTCCCGCCTCAGGCGACTGACTGTGTGGAGTTTGCACATTCTCCCCGTGTCTGCGTAGGTTTCCTGCGGGTGCTCTGGTTTCCTCCCACAGTCCAAAGATGTGCAGGTCAGGTGAATTGGCCATGCTAAATTGCCCGGAGTGTTAGGTAAGGGGTAGATGTAGGGGTATGGGTGGGTTGCGCTTCGGCGGGGCGGTGTAGACTTGTTTGGCCGAAGGGCCTGTTTCCACACTGTAAGTAATCTAATCTAATGTAATCTAAAATTAGATAGATCAGGAGGCAACATGAGGAGAAATAGACAGAATGTGGAAGTTTTATTTAAAAATTCCCCTGAACCGCAAGCTCTTTGTCTGAGAGCCATACCCTGTGAGCACCATGCTAATACTGGTTGTGATCCCAGATCACTTACCTCCTATAATATCACAGCGTTGAGTGGATGACAGCTAAACAGAATCCAATAGACCAATTGACTGGCTCCAGAGAGAAGGTGGATTAATTTAAGTGGACTGTGCCAATAGTCACAGGAACCGATAACCTCCTGAGACACTGTGCGGGAGACCGGGCCAGAGAATATCAGTGAGGGGGATCACTGTCAGAGGGGAAATCAGCATGTTAGCTGTGGGTCAAGTAATGACTGAAAAGGTTTGCACACCACTTCCATGGTTTAGTAATCTATATAACTCAATATCATGAGTGTATTTTAACAATCTTATCTCTTTGTACATTTCATATTTTGGTTTGTCCAGAAAATCATTTTGTCCCTAATTTTGTGTTGAATAAACACATTTCATTACTTGGGAAGAAAGGACCTGTTCCAATGGGACAGCCTTCAATGGATCCATGCTGGGACAAGAGTCTGATTGAATTGCATAACCAGTGTGATAGACAGGGATGTAAATGGAATAGGAATGATGGTGTGGATAGGGGAACAGGAATCAGTTACAAGGATAATTAGAAATCTGACTTAAAAGAGGAGGTAAAAGTGCAGAATTCAGGATAGATTATTAAAATCTCCATCACAGACATAAATAGGATAGAGTATCTTGAAATGGTTAATAAACAAACTTCAAGTACACTGGAAAACGAATGACAATTAGAAGAGGGATGGTTAATACAGGACTGACAGTGTTATATCTGAATGCATGCTGTACAAGGAATAGGGTAAATGAATTCGTGACCCAGATCGAAATTGGCAGGTATGACGTGATGGGCATCACGGAGTCATGGCTGCAAGAGGATCAGGATTGGGAGCTAAATGTTCAAGGATATGCACCCTATCCAAAAGATACGCAGGTGGGCAGACGAGGTAGTGTTGCCTTATTAGTACGAAATGAAATTACATCAAGAGCAAGAAATAACATAGGGTCAGATGGTGTAGAATCTGCAAGCACAAAACTGAGGAAGCACAATGTTAAAGCAACTACAGTTGGAGTCTTATACAAGCCTCCAAACAGTACTTAGGAGCTGGGCAATCAGATACATCAGGAGATAGAAAAGAAGTGTAGGAAAGGCAAGGTTACAGTGATCATGGACGATGTCAATATGCAGGGGTCTGGGAAAATCCGATTAGTAGTGGATTGTAAGAAAAGCAATTCATGGAATGTCTACACGATTTCTTTTTGAGTAGCTTGTGGTGCAGTCCACGAGGGAACAGGCAAGACTGGTTTTAGTGTTGTGCAAAGAGGCAGACTGGATAAGCGAGTTTAAGTTGTAGGAAGCCGTCGGAAGCAGCGATCGTAGCATGGTTGAATTTATTCTGCAATTTGAGAGACAGAAGATAGAATCAGAGGCAACAGTATTTCAACTGAATAAAGGCAACTGCAGAGGCATAAGGGAGAAGATGGGTAGAATGGCTGGGAGAATAGCCTAGCAGGAAAGACAGTAGAACAGCAATGGCAGGAGCAATTTAGGAGACACAGCAGAGATTCATTGCAAGGAGAAAGAGGCATGGTACGAGCGGATGAGGCAACCATGGCTGACGAGGGAAGTCAGGGATAACATCAAAGCAAAAGAGAGAAGTATATAATGTGGTGAAGGACAGTTTGAAACCAATGGATTGGGAAGCTTACACAGACCAACAGAGAGCAACAGAAATGTATAAGGAAGGAGAAAATTAAAGACGGGGGTAAACTAGCCACTTAGATATATAAAGTGCAAAAGAGAGCCAAAAGTAGATATAGGAAATGATGCCAGAGAGGTAGTGGTGGGGAACAAAAGAATGGCTGAGGAAGTTTGTGTCAGTCTTCACAATGGAAGAGTCCGATTAATTTCCCAAAAATTAAGTGAGGGGATGAACAGACTATGGTGGTCATCACCAAAGAGAACGTGTTAGAAAACTGAATGGCCAGAATCTAGATAAATCATCTGGACCAGATGGACTACACCCCAGTCTTGTAAGGAAGATAGCTGAAGATGTAGTGCAAGCGTTAGTTGAGATTTTGCAGGAATGACTAGAATCAGGAAAGGGCAAAGTGGACTGGAATATCGCTAACGTGACACCCCGTTTAAGAAGGGATTAAGACAGAAGAAGGAAAATTACAGACTGATTAACCTAGCCTCAGATGTAAAGGGTGCCATTTCTGAATATTTGGATGTAGATGGTAAAATAGGGCAGCGTTAGCATGGTTTCATCAAGGGGCGGTCATGCCTGACAAACTCGCTAGAATGTTTTGAGGAAGTACTGAGCAGATTAGGAGAACCAATGGATATTGGTGGGCGGCACGGTGGCACAGTGGTTAGCACTGCTGCCTCACAGCGCCAGAGACCCGGGTTTAATTCCCGCCTCAGGCGTCTGACTGTGTGGAGTTTGCACATTCTCCCCATGTCTACATGGGTTTCCTCTGGGTGGTCCAGTTTCTTCCCACAGTCCAAAGATATGCAGGTCAGATGAATTTGCCATGCTAAATTGCACGTAGTGTTAGGTGAAGGGATAAATGTATGGGTGGGTTGCGCTTTGGTGGGTCGGTGTGGACTTGTTGGGCTGAAGGGTCTGTTTCCTCATTGTAAATAATCTAAATCTAATTATCTACCTGCACCTCTAGATGTCCTTTGACAAATTGCTACACTGGATGTTATTGAGAAAGTGGATCCATGGTGTTAGAGGCAACGTGCTAGCATCGATAGAAGCTAGCAGAGGGTAAGGATAAAATATGCCTTCGCACGATGGCAGTCAGTCACAAACATTGTTCCACAAGATTCAGTGTTGGGATCACCAAATTTCACATTATACAGTTAACGATTTAGATGAAGGTACTGAGGACACTTTGGCTAATTTTTGGTATTATAATCACTAGAGTGTGGATACAGGCCTTTTGGCAAAATAAGTCCACACCAACCCTCTGAAGAGTAACCCAATCAGACCCATTCTCCACTGACTAATAACTTAATGTATGGGCAATTTAGCATACCGATTTCACCTAATCTACGCATGTTTGGACTGCAGGAGGGAACCAGAACACCCGCAGGGAACCCATGCAGATATGGGGATAATGGGCCGACGCCAAACTGGTAGTTACCCGTGGTGAGAATCGAACCTGGGTCACTGGTACTATTAAGCAGCCATACTAACCAGTAAGCCACCATGGCACCCACAGCCTAATATTCAGACAGTATAAAGATATGAAGAGGGTCAGATAGCATTGAAGAGGTGGAGAGCTTGCATAAAGGTGCTCCACTAAATCTCCTCAACTTCCCACACCTCTGTACTTGAACCCCACCCTTTCTACCACAACAAGGATAGACCCCACATTGTCCTCAACGTCCACCCCACCAACCTCCAGATACAAGTCATCATCCTCCACACTTTCTGCCACCTCCAGTCAGACCCCACCACCAGAGATATATTTCCCTCCCCAGCCCTATCGGCATTCTGCGGGGACCATTCCCTCCACCACTCCCTCATTAGGCCCACGTCCCCACTCCCCACTAAGCCATCATCCAATCCCAGCACCTTCCCTTGCCATCCCAAGTTGTGTAAAATGCGTGCCTACACCTACCCACTCACGTCTATCCAAGGTCTGAAAGGATCTTTCCACACCCCGTAGACCTTGTACTGTGTACACTGTTCCTCTACATTGAGGAGATAGGATGCCAACTTTTGGAACGTTTCATGGAACATCTCTGACACACACACACACACACACACACACACAGACACACACACACACACATACACACACAAAATGACCCCAGCACGCTATGGCCGAACACTTCAACTTTACCTCCCAATCCGCCAAGGACATGTTAGTCCTGGGGCTGACCCACTGCCAAACTCAAGTCATCCAACACCTGGAGGAACAACATCTCATCCTCCACCTTGGGACCGTCCAACCACACGGTATCAATGTCAATTTCACCAGTTTGCTCATTTCACCTTCCCCCAACTTTATCTCGGATCTAACACTCTAACTTCGCGCTGCCCCTTTGAACTGTCCAATCTGTCCATCTTCTCTGACCTTCATGATCACAACCCACAACCCACCTTTGTCTAACTATCGCCTTCCACGCTACCATCCCCCCCGCCTCACCCTCTCCTATCGTTCAGCCCCCTTCCGCCCATCCCCTCCATCCTGTCAAAGAGCTTATGCTGCAATGTCACACCTCTTGCTCCTTGGATGCTGCCTGACCGGCTGTGATATTCCAGAACCACACTTTTGGACTGTGATCTCTAGCATCTGCAGTACTCTCCTTCGCCTGCAGAAGGATGTGGGCAGGTTGGCAGATTGGGTAAAGAACTGCTCGGTAGAGTACAGTGTGCGAAAGTGTGTGGTCGTGCTCTTTGTCAGAAAGACAAGATGCATGGGCTATTTTCAATATTAAGAGTAAAATCAAAAGTCTGAAGTGCAAAGAGACTTGGGAGTTCTAGTCCAGGAATTTCTCAAGGTAGACTTGCAGGTTGTCAGTAGTTAGGAAGGAAAATACAATTATGCTATTCATTTAAAAAGGGTGTTAATATAAAAGCAGGGATATACTTCTGAGGCTATATAAGGCTCTGGTCAGACTAAATTTACAGTATTGTGCACAGTTTTGGGCCCAGTATCTCAGGAAGGATGCACTGGCACTGAAGGATGTTCAGAGAAGATTCATAAAAATGGTTCCAGGAATGAAAAGCTGAACATATCTGGAACATTTGAGGACTCTGGGTCAATATTTAATGGAGTTTAGAAGGATATGTAGCGATCTAATTGAAACTTACAAAATGCTTTTCTTACAAAGGAAGGATGTGATTTGATTGGCTAATTGCGACTCTGCGAAGTATGAATCTGCCTTAAATTGAATTTTAATCTTCTATTGGTTACAAATTTAATAAGCAGAGATATAAAAACATTTAAAAATTAATAAAAAAACAAATTCAGCACTAGCTAAATATAATAACGATGGCGGGTGCTCGTGTTTGGGATATCCACCTCCATCCACCTACTATAGTCTCTGCTACATTCTCCGCAAACCCACCCACTCGCATTTATCTTGCCACGGTCAAGGCTCCGAACCTCATTGCTGGTGAAGGGCCTTTTCCCTAAACACCTGTTTTGCTGATCCTCGGATGCTGCCTGACCCGCTGTGTATTTCCAACACCACTCTAATTTTGGAGTATCTTACCTGGGCTGCAGAGGAAGTTGTAGTGGGAGTGTAAAGGTTCAGTGGTCGTGGCCCATGTATGGACCAACCACATAGATGAAACTATGGCAGACCTTCTGCTCAGGGCTATTAAGAGCTAGGAACAAAAATTTTGAAAAAGCAGAACCAAAAAGGAAATGATCTCTAGATTACTACTTTAGCCACGTGCTAAATAGCACAAAGTCAACAAGGTTAAGCTGGTAGATTCGTGGCTCAACGATTGGTGTGGGAGAAATGAATTTGAAGTCATAGGACATTTGCACCTGTACTGGAGAAGCAAAGACTGGTACCAATGAGGTGGTCGTCATCCGAACCGTGCTTGGACCAGAGTAATAGGAGATCGCACATCCAGCGCAGTAGACAAGGCTTTAAACTTAATAGGGCGAGTGTAGGGAAGGTCAGATAGTGGCGAAATTAGAAAACCCGAGTTAAAGGAGGAAGTAAGAGTGCAGAACTCAGGAGAAGTTATTAAAATTTCCAGGACAGACACAAATATGACAGAGCATATGGAGAGTGTTTACAATCAAACTTCAAGCACACTGAGTAAACGAATGACAATGTGAAGAGGAAAGGTTAATACAAGACTGAATGTATGCAGTATAAGGAATAGGGTAAACGAGCTTGTGGCACAGATCGACATTGGCAGGTATGACGTGGCGAATATCACGGAGACATGGCTGCAAGGGAATCAGGAGTGGGAGCTGAATATTCAAGGATATACATCTTATTGAAAAGATGGGCAGGTGGGCGAAGGAGGTGGGGGTGCCTTACAAGTAAGAAATAAAACTAAATCAATAGTAAGAAATTAAGTAGGGTCAGATGTTGGGGAATCTGTGTGACTTGCTGTGCCATAGTGGGATCATGGTCTAAGAAAAGGCTTGTTCTATGTTTCTTCTATCACTTGATTCTTATTCAGGTTGTACAGCCAATCTGAATTTCTGTATCTCCATCAAGTGCAGACGACATGTTATTTTTCCCGCCTAGTGGGGCGCCTCAACATTTCTTATTTTTTTTTACAGGATGTGCAACAGTGGGCGTTTGTTCTAATAATTTATTTCCAATTCAAGGAAGACTTGAGAATATGATTTGAACTCCGGCAGTGTGTCCATTAGGTGCAATTTAATCGAATCTTTATCCTCATCACACTCACTCTTTCAAACAAAAAATGAATTAGTCCGTAAATTCTGTAGATTTTCATTTCAGCACTGACTATTGCTGGGGATGTTACAAAGGACATACTTCAGTGTCACGGAAAATACAAATGTTCCAGTGCAAGGTACCAAATCCTAATCCATCTTAACCTTTTTACAAGTTGATAAATAATACATGCAGAGGTGGTAGAGCGTACGTAAAAGGAGGTGTTCAAAATGCTATTTCTGGCTCCCTCATAAAAGACCTTAACTACTTCACTGTGTAAATTAACAAAAATAAGAAGAGACTGGAATTCTTAATTCTTCATCTGTGAATACCATTTGGATAAGAGGAAAAAAAAAATCAAGGTTTGTATATGATATTCATAAGTGATGATGGTGAGAATATGGAAGATGCTGGCAGTGGAATGATAAACAATTTTGTGGAAGGCACAAAGATTAGCTGGGTGGTTCACAGTGAGGAAGAAAGGGTTAGTTTGTAGGAGGGTATAAACAGATTATTCAGATGGCAAGAACAATGCCCAATAAAGTGTAACACAGATAAATGTGAAATGATGCACGTCAGAAGTAACAAGAGAAGAGTGTACTCAATCTATGAAGTGGGGATAAATTTGCTCGGTATTTCTTTGCAACAGGGAATGTTGAAGAGTTGTACAAGGGCATAAGGCTTAGGGACAAGATGAATAGCTTTCCTTTCAGTGGAAGTTTAAAGAAAAAAGGAAGACTACTGGCAATATTCCAGCCGACTGCCACCATTATTACTGCAGCAATAAGATGGATACAGCTTTTCCTTCACTATAAGACAGATTTCCAGCTATAATGGTCTTATTTCTCTAAAGCATAATAAGTTCCTTCACGGGTATTCGCTTTGACAAACAGCAAGTTTTCCAGTGATTTCCTGCCAGTTGTTCACCACAGCATTCACCACCGCACCCCAACAAAACATGCATGGTCCGATGATTTTGCTAACTGTTTTGTTGATTCAGTTCCATGTTTGGGTGTCTTGAACGTGTGATTCCGAACAGGATGTTAGTATTTGAGACCGGCTATTTTGAGTGGACAGGAAAACACCAGTGTCCCAATTGAACTCAAACCCATTCTTCAGCACCGTTTTAAAATCCTCAGGTACTGGAGCAGGCTGTGTCCCTCTTCCGAAATGTGGGAACACTATTTAGGTTTAGCTGATGCCTGGCAAACAAGAACAATTCTTTAATTTGACCAGGCAGTAATTATCTCAAATAGGAAAGAATCCAGAAGCTTTCTATTGATGTCAGTGACATAATCAATAACCAAAGACAAATATCCAGTGTATAAAGATTGATCAGAAATTCAACTGGACTGGCCATGGAAAATCAGCATTTCAGATGCTGGCAATTTTGTTTTGAGTAACTCACCTCCTAATGCTCCCCAAAATCTTTCCATTACTTACATGGCACCAGGCAGAGCGTGTAAAGGAAGACCCGCTGGTGCCTCGATGATTACCGTGCAAGAACTGTTGTTGAGGGTAAAGCCGACGGCTAGGTAAACACTGCCTTCGTTAGTAGTCAGTAATACTGAGTCGCTGCAACACTGACACACAAGATGCACTGTTCAGACTCTGTCCCAGTAGCACTATGGATTACCAACACCAACTGCACTGGGGCTTCTCAGGGGCCACCTCCGTTAAAATCCCACACGAATTTAAAAAAAAACTCAATTTTCCAATAATTGTTGAACAATGCAGATTTTTTTTATTGATCTGATGAGCCTGTCGCTATCTCTGAAGTTGTAGAAACCATTTCACGTATAAAATAAAAGACTAACTGACAACGCAGGCACAGGTAATACAATATAACACAGCATTTAAGAAGCAGCTGATTCGTCACTACAAATGTAAACTATAATCTCGATACAAGTGAGATTAATGCGTTTTGTTGGCTTTTGGCTGGCATATATCTGTTGGGCTGTAGGGCCAGACTTTATGCCATACGGCTTTATGAATTGAATTCTTGAGAACAGAAGATGTACTCCCACTATTTCCATCGCTGTGAGCATCATGTGGTGAGGAATACAATCTCCAAGGTTACATAGTACGTTCTACTTGAATCAATATCATTGCCCCTTCACTGTCACTTGTTCAGAATACTGTGGCTCTCTTTGAAACATATCTGTTAGTCTCCCTGGAACACAGGATCACTGGGGTTCACCACCATATTCTGAATGGAAATTAGACCCAGGCAATAAATGCTGGTCTTGCCAACGGAATTCATCTTACAAGAACAACCGAATAGAATCTGCTCTATGAAAGGCACCCATTCTAACCGATCTGATTTATGATGCAGTTTTAATGAGGCTTTTACTTTGACCAAAGCATCTGATCTTTCTGTAACTCCATGAAACATCCACGAAAGTGTTCGCAGTGCTGTTTAAAAAACACATTTGCAAGTTGTGCTCATTATTCTGAAATGGAGACCCTTGTGCGCTTGGTAATGCTTTCATTATTTGTCAGTATCTAAAGTCAATAGCAACGTAGAAACTAAGATCAGGAATAAGTGCTTGGACAACTTGAACCAAGTCTGCTCTGTGATAAGATCATGGATAATCTGATTGTGACCTGAAACACACATTCCTGCTATGTCTTATAACGTTAATGCATCATTTTTAGCGATAAACTGTCTACCTGTGTCTAAGAATATTCAATGTCTTACTCTCTGGGAGGGGAGTTCCCACAGACGTAGAACCCTTTGAGATGGTTAAAACAATCACCAACTCCTTCCAGTTTCCAGCAGTCCATCCATTTCTGGAAATCTCTCACACAAATTGAGACATTGTTTCAGCATTCAAACTGAATAGACTACTCAGAATTATATGAGTTTTAACGGGATCATGCGTCATTTGCCTAAACTCCAACTGATCCAAGTCCAGTCTGACAAAGTTTCCTCCAGAGATAAATGCTCCTCACAGGAATCAGTTGAGTGAATCTTCTCTGGACTGCTTTCCATGTCATTGGACACTCAGCTCCCCTAATGTGATCTCACCATACCCTGCAAAACGGGAGAAAATCTTCCCTACTCCTGAATGTATTCTCTTTCAAAAGGTTTGGAAATATATATTGCCTCCCTATGACGTGCACGCAACGCGTTCTTTTTGTGATCCAGGTGCTTGATTCCTCTGTGCCTCACCTTTGCAGTCTCTCCATTGGAATAATACACTGTTTGTCCATTCACACCACCAATCTATTCAAACACAGGCACATTTTTCCTGCTATGCGCCATGTATCAATATATCATTCACTTGACCCTCTTCGAACTCTCTATAATATTATGAAGTTGAGGTCAACATCCATCTGATAATTAAAAGCAATGCACCCAGCGAAGATCTCCTCGCCTTATAATATGATAAGGGAGTGTGACAAGTGATGTAACCCACCTCCTTTTTGATACTCAGTTTGTTATAAAGGAGTAGTTCAATGAAATGGAATCCTTTCACACACTCTGTAATTAACAATTAACGAGTTACCTGTCTCGGGGCAGCACAATGGCTCAAAGGTTAACAGTGCTGCTTCGCAGCGCCTGAGACTCTGGGTTCGATTCCAACCTCGGGCAACTGTTTATGTGGAGTTATCACGTTCTACGTGTGTCTGCGTGGGCTTCAAACACGTGTTCCTGCTTCCTCTCACAGTCCAAAGATGTGTGGGCCCATTGAATTGGGCATGCTAAATTGCCTCCAATGTTCACGGATGTGCGAATTAGGTGCATTAGTCAGGGTTAAATATAGTTAATAGGGTAGAGGAATGCATCTGAGTGGCTTACTCTTTGGAGGGTCAGTGTGGTCCTTGTTCGTCTGAAGGGCCTGTTTCCCTAAACTAGGTATTCTATGATTCTAACTTTAACAGTGAACAAACCACTAACAAACTGAACAATCCCTCTGCAACTAATTACTTATTCGGGAATAAAACAAGATTTTCCTGACATGCAGTTTCACTATGCGGATTCCACTCATAAATCTATTATTAGTAAGAACAAAATTAAAACTTAGTTTCTAAAAGTTCATACAGAATGAACTCTGTTGAAATTTCTGTATCTTATTCCCTCATCTTTCTCTGTCTGAAATGCCTTCTTAGTTGTTTTCTGGTTTCAAGGATATTTGCTCAGCGTGTTGTGTGTCTTTATTGATGGATGCGTTTTTTTTTTAGGCAGAGTATGGAGATTTTTGTGAGACCCCAATATTTCATTCGCAGATGACACTTCCCTGTCATCACTTTTTTCAGATATAAGTTGACTCTCCCCCTCTGTCCAATTGCCTCTCTGTTATATATCCCTCCTTGACACAAAAACAAAATTATTGTATGATTGGTTTCATATTGTTAACACTAAAATGGATTCTTAACTTCTAAGTGCCTTTTTTAACTTAATTGGCAGCATTTGAACTGTTGCCTGGATAAAAATGTTGCTTGGGCCTGCTAACTGAACGGGTTTGATCCATTCTGTCCATTTGGGCACCTGTAAACTGTTTACCCACAGACATTTGTTCTTCTGTTTAATCACCGAAAAACACCTTCGCCTTTCAAAGGTCATCATGATATTGCCCAAAATTTTGCAAGTTCGCCGTTTTTACGCACCAATAGACTGATATGCACTCTGATACCTCCACCTCTATAATAATAGTCCGATCAAAAAATCCTGATCACGATTTTTAAAAAAAATCTTATTTCAAAACCAGGCAGCTGTCGATTCTTCTCCATATTCCTGTCTTCTGTTTCATTGGTTTTAATATTGTCAACACACTAAATACAAACTTGATTAGCGTTTGGCATCTTAGCACATTGTTTAAACTGATTCGCTGAATTTGAATTTGAATTTGTCTCATAGCAACCCAGATACTGCTCACTGTTTAACCAAATATTACACTTTTAATTTTTCCACTACTCTGCGCGCTTGCTAAGCCCTTGGCCAGCCTTTCAACTCTCTTGAAGGTATAGTACACTTTAAAAATCATAACACTGTCCACCCTCTCTAAGCCTCTGATTATCTAATATAGATCAATTCAGTCACTTCTCAACCTTCTCTCGATCGAAAACAGTGGCAAATACCTTATATGGCCTTCCTTCCAAATCAGGCAACATCCTCATAAATCTCTTTTGAATCCTTTCCAAACCCTCCACGTCCTTCCTGTAATGCAGCAAGCAGAAATATACGCAGTGCTCCAAGTGCAGCCACACCGGAGTTTTGTGCACCTGCAGTATGATCGTGTGGCTCCAAAATTCTATCCCTCTTCCAATAAAAGCTAACATACTGTACGCCTTCTTAGCAAGCCTATTAACCAAGTTGGCAACTTTCAGTGATCTACATACATTGACACCGAGATCTCTCTGCTCATCGACACTGCAAAAAATCTTAACATTGGCCCAGTACTCTTTATTCCTTTTGCTCCTTCCAAAGTGAATCGCCTCACACTCTTGCACATTAAACTCAAGTTGCCACCTCTCAGCCCAAATCTGTAACCTGCAACATCCCTATGTCCCTCTGTAACCTGAAATATCCTTTAGCACTATCTACACTTCACCAACCTTAGTACCATCATTAAATGTACTAACACATCATTCTGTGCCCTCATCTAGGTCATTTGTAAAAATGACAAATAGCAGTAATCCCAACAAGTTCCTCTGTAGGAACTACAGTTTGTGGTGTAGTCTGTGAAAACAGAAAGCATTGCTTTTGTACCTCTGCCATTTTTGAGTTTTTCATTGTTACCTTGTCAGTTTCATCCTGCAAAGAGCCATCACTTAGTTTCACTCTGCGTTTTTTTTTAAATGTACTAGTGAAAGCTACTGGTATCAGTATTTATGATTCGGTTCATTTCCTTTCATAGCTTCTTTTAATGTTGTCTGTTAACACTTTGCTGAAGTTTTTTGTTTGTTTTCATTAATTCCCAGAAAGAGGGCATTGCTGCGTAGGCCAGCATGTATTGCCTATCCTTGATTTCCCAGAGGGCAGTTAGGAGTTATCTACATTGATGTGGGTCTGGAGTCACATATCGGCCAGACCAGCGAAGGATGGCAGTTTCCTTCCCCATAGGACATTAGTGAAACAGGTGAGCTTCTCCTGACAATCTATTCATGTTCACCATCAGCTTGGTAACCCCAAATTTGAATTCAAATTCCACCATCTGCCATGGCAGAATTCGAACCCAGCTCCCCAGAACATTATCTGGCTCTCTCGATGAACAGTTCAGCTGTAATGCACTAGGCCACCGCCTTACCCAATCCCCGGAGCATGACTAACTTGTGCAGTATGATTTGCCGTAGGTTTTGCACTCATGCTGTCATTGACTTCCTTTCTATACATGGATATTTTTTCTCTGTCATGCAATTCCTCTTGTCTCACAAAGATACTTTAATTGAGACGTATTTAGTAGCCCCTTAAGTATTTGGCAAGTTTCTTCATCTGTCTTGCCTTTGACTGTTCACACCCTCGCCCCGCCGCCCACCCCCCCCCCCCCCCACCCCCTCCACCAGCACCTTCCTTAGGCCACTGTAAGTATCATTGCCCAACATTAAGGCTCTTGCATGTGACTCTGTTCTCACTCTTTCAATTTAATTTGCAACTACAGCATGTTGTGGTTATTTTTTCCAAGAAGATCCTTAACTGCAAGATCGTTTTTCATTCATTCCTTAGATCAAATCTAAAGTAGCCTGCCCTCTGGTTGGTTCCACAGCATGTGCTCTCACAAACAATCCTTCATCTACTCGATGAATTGTACTCGGAGCCTACCCTTTGCCTAGTTGATTAATTGATTAATTGATTTAATATGCACGTTTCTCGCACCGTTGTTACCTTGTCACCAACCCTCATCATTTCCGAACTCAGAAGTACTTTGGAGGTCTCTCTTTGGAGCAGAGAGATCTCGGTGTCAATGTATGTAGATCACTGAAAGTTACCAACTTGGTTAATAGACTTGCTAAGAAGGCGTACAGTATGTTAGCTTTTATTGGTGGCTGAAAATTACTCTTCCAAAGTGGTTTCTTCCCTTGATTTTAATTTGTACCTGGACTGATCTTCATTTTGTTCCTTCGTGCCAATATCACTTCTTAATATAGCCCTGGTATTATCCTTAACCAATACATCAATTCCACCTCCTTTACCTTCATGTCTATCCTTTCGGAATACCGAGTACCCATGGACAGTTCACTGTCCAGTCCTGATCTGCCTGTAACCATGTTTCAATCATCCTTACAAGGTCATGCCCATTTATCTCTGTATCTACTGCCAGCTCATCAATTTTATTCAAAATGCTGTGTGCTTTTAGGCCTAAGGTTTTTAAATAAGTTATTTTGATTTGTTTTTCCCCTTTAATATTTTCTTGAGTACGAACTTCCTGATCTCACACACCTCACTCCTTCACGTCCCCCATACATTCCATCTTCATTTGTTAATCTCTGATAAACAACTCTATCATTTATTCCATGCTCAAACTCATATATTTTGGACTGTTTTGAATCCTTCTCGCAGCATGGTCATGAGACTGGCTGTGCCTGATGTCCTACTCACCTCTACCTTCAGCTCAGTTCCTGAGCTGCTGTTCTGTTTCCCAGCCTCCTGGTTTATTAGTTTAAATCCACCAATTTGCACTAGCAAACCTCCCCACCAGGATTAGATTAGATTAGATTACTTACAGTGTGGAAACAGGCCCTTCAGCCCAACAAGTCCACACCGCCCTGCCGAAGCACAACCCACCTATACCCCTACATTTACTCCTTACCTAACACTACGGGCAATTTAGCATGGCCAATTCACCTGACCTGCACATCTTTGTGACAGTGGGAGGAAACCGGAGCACCCGGAGGAAACCCACGCAGACACGGGGAGAACGTGCAAACTCCACACAGTCAGTCGCCTGAGGCGGGAATTGAACCCAGGTCTCTGGCGCTGTGAGGCAGCAGTGCTAACCACTGTGCCACTGTGCCAGGATGTTGGTGCTCCTCCAGTTAAGATGCAATCTGTCCATATTTTAAAGCTCCCACATGCCCTGGAAGAGGCTCCAATGCTCCAGGAATATGAAACCCTCACCCCTAAGCTAGCTGTTTAACCATATGTTAATCTATACTGCCTTCCTAACCCTTACCACTTTTACAAGAGGCACTGGGTGTAATTCAAACATTACAGAGAATTGTTTTCTCTCTCTCTCTCTCTCTCTCTCACACACACACACACACACACACACATCCTGCATTACTTCGCAGAAGAATACCAGTAACCTTATAAATGATCAGAATGATAAGTGGAACGAAGGAATTAGTTAAAAGTGGGATGCAAGAAATTAGAATAATGAAAATACTCTTCATTGATCAGAACAGACGAAAATGTGAACTTATTGCAGTGATCAAAATTATGAAAAAACTCAGGGTAAAATAAGAATACGCCGTTTCTCTTAGCTGGCATTACATCATTCCGTTTCAAGGACGTCAGCACAAGACCTCGGAGTGAGATAAGGCAAAAGTTTGTTTTTACTGAGATGTTGTCAGGATTTGGAATGCCCTGCCTGGGAGATTTGTGAAAGAGGATTCAGGAGGGAAATGGATATATATTTGAAAGTTCCAAATTTAAAAGGCAACAGTGAGAGAGGGGGCAAATGGGAGGATTTGGGAGACATTTCACAAGCTGATGCATACACAGTGGCGCAATAGCCTCCTTGTGTACACTAAAGTTCCATACTCTAATATGTACAAATGCAATTCAAAGCCAGTATCAGATTATTTCCAGATGTAAATGGTGGGAAAAACTGATCATTTTGCTGAAGCATAACCATTTAAAATACAAGTATTGCAAGGTCAGCTTGATAATGAAGTCTAATTAGTAATCAGTATATGAAAATTTTAAATCTTGTGTCCCAATTACTAAATCAAATCTTTCCTTTCTTTTGCCACAAAACTCTTTGAAAATGTCTGACTGTTCACTCACAAGGAAGTATGTTCATCGTTCTTTTTCACATTTCACATTCAATAACATTCATTCTAAAAATTGCAAGGTTTCAGATTATTGTTCGCTTCAATTTAACAACACAATTCATTTATTTAAACTAATAATCTCTGTTCATGTTGAATTTATGTCATTTTTCAATTGTTGGTAAAGAGCTGAAGCACGCACATTTAGTGAGAAATTAAACTGATTGATTATATAAAAATGTGTAAGTACGCTATTTATATATGATGGTTCAATTGTTTCTCACTCTAAAAATTCAATCATTCAGAAGCCAACAACTTTCCAAATGTTGGAGCGAGGATGTATTCATTTGAATACTGACAATGAGTGTGTAATTGTAGTGAGTTTTGAGAAGATTTGTAGCTCAGGTTGAGGTTTTGGGTGGAGGTTTGCTCGTTGAGCTGGGAAGTTCATTTCCACACTCTTCAACATCTTCACCTTCAGTGGGCCTCAGGCGAACCAATGCTGAAAATTCTTGCTTTCTATTTATATATTTGGGTTTCTTTGAATTGGTGATGTAATTTCCTGTGGTGATGTTATTTGCTGTGGTGATGTTATTTGCTGTGGTGAAGTCACATCCTGTTTCTTTTCTCAGTGGTAGATGTTGAGGTCAAACTCAATGTGTTTGCTAATAGTGTTCAGGTTGGAATGCCATGCTTCTAGGAATTCTTGTGCGTGCCTCTATTTGGTTTGTGGTAGGATGGATGTGTTGCCCCAGTCGAAGTGGTGTCCTTCCTCATCCGTATGTGAGAATACTAGTGAGATAGGATGATGTCCTTTTGTGCTTAGTTGGTGTTCATGTATCCAAATGTATGTAATTGTTGATCACCATTATTGTCAGATAACATGTTCTTTGTTCGATATTAAATAAAATATATGTTCTTTATTTTTGTATTATAAATAGTTGGCAGGAAAGTATATTTTAGTTCCATAAATATCTGATCATGTTACATCAACCTAATTGTTTTCAGAGATGATGCAATTATTGTTTGGTTGAGTAATGATATTTCACATTTTTATGAATCACAATTCACGAACATAGCAAATATATGATTTTTTTTCAGATCAGCTTGCAATCATAACCTACATTGAAAAAAGAATTTGAAAGATTTGAATTCAGTCACAGCTGCCAGTGATACTGGGTAAGACATTGTTCTACTCTTAAATGAATCCAGAGAGCTTACACCTGGGTCAGATCAGTCATTTAAACATTATTTCACAACAAATTATTTCGACTCAATCTTCGGTCTGAGCATTGTCCGGGGGCAGATGAATGGACATGGAGTATCAGAATCACATCGCACAAGTTACTTATGGTGATGGCATCTGGCCTGCCTGCCAGACTCCAAGCATCTGCTACCTGGACCAGGCACTGGGCGAAGACGTTAACAAGTTGACAGTATTCTGCAGCACATTGTGTCTCGCAAAGAAACCTCTAAAACCATGTCCAATAAATGTCACCTTCACATTCATCAGTATCAAAAAAAAATTGTACATCTCTGTTGATGGACAAAAGTTAATACATGGGTCACCCAACAGAATCTATCTGAAGAAAACAGCCGTTAATAACTGAACTTGACGGATTCTGTCTAGTGTAGGTTGTCACACACATATTGTACTGGTACTCAGGTGACTGTAAGAATGCACACCATTAGTGGACGTCTTGGCCTAATGCTCTTACAAAGCTTTCTGATTTCACTCACATCACTACCTCACACATTCAAAAATTGATAAAAATCCACAAGCTGGGTGAAACATGAAACACAGAACAGTGCAGCACAGTGCAGACTTTTTGGCTCTTGACGACCAGCCAACCTTTTATCCTACCCTATGATCAGACTAACCAACATACCCTTCATTATTCTATCATTCATTTGCCTATCCAATAGTCGCATAATTTATCCCCAATGCAGCTGAATCTACTATAGTTGCCAGCAGTACAACCATCCACCATTCTCTTTGTAAGGAACCGGCCTCTGACATCTCCACTAAACCATCCCCCAATTGCATGAAAGATTTTCTCCCTCGTGATAGATATTTGCACCACGGGAAAAGGTATCTGGCTATCCACTCTATCTTTGCCTCTCATCATCTTGTCCACCTTTATCAAGTCCTCCCTCATCCTTCTTTGCTCCTCTGAGAAAAGCCCTGAACTCTTCTTTGTTAGCAACCTGATAAATCTGCTCAGCACCCTCATTAAAGTTTCCATATCCTTCCCACAATGAGGCGACCAGAACTGATCACAACATTCTATGTGTGATCTCACCAGGGTTCCATAGAGCTGCATAACCTTACAGCTCATAAACGCTATCCCCCTGCTAATGAAAACATCATACACCTTCTTAACAACCTTATCAAACTGGGTGGCAACTCTGAGGGAGCTATGACATGGACCACGAGATCGCCCTGTTCCTCCACAATGCAAGAATCCTGCCTATTTTTCTGCATTCAAATTCGACCTTCCAAAATGACTTGCTTCACACATTTCCAGTTGAACTCCATCTGCCATTGATCAGTCCCATTGCAAACTACAACAACCCTCCACACAATCCACAACATCAACAATATTTGTTATATTGACAGACTTACTAACCTACTCTTCCAATTCCTCATCCAAATCAGTTATAAAAATCATAAACAGCAGAGGTCCCAGAACTGATCCCAACGGAATGCCACTGATCACTGGGTTCGAGACTGAATGCTTCCCATTTACCACCACTTTGTGTCTTCTATGTGCCAGCCAATTCTGTATCCAGTCAGACAGGTTTCATTGTATCCCATCACTCCTTCCTTTCCGAATGAACCTGACTTGGGGAATATTATCAAACGCCTTGTCAAAATCCATGCATTCCACATCCACAGCTCCACCTTCTTCAATGTGTTTGATCCCATCCTCAAAGATTTTAATAAGTTTTGTGAGGCATGACCTGCCCCTCACAAAGCCATGCTGACTATTTCTAATCAAACTATGATTTTCCAAGCCATCATAAATTCTAAGTTTGTGAGAAGATTTGTAGCTCGGGTGCTCGTTGCTGTGGTTCTGTTCGACGAGCTGGGAATTTGTGTTGCAGATGTTTCGTCCCCTGTCTAGATGACATCCTCAGTGCTTGGGAGCCTCCTGTGAAGCGCTTCTGTGATCTTTTCTCCGGCATTTGTAGTGGTTTGAATCTGTCGCTTCTGGTTGTCAGTTCCAGCTGTCCTTTGCAGGGGCCGTAATGTAACGAGGACATACCACAACCCAAAGGACTGGCCACACTACCATACATCAAGATCATTTCCGAACTGACAGCCAGACTACTGCGATCACTAGGACTCATAACAGCACACAAACCAACAGCCACTCTCAGACAACAACTCACCAGAATGAAGGACCCGATACCCACCATGAGCAAAACAAATGTAGTGTACAAACTCCCATGCAAGGACTGCACAAAACACTACATAAGACAAACAGGAAGACAGCTATTGATCCGCATCCATGAACACCAACTAGCCACGAAACGACACGACCAGCTATCCTTAGTAGCCACACACGCAGATGACAAGCAACATGAATTCGACTGGGACAACACTACTATTATAGGACAAGCCAAACAGAGAACAGCCTAGGAATTCCTAGAGGCATGGCACTCATCCATATATTCAATCAATAAGCACATTGACCTGGACCCAATATACCGACCACTGCAGCGGAAAGCTAGAACTGACAACCGGATGCGACAGATTCAAACCACTACAAATGCTGGAGGAAAGATCACAGAAGCGCTTCACAGGAGGCTCCCAAGCACTGAGGATGTCACCTAGACAGGGGACGAAACGTCTGCAACACAAATTCCCAGCTCGGCAAACAGAACCACAACAATAAAAAATTCTGTCTCTCAGAAACCCCTCCAATACTTTGCTCAATACTGATGCAAGACTGACTGGTCTGTAATTCTCAGTATAATCCCTAGTACCTTCCTTGAACAAGGTGTAACATTTACCGCCCTCTAATTATCTGGCACTACTCCAGTCGACAGAGAGGATGAAAAGATCATCGCCAAAGGTGCAGGAATCTCTTCCCTGTCTTCCTGTAGTAACCTCGGGTTTTGTCCGTCCGCCCCAAGGGATTTGTCTATTCTTGTGTTTGTACTTCATTCAATCTGTACTTCACCTCAAAATGTCTACTCCCTGACCAAACAAATGATTGACTGCTTTCCATTTCAGGTCTATATACAGTGCTGCCTTTGGGAACAAGTATGGTTCCCAATATCCTGTCAATCATGGAATGGAAAACATAGGAAGGCACCAATGCCTTCCTGATGAAGGGCTGATGTCCAAAGTTTTGACTCTCTTGTTCCTCAGATGCTGCCCGACTGGCTGTGATTTACCAGCTCCACAGTACTTGCATTACTTAGAGCTCTCCCCTCTGCGCACTGAACAGGGAATTAATCAGCAGAAACTCCTTGCAGTGGAGCTGACTGTTGAGTTCTTGAAAGTTGTATTTGATTAACACATTTATTAAAAGAGAAATTTTATTCAATCAATATTCATTCATTCCCAGTGTTACAGTTTTGGTTCATGAATTAGGCAGCTTGAGAACAAACAATGAATGACTGAAAACTTCGCGTTATAGAGTATTCCAGGTGTTACATTCCAGGCTGGATGTCCTCTACCTTAATGCTGGGAATATTATCCGACTGACAGATATGATAAGGGAACAAGGTGAAATGGGAAATTTTTCCCGTCACAGAGATGTGTTTGACGGAGGTCAGGGCTGACAACTCAATATCTTCTGGTACAAGATCTACAGACATGACAGGAGAGGTGGTAAAAGCGGAAGTGGGGTTTCATTATTAATTATGGAGTCAGTTACTGCAGTAAGAAGGATCTTCTAATGAGGCTTGGTGATTAGAGCTCAGTATCAAATCCATGACAGACACGCCGCTGGGGATATATTGTAGACTCCCAGATAAAAGAAAGTACAGGAGCTGATATAAAACCAATTTCCTGACGTGTGTTAATACAACAATAGGATCATCATATTCAGGCATTTCAATTCCAAACATTCATTCGGGCAATGATAACTTATTTA
Organism: Chiloscyllium punctatum; assembly: GCF_047496795.1. NCBI lineage: Eukaryota > Metazoa > Chordata > Chondrichthyes > Orectolobiformes > Hemiscylliidae > Chiloscyllium > Chiloscyllium punctatum. The sequence continues at coordinate 49,276,349 of NC_092752.1, forward strand.
GAGGGGGCAGATGCCTTGAAATTTATTCTTCAGAGCTTCTTATATCAATTTGTAGCTGACACATCAATGGGCAGGGCTGTGCTGAGCCTCACCGCGGGGAACGAAGCTAGTCAGATGTTGCATGCAGGATTGAGAGAGCATAAAGGACCAGTAGCCGTGACTCATACTGAAAAATGTTTGCATAATAAAAGCTCTTTGGATTTGGGAGACTGATTTTAAGAAAAAAAAGACAGGATCTGGCCAAAGTGCAGTTGCTTCTGGGTGAAACTGTAGCAGAACAGCGTGCAGCGGGGGTTGGGGGTTCACTTGATCAAAATGGAATTGATGACAGCGTCGGCCCAGCATGTTTAACCGAAGATGAATTTTAAGAAAACCAGCCCAGAGAACCTCGGGTGTAGACACAAATTCCGAACAGAATTAATAAGGAAAGAGAAGCTTAACGCAGTTACAAAGTGCGCAGGTCAAAAAAGAATATAGAAAGTGTAGGGTTGAACTTAAAAACTCAATAGAAGAGCAGAAGCGGAGGCGGGGAGTTGAAACATCAGAGGGTAAGAATAGCAAAGATTCAAACACATTCTTTCGGTTTATTAAGGGGAAGAGGATAACGCGGGAGAGAATTGGAAGTGTTAGGGACCAAAGGGGTGCACGGAGCCAGAGAATATGTTAAACACGGACTTTCTTTCAGTCTTCAGTTTGAAGAAGGAGTTCCTGGATTCAGGGAGAGCGACCGTGTGATCCTTGAGTGAATTGATACAGAAGCTGACGAAGAATTGGAAGTTTATGCGGGATAGAGAGTGGGAAAATCCACAGATCAGGATGAGCTGTATCTTAGGCTGACGTGGAAAATGAGTGAGGAGATTACAGTCTCTTAACTGTTCATTTTTGTTTTGCCTCTGGCCACAGAGAAGGTGTGATACGATAGGATAACATCTAATATTGATACAATTTTCAAACAGAGTGTTAGAAATACCATGGGATTAAAGACCTCCAAGTCTCACATCAGTGAGAGGGAAACAATTGTAGAAAATTCTGTGGGCTGTTGAGACTTGCTCATTAAATACATTCAGGGTTGAGGCAGACTGACTTTCATACAAGGCTTATGGGGAAAATGTAGACAAGTGGAATGGGGGATTATCAAAATCTATCTCACCTAATTGAGTGGAAAAGCAGACTCAGTGAGCGGATAGACATACTATTGTCCCTGTGTCGAATTGCATCATTTTTACAATAGCCTTGTATTCACTGAAACATCAACCTCTCTCGCTGTGGAGTGAGACACAGTTTGGAATGCAGTCGACGGATTCAAGAAATTAATAAATACAGTACTATTAGACAGAAAGGACCAAGGGACTGTGACAATGCCGATTGGATGTCGGGGTGAAGATTAGCATCAGCGCAATCAGCACTACCAAAAGGAAGACCTCAGTAAGACACCATCCAAGGCCAAGCTGTGACTTTGGCTGGAGAGTAGGTAGTCAGTGGTCAGGTGTCAAGGAGTGCCGAATGACCAAGTGCTACATCACTGCAGTGTCTCCCTCCTTCCCTAACCAAAGCTAAATGTGACGGGGTAGAGAGACATGCTGTTAGTAGCAAAGTAAGTAGTAATGTTTGGCTCAAGAGGCTTTGGAATGCACAGCTCAGCAAAAACTACAGGCAAGCTCAAATAAAGTCTTTTCAACTTCAGTGTTGCAGCAGTGGTGATAGCAATTAGGACAGTTGTTCATTCCTCCTACGGGATGAGGGAGCTTAGGGAAATTCCCACCGTCCCTGAAGACTACACGTGTGGAAAGTGAACCTAGCTGCAATTCCTGGGAGAGCGTGTTCGGGACCTGGAGCTGAATGTATTCAGGATCATCGGAGATACTGAGAACTTAATAGATAAGATCTTTCTTGTTGAGGTCACACCCAAGACCCGCACCAATCATGACTGTAATATCCCAGTCCCACGTGAAGATCCATGCCATGAGTTCATCAGGCTTACGTGTCAGTCCTGTTGCATTTAAATAAACAAAATGTAATCCAACAGGCAGTCCTTGCTTCCTGTTGTGTTCAAGACAGAGAGGAGGTGGACGACGACAGGAGTAGGCAGAGAGTGCAGGAATCCGCTGTGGCCAATCCCGTCGAAAACAAGTACACCGTTTTGAATACTGTTCAGGGGAATGATCGTTCAGGGAAAAGCAGCAGTATCAAGTTGGTGGCATTACCATTGACTCTGGGGCACAGTGGGAAACGGTGACGGTAAACAGGACCTTAGATATAGGACAGTCGATTGTTAGAGGGACAGATCGGAGATTCTGTGGCCTCAAACGGGAATCCAGGAAGGTGTGTTACCTCCCAGATGCGAGAATGTCTCCGAGTGACTGTAGAAAATTCTCAAGGAGGGGGGGAGAAGCCAGAAGTCATTGTGCACATTGGCACAAATGACACAGGTAGATATAGGAATGAGGTCCTACAGAGTGATTACTGAGAGCTAGGGAAAAGTTAAAATCTAGGAACATTATAGTGGTAATCTCCTGATTACTTCCATTGTAATGAGCTAATGAAAGTAAGTGCAGGAGGATAGTGCAAATATATAAGTAACTAAAGAATTGGTGTGGGGATGGGGGGAAGAGAGATTCAAATTTTTAGATCATTGGGGTCTTTTCTGTGACAGGGTTGAACTGATTGGGAGAGACAGGTGGCACATGCAATGGGGAGGAGATCAATATCTTGTTGGCGAATTTTCCTAGTGCTACAAGGGAAGGTTTAAACGATATTGGTGAGGAGAGTTATCCTCGTGATCTGAGAATCAAGTGCGAGGCTGGAAGGAGATACAGTAATCAGAAACAGTAAAGTGAAGAGACAGGTAAGGCTGGAACACGACAGGGAGCAAGGAATGCCTGTTGGATTATTTCGATGCAAGAGGGCTGGCAGGTCAGACCAATAAACTAAGTGCGTGGATAGTAACGTTTGATAGGAATAATACGGCCTTTATAAAAACATGGCTAAGCGAGGGACAGGACTGGCAGCTTAACTTACCAGGGTATAGGTGCTTTAGGCGGGATAGGGATGCTGGAAGGAGGGGAGGAGGAGTTGAATTTCTGATTAATGGGATTATCACAGCAGTAATCAGAGATAATATAACTGACCAATCATCCAGTGAGGCTTTGTGGGTGGAGCTAAGAAATAGGAAGTGGATGATGATGTCACCAGGGTTGTACAATCGGCCTCCAAATAGCTAAAGTGAATGATAGTAACACATATGCATGGAGAAGGGAGACATTCAGGAGGAATGTGGTTACCGTAATAGTGGATTTTAATTTTTGTAACGGACTAAGACTGTCAGAGCGTGAAGGGATTTGATGGAGTGGAATCCGATAAGTGAATTCAGGAAGGTTTTCTCAAGCAGTATGTAGAGGGTCCTACTTGGGAAGGGGCAAAACTCGAAAAACTCTTGAGAAACAGAGCGGGACAGGTGACTGAGGTGACAGTGGGGGAGCACTTTGGAACCAGTGACCACCGTTCTGTTAATTTTCAAATAGCTATGGAGAGGGGAAAACCTGGTCCACAGGTTCAAGTTCTAACTTGGGAAAAGATGAATGTTGATGGGATTGGACAGGAGCTTGCAGGGGTCAACTGGAGCAGTTTGTTTGCAAGTGAATGGACCGCAGGATAGTGGGAGGCCTTTAAACGTGAGATAGCTAGAGTTCAAGGTTTATATGTTCCTGTGACAGTGAAGGGCAAGTTTGGCAGGAATGGGGAACCCAGGATGCCAAGAGATATTTAGGCATTGACTGAAAAACATGGGGATGCTGGCTCAGGCACAGGCAACTGGGATCAAGGGAATCCCTGGTGGTATATAAGGGATGTAGGAGTTTACCTCTGATGGAAATCAAGACGGCAACAAAGATGCTATGAAAGAACCTTGGCTGAGAAGATTAGGATGAATCCAAAGAGTTACTTTAAGATTATGAAAGGAAAGCAATAACTAGTGAGAGAATAGGACCCCTCAAATACCAAAGTGGACAAATATGTGTGGAACCATAAGAGATGGACGAGGTCCTCGACAAATATTTCTTCTCTATATTTACCGTGGAGAATGAAAGAAATACTTGGGAACTTGAGGAAGTTAGTGGTGATATCTTAGGGGCTGTCCATATCACAGTAGAGGAGGTATTGGGCGTACAAGGATGTTTGACGGTGGATTAATCTCAGGGTCCTTAACAAGTATATCCATGAGCACTGCACGGATCTAGAGAAGAACTTGTTGGGACACTAGTTAAATACATTTATCACCATTAAACAAAGTTGAGATTCCGGAAGACTGGAGGATAACACATGATGTGCCCTTGTTCAAAAGTTAATGGAATGAAAAATCCTGGGAACTATAGACCAGTAAGTTTAACATCTTTGGTAGGTACATTACTTGAGAAGATACCACGGAATAAGATGTACATGCATTTGGAAAGGCAGGGTCTGTTTAGGAATAGTAAGCATGGCTTTGTGCATGGAGGTTTATGCCTAAAAAACTTTTAAAGCTAATTGATGATGTGACCAGGAAGGTTGAACTTGGCAGGGTGTAGACGTCGAAACGTATGGTGCTGGAAATGCACAGCAGACCAGGTAGCATGTAAGGAACAGGAGAATGGATATTTCAGGCATATGCCCTTCATCAGGAATGTCCAAACATCGATTCTCCTACTTCTCGGATGCTGCCTGACCTGTCGTGCTTTTCCAGTGCCACATTTTTTATCGCTTTGATCTCCAGCATCTGCAGTGATCACTTTCTCCTCTTAGAATTAGTCTGTATGGATTTCAATTACAACAGAACAGGATGAATGTTTTCAGCCCCTGGACACTGATATACAGTTACAGCAGGAGGCAAATCAGCCCCTCGAGCCTATAAAACTGTACCCAGAGTAGCTCACGCAGCAACAGGATCAGTCTATTCAGTTATTTGAATTCCGTAACACAGGAAATCGAATTGACCACAAACTGACTGGACTCTGGGGTATACTGGAATAACACAAGGCCATTTAGCTCCTCAAGACGGCCCTTCCCTTCAGTAACATCAGAGCTGATCTGGTCCCGCCTGCAATTTCTCTTTCATGCCCAATTCCTTCTAGCCCTTGAATATCTGACGTGTCAAAATCCATTGACACCCACTCGCACCCCCTTCCCAATCATTTCTGTAATGCAGCTGTCTGGGACAGAGAGCCCCCAACAGTCTCTACCATCTGAGAGAAGGAAGTACTCCCCACACATATACCTTGGCCTATTGACATAAACAAAAGATACCAACTCAGCGTCAGAGTGGCTGGCCCTGACATTAAGGCAGGATTTGACGGAGCAAGATGTCAAGGAGTCTGAATAAGGTTGAACTGAATGGGATCAGGTGTAACCTCCCCCTTGGGTCATTCAGAACATAATGTGGTTGGTGGACAGCAATCCTCTTAGTCCATGGATATCTCTGTGGGCGATCCTTCAGGTAGATTCTTCAGCACAAACACCTTCAGCTACTTCATCAATATCTTTCCCTCCATCATTTGATCTGAAGTGAAGATATTCTGTAGAAATCACATAGAACTTCAAAACCTGAACAACATTCAAGGTTGCTGTTAACGTTCATGTAACTGCACTGAAAGACCCTGAACATTTTCACAGGATAACAAGAGGAGCTCTTTCAGCATCTCAAGCTGGTTTCACAGGAATGTGAGAACGCCAGTCAGCCCATTGAAACAATTGGATAAGCAGAGTCACAGCCAATTGACTCTCTCCTGCCTATTACACCTGAAGAGATTTTTTTTAAAATGTAAATATTGAAAAGCAGGCGGCTGGAAGACCACACCAAGCAAAGCAGCATCAGGAGGTGGAGTAGTCAACACCTTGGGTGTAACATTTCTTCAGGAGTGGGGACGGATGTAAGAAGGTTTACAGGTAAAGAAGCGTCGTGGGGAGAAGGAGGTGGTGTAGTGAGGTGGGGATGGATCAACACTGGTTCAGGGTACCACCGGGTTAGTCGATTGGAGGACTGAATCCAATTGGAAGCTGGAAGAAGGGTGGATCAGAGGAATGGAAGGGAGATGGATGGGCTGGGAAGGGAGGGGGAGGTGATGGAAAGAGAATGGGAGGGATTGGGAAGGGAGTCAGCAGATTGGAAGGGAAGATATTTGAAATTGGAGAACTCTGTTCTCGAGACATTCGAGACACTGACATATCAATAAGAAGAGGCCACTCAGCCCCTCCAAACGGTGATACTGAAACAGAAGGATGTCTTTGATGCTGCAACATGACAAACTTAATGAAGCAGAGACTGCACAGACAGACTGCTCCATGTTGTTCCTCCTGGCTCCATTGCTAATGGTACAACCGTGTTAAGTTAACATCGTTTGCTGATCTTGAGGATGGAAAGTGAATGATTTGTACCAAGTTCCAAAGAGGCATCTTCCATCACCGAGATGTTATGGACGAATCTAGATCACTCAAAACATTCTTAGGCAAACAGCCCAGAGCATAACTTTGCAATTTATTTCATTAAGTGTACAATAAAAATTACGTGGTGTAGTTTAGCTATGTTGACTACTGGATTTTAAACAGACAAAAACTTTTTTCACAAAAGTTCACAATGAAACACAAAGAACAGAATAAAGTACCCCTACAGAACTCAACCGATTCAGCTAGACTTAATTATGCTGTTCCGAATGCACATAACAGTCCCAATAAGCAAACTCATTTTGAAGACCAGTATAAATGGAACACAAGCTTACAGGTTGAAGTTGAAGGGCAGAAAAGAGAGAGAGTTTCCACACAACTCCGTGTTGAACTTCCCAGTTCAAGACTCAACTGAAAGCTGCTCAGCTCAGCTAGTTCAGCTAAATGAGCTCACTACTCCCCTTTTATTATACAGGTCACTTCTAAAGCACGACCACTTTGGCCTGAAATCTCAACTGTCTGCAAATAAATAAAAGGCAACTGAAAATCCTTTTAATCTCTTTACCAAGCCAGACTGACCAGAATCAGGCCCCATTTTATTGTCCCTTTGAAAAAAAATCAAGGACAGAGTCCACCTGAGCCAAGAATAAGCTTCTTGACAAAAAAGGGACTAGCTTTGTGACGCCTCCCCCCTTAAAAAATAAACCATCAATAGCAAAACATGGCTGCATTTTTAACCATTCAAACCCAGTTGGTAGTCTAAAAACGCACATATACACTAGCAACTGTAAACATGCAAACATGCAAAATCCCATGCAAATTCAGGCCGCAGTACACTCACAACCAAATGCCTCCATATCTCATTCAAGTTTCAGTATCGCATCAGCAAACACGTTTTCACAACATGCCACATGCACAATTGTCATAATGAATGGCTCCAACAACAAGCTCCACCGAAACAGTCTGGAATTTTTGTCCTTAATTTTTTCCACAAATATCAATGTGTTATGATCAGCGTATACAATTGTCGCAGATGCATCGCTGGTGAGTTAAACACTGAAATGTTGTCTTGCCAACACCAAGCTTAAAGTCTCTTTATCTACCATTGAATATTTCTGTTGATGAAGTTCAACTTCCTGGAAAAATATCCGATTGTTCTTTTGACTTCCTCGACATCTTCCTGCAGAAGCACCGCACCGACCCCCACATCACTGGCATCGAGAGCCACCTTGAAAGGCTTTGTGTAATCCGGTGGGGCTCATACTGGGGGCAGTGGTTAACACAGTGTTTAGGCTGGCAAATGCCTTTTGACAGTTTGCTATCCACTGAGAGTTCATGCCCTTTTTTAATAATTTGGTGAGTGGAGCAGCCACACTGCTAACGTTTGGCACAAACATTCAGTAAAGTCTAGTCAATCTCAGGAACTGTAACACTGCTTTTTGTAGACGGTGTAGAAATTTTCCCACTAACTTCGTTTTTGTATCTCATGGGGCTATTGGTCCATGTCCAATAACATGGCCCAGGAACGTGACTGGGCTTTCATAAATTCAATTTTAGCTAGGTTTGTAACAGTGCTGACTTTGTGATAGTCCCCACATGACTGTGGGGTACGATCTTGCTTTGGCATCATGACTGTAGGTGTGTTCTAGTCACTGTAACTCACTACAATTATGCTACCTTGGACCATTCACTCTATCTCTTTCTGAACCTGTCCCAACTTTGGAGGGTTATGCCGATAAGGATGTTGCTTAATCGTAACAGCATCTCCTATATCTACTTCATGCACAATTATGTTCGTACTTCCCAGTTTACTTCCGTATATCTCCCAAAGTGACAGTAATAAATCTTGTGGGTCATTTCAATTTTCTTGTGGAAGGTAACTCAATAATTTATCCTAATGTTTGACAACTTTCTCATTGTTCATTCTGATTTGAGGAATGTCCCATTCAGAATCCACTGAACTTGTTTTTCCTTCCGTGCTGTAATCATGAACACCTTCTCTTCTTGATTTCTTTCACTATCAAACTATCTTTTGAGCACATTCACATGACACACTTTGTGAGATTTCTTCCTGTCTGGAGTCCTTATCAAGTAGTTCATCGCACTAAATTCCTTACCAATTTGATTAGGTACACAAAACGTTGCTTTTAAAGGCTCATCTGTTCTGAAAGGAACACCAATGCCTTATTACCAAATGCAAAATTCTAATTTTATGATTTCCTCTCCGCTTCCTGTTTCATTGTATGCTGTGATACTTTTAAATATATGTAGCCAACTCTCCAGCTCTATTTAATCATTCCCTAAAATTTGACACATTGTCCAAATGGGTTGTCTCTGAATTCTGACTTATTAATTTCTCCTTCATCAATTTTAATGGTCCTCCTAGTTCTTGCCCAAAAATTAATTCAACTGGATTGAATTTGGTGGATTCATATTGGTGCATCCCTGATCGCAAAAAGTTCAAAAGGAATTTCCTTATCGCAATCATCTGGATAATCCTGACCATAAACGCTCAACATGGTCTTCAGTTATTGATGCCATCTCTCTCGTGCTCTCTGTGATTCTAGTTAGTGAGCAGTAGATTTTGATTGCTTTATTCCCAAGTTATCCATCACCTCATTGAATAGTTTGGATGTGAAGTTTGATCGTTGATCTGACTGTATCATTATTGGTAGTCCGTATCTAGGAAAAATATTTTTTTTTCGACAACCTTTTTAGCTGTGATGCTGCATATTGAGATTGCCTCTGGATATCTTGTCGACACATCCATTACTGTTAATAAATACTTATTCCCACCTTTTGTTTGTGGTATGTGACCTACGCAATCAATCAAGGCTCTTGTGAAAGGGTCGTCAAATGCTGGAATAGATATTAAAGGTACAAGTTTTATTACTGTCTGCGTGAAATGTTTGACATATCTGGCAAAATTCAGCTACATCTTTGCATAGTCCAGGCCTGTAAACAAATCATTATATTTTAGCTGGTGTTGTACTCACCCCAAAATGACCTCCAACTTGTAGCTCAAGTGCCAGTCGCAGCACCTCCTTCCTGTACCCAACTGGCAAAATAATTTGATGAATTTCTGCCCATGTCAGATCTACTTGAAATTGTGATGGTCTCCATTTCTTCATTAAGACATAATTGGTTAAGTAATAACAGACAGGAATGCTTTCTTTCTTGCTTGCTAAATGCCTTTTGATATAACTGTTTTAATTCCTCATCTTTCTGCTGCAAGTCAGTCAACTTAGCAGAGCTAAAAATACGTGCATGTTTTCCTACTTGCTCCTTCTCTGTTCTACTTATCTGATCAAAATAAGATTCGGAGAACTTTACATCAGCTTCCTTTTAATCCCTCCTGCTTCAACCTGTACATTGTGATCTATGATCACACACTCAGGGAAAATTCCTGGATAATCATTCTCCAGGTCTTCCGTTGCCTGCATTTCTACTGGCTTTTCAACTAGAGTAGGCAGCATGTGTACCGGCAAATCCGCTATATCATTTGCAAGGACAAATTTTATTCCTGGAGCTGAGAGTTTGGGGTCCAGTACTCCTATCACACATTCTCCTCTGTTCTGCCTTTACATAACTGAGCACTTTTTGACTCACCATGAATTCTTGCTACCAGCGCATTTTCTGGTAATAGTCTCTCAGGCGTGCATATCTTCTCATCCCTCAGTACTGCAGACTGAGAAGATCCTGTCTCCTTTAATATTGGAACCGCCTTACCTATGAGTCCTGGTCTATGTGAATAAATTTTACCCTTGTATGTATATTTTAAGCATATTTGGCACGTATTCCTTGGTCAACTTCTGATCATCTTGTACACTCTGAGGCAGTTGTCTAACTTCCCTTATGCTTTTTGTTTCTGGTCCAACAAATCTTCCCGGTTGTCTGGTTTTCCTACATCTGGTTGTCCTAGCCCACGAATACTGTGATTTTGTGTGGTTCATTTTATTACAATGAAAACACCGGTGGAATTTAGCAAGAAAGAGACTGAATGCATTTTTATCTGTTACTACTTAACAAATGATGTCTTGATGAGGAAATGGAGGCCATCAATTCTTTGTCCCTCTCAAGGGTTTTTTTTTAACCTGTGGTAAATTATCCTTATTGTCTTCACTGAGATCTACCTTTTCCTTTCCACGTGAGGATATCTCTTTGCTCCAATTTCTATCCCTCATGGACTGAAATAGATTCTGGAAACCAAACTGAGTTTGTGGACCAGCTGATAATCATCAGCCACTTTAGCTGATAACTTTGCTGTTGTAACTCTCTTTTTAGCCACATGAGGACGCAATACTTCAGGCCGTGAATTTTTTGAATTTCTCCAAATTACTTACTGCTCCAAGTGCTTTTTCAGGTTCTTATTCATCTATCAAAATTACTCTGTTTGATCCTTTCAAACTCAATGTAGTTTTGACCAGGATCCCTCATTAGATTCCAGAAACCTTGTCTATAGCCTTCTGCTACAAGCTCATATGCAGTTAAAATTACTTTTTTTTCACCTCCTTATACGCCACAGATACCTCCTCTGATCCGATTGCCTCACGAGCCTACCAAAAAGTTTCGTTTGGATTAACAAAACCCACATTGACTCTGGCCATTGCTTTTTTCTAGGCACCTTTTCAAATGATTTGAAAAAGACTTCCATATCCTTCTCAGCAAATCAGGCAATGCTTGACCGAGGATAGGCTTCTGACTACCAGGGGTTTGATCATCTTCACGCATTTCCTTACTAACCTTACCCTCAGCCTTTATCTCCAGTCCTTTACGCTGACTTTCCGTTTTAGTGTCAGTTTTTGCTGTTCAAAAGCTCTCGCTTTCTTTCTCCACTGCTGCTCTTTCTTTTTCCATCTCTTCTGCTTTCAATCGTAATTCTAATTGTTTCATTTCTGCTGCCCTTTCCTTATATCTCGCCGCTAACTCAAGCTGGCTCATTTGCAATTAAATTCTTGCCAGCTCTGTAGATTCTGATGGTTTCTCCAGCAAGTTTAATTGAAGAGCTACGAAGTATCTCTCCTTTCCTCACTGAAGCAGGCAGGTCCAATTCCAGCTTCTCTGCTAATTTCTGCAGCTTGGTCTTATTCAGTTTTTTCAAACCTTCAAAAGTCGTTGCATCCACGTCAAGAAAACCTTTGGCGACTGAAACAGCCATTACTATCCCAAGCCTTTTCTTCCCAACAAACCCAATACCCAAAATAAAGACACGAGCACCTCAAACTCATTGTTTCAACTACCACAAAGAGCTCCCAGTCTGTTATGGACTCGGCTAGACCACTCAAAGCATCCTTAAGTTGCCCACCCAGAGCATAACATTGCAACTTGTTTCAGTAAGTGCACAATAAAAATTACCCGGAGTAAATTAGCGAAGTTGACTAATAGATTTCAAAAAAGGACAAAAACTGCATTCAAAAAGACAAAAACTGTATTCAAAAAGACAAAAACGGTATTCAAAAAGTTACACAATGAAACACAAACAACAGAATGAGGAAACCCTACAGAACTTAACCTTTGCAGTTAGACTTAATTATGTTGTTCCCAATATACACAACAGTCCCAATAAGCAAACTCTATTTAAAGACCAGTATAACTGGAGCGCATGCATTCAGGTTAAAGTTGAAGGGCAGAAGTCTCATCTATTTACATATAAACAAAAGGCCTCTGGTAATTCTTTTCATCTCTGTACCAAACTAGACTGATCAGATTCAGGCCCCGTTTTATTGTCCCTCTGATAAACATCAAAGACAGGGTCTCCTTGAGCCAAGGAACAGCTTTTAAACAAAAAAAGGGACTAGGTTTGTGACAGAAAAGACAGCTAGTATTCTGTACGAGGGCCAGGAGCTGTTAGGAATGGCGAACTCTATCAGAATTCGACTGCTGACAGATTTGTGAAAAACATAACGTTCAGAGCAGGCTTACACACTACCTGAACATTGAGATGATGAGAATTCATTCAGAACCTGGAGCTCTCTCTCAACCAACATGGGGGGTGGGTGGTGGGGCGGGTGGTGGGGAGGGTGTCCACAGAGCTATGTAAATTATCACAGAGTCATAGAGTCCTACGTCATGGAGATAGGCGTTGAGCCCAAACTGATTTATGCTGACCAAAATGTCCATCCATGCTCAACCCATTTCCCTGCACTTGGCCCATATCGTTGTCAATGTTTCCTATCTATATATTCGTCCAAATGTGAAGACGTGTATTTCAGAAAACACACTATATTTCACGCTATCAACGTTTTGTTTTGGAAATAATGAGTGTTAGTCCATAACAGTCAAGTTTTAATGCAATAAGTTTTTATTCTTTTGTAGCGTTACAGATAAAACACTAATTGCCTCCACACTCTTCTCATGGTACTATCACTGCGGGGATTACTCTGGTAAAACTCCTTTACTCTGTCTCTCTGTAGCAAGGAAATCATTCATTATAAAGGAGAGAAAATCTGTTCACAGTGTCCCACATACTCTACAAATGCAAGAAGGTGGCTTCACTCTTACACTTTAATAATTTTGCAATGAACTTACTGTCAGTGAGTCATGACCAAGGACATTCAGCTCATTTTCCCCAGTAGCACTTCCCAATATCTCACCTTCTCATAAATACAAAATGAAAAATGATGGTATGTTTTGCCAAATCATTTCTTTGCCTTATGAAGCAAAGCCGCTCCAACAGCATCATCAATATTGACATTGGAGATGGTTGGAGATGCTGAAGAGGCAATAGCCTCGCTGTATGATCTCTGGAATATTAATTCAGCGACCCAGGTAATGAACCAGACCCCGGATTGGAATTCCACCTCAGCAAATATTGGAACTTGAATTCAATAAAATATCAGGAATAAAGAATCAAATAAAACAAAGAAACCATTGTCGATTGCCCTACCTGGCACCCCCATGCCCTTCAGGGAATGAAATCCAACATCTTCACCTGATCGAGCTTACGTGTGACACCAGACCCACATTAATGTGGTTAACGCTCAGTTGCTGTTTGAAATAGCCAAGCCAACCATTCAGTTATATCAGTCACTATAAAGTCTCAAAGAAATGAAACCGGAAAGAATTAAGCACTGACTACCTACTGCCCACGGACTGCACTGGTCAGCAAGGCAGCTCACAAACACCTTCGCAAAGACAATGGAGAAAGGGAATTAAATATTGGCTCATCATCCCATTAATGAATAAAACAATATGTTTACACGCAGGGAAGAGAGACAAAGCGACATACCTCACTTTAAACAGTGGGTTGATGCATACCTTACATAGTCACAGTTTTCAGTAATATGGTAACAGGAGAAAAATGAATAAGGTTAATCTCGTTTGTTTTCCATCCCAGCTAATCATCAAAAATCCATTTGTTTGCTTCTTTCCCTCTATCTTTCCCTTTCTCTATCTATTCTACTCAGTCCTCCCCTTTACAACAGACGTTCTTGTCATCAACATCAATCACACTATTTCCCAGCGACGTTCAGTTCTGATGTCTAGTCATTGGACTCAAAATGCCAATTCTTTTTTTTCTCTCGATCTGAAGCTGCCAACTCTGCTCAGTTTCTCTGGCACTTTTTCTTCTTTTTTGATTCTGATCTCTTGCATCATTCTTTGATTTATTTAACCTTTACTGTTGTTATTATATGGGATGCCTGCATCGCTGACAGGGGCAGTATTTGTTGACCCTTTACTGTGAGCTCATTCCCGAAGGTAGTACAGAGCCAAGCACATTACTGTGCGTCTGATGTCAGTCGTAAGACAGATCAGGTAATAATGGTAGATTTATTTTCCAAATGACATCAGTGAAATAGATAAACATATAGACTAAATGCTGGTGATGCCATAGTTATAATTATTGAAACTTAATTTTATTTCCAATTCCTGTCATTTGAATTTATGTTCTGACATAATTTGCGGTAGGATGTGAAACAGTGCCTTTATCTGTAATAACATGTGCCTCTGAATTACATTTCTTGCAACAGTATTACACTGACACAGCGTCCCTATCATAAGATTACTTTAGAGACCAGAACAAGGTAGTGATCGAAATATTTGCATCTGAAATCATGCTTCAATGAGACATGTAACAATAAAGGCATGAATAATGGTTTATTAAGCGTCAGCATTGATGCCAAGATGGTGACTAGGAATATTATCGAGCTGATCGTGGATAGGTTTGATGATGGACAGAATACCGAGACATAAATGAATTCCGGGTAAAAATGTTCTTCGGGATTGTGAACAAACTTGCTCTCAGGTGTTTGTGAGGGCGCAAGTGTGGACGGTTCTGAAATTTGTGGGTAATGAATGGAATTTGCATTTGAAACTGAAGCCATTTGCCATCTTTGCCAAATACGACTGTCGATTGTAACAGAAATAGCAAGGAAGTTCACCATGGTTTATGGGATTCGCAAATGGATAGAGATGGAGACACTTACCAGGAACACCAACAATAGCGAGCATGGGATAGTAACCTGTCTGAATAATAATCAGTACACCGTATATCCGATCTGATAATGTCGACCGATCCCAGGAAAGATAGGAAAGACCCACGGACAAACCCCTGTCCATTGTTTCAGCGTTCCAGTCTAATGTTAGCAGATTCTGAATCATTAATGGAAAATTCCAGACTGTTCTCAGATGTAGACCTCTCCTCTTCCTGTCTCTGTAGCTGCTAATCCCTGATAGTGGCGGAGGTGATGGATCTGTTGATACAATGGCACAAGCATTGCAAGAAACCCCTTATTAATAGGAGAGGGAAACCGTCCAGTGACATCATTAAGATCCATGGAGACTGACATCAATCATAGTCACTGAACAAACAGGCGTTGTTCATTTGCAATACTGTTACCGCCTGAACCTCCACCACCACCCCTCTCAAAAACCACAATCCAGATGTTGTTACCGTGCTGGTCGCTCCTCGATTAGAACAGGCACTAGCCAATATATTTACAGTGGCAACATTGACACTCCTTTACTTAGGAAATGTGGATTTGACTGGGCATTTTTTTCATTGACCTAATGAGGCAATTTTGTATCTTCAGCACTCAATATGTTCCAGCACCTTTTTTTTAAAATAAACTCACAAACACCTTCACACACTTTATTGGCTTCAAAGCAGAAAGACTTAAAGTATTCAGTCCAAAACCAGATGTGGCAAATGTTGTCACAAAACCGGTCCTTCTACAAAGTTATATAATCCTTGAATTATCTTCTTCAGTGAGGTTCCAAATGACCCAAGAATCCAATATGTCTGAGTTTTGAAAGGTTCATTTGGGTCCTTTTGTTTATACCTAACTGGTGATGCCTCAGGCAGAACGTGTTCAAGGCTTTAAATAAAAACTTGTATAATCAAGAAGACGTGGCCAGCTCTCTAGCTGGGCAGATCGGTTCAGTTTGGGGGTTAGCTGAGTTTGGGTCACTGTTGAAATTGGACACTCTCCCCCTCCTTCTCTTCCGACCTCATCACCTGTAAGCTTTTTGTATCAGATTTACTTTTTGTGATAAAGCATTGTGATAAAGTCTCGTTTCTCGTGTGTGGATTTGGTGGGTAAACAGAGCTTCAGAAAATAGTAGCTCTTGCAGTCACAAAGGGTGTTTTGGAGATGGGAGAATCGACCTTGGGAGTTTTACAAAATGCACATAAATCCAAGCTGCGGGAATTAGTAGCTAAGCTGGAGTTGAAGCTACCTCCTAATGTGAGGAAAGATGAGATGATTGCAGCAGTAGCTCAGCATTCCAATTTGCTAGAAACTCCACTGGCGTCTGTAGAAGTAGCTAAACTTCAATCGCAAATAAAGCAGCTTGATAGCGAAGCAGAAATGAAGCAGTTTGTGTTACGACTAAAATTAAAAGAGAAACAAAGAAACTGAATTGTTTTTTTCCAGAAAAGAGAAAAAAAAAGAATGGTTTTAGCAGGAGAGAAACAAAAAGAGAGAGCGTTTGAGCTTCAGAGATGGGCACTGAGAGTGGAAAGTCAGCTGAAAATGATGGTGCTGAAGGCTGAAGGTAAGCTTAGTTTGCAACAGCGTGAGGATGAGCAAACCCATGGTAGTCAAAAGCCTGGTGAGATACTTTTTAAGTATATTCACACCTTGCCAAAATTTGGATGAGTAGGATATGGAAATCTTTTTCATTTCATTTGGAAAAGTGGCTAAACAATTGCAGTGGCCAGTGGCCATGTGGGTTTTGTTGATCCAAATGCAACTTGTAGGTAGAGCTAGTGAGGTATCTGCAACAATATCAGAGGAAGGATCTGGGGAGTATGAGGAGGTGAAGAAAGTGCATATGAGCTTGTGCCAGAAGCCGATAGACAACATTTTTGAAATCTTAGGAGTGACCCTGGTCAAACCTATATTGAGTTTGAAAGGGTCAAAGAAAGTAATTTTGATAAATGGGTAAGAACTTTAAAAATCGAACAAATCTATGATGCACTTAGAGAGATAATTATTTTGGAGGAATTCAAAGATTCATTACCTGAAGTAGTGCAAACTCTTGTGGAAGAGCAGAGAGTTAAAACAGCAAGGTTAACAGCTGAAGAGCATGATGATTATGAATTGTTTCATAAAACACATTTTTGGTTTCCAGAATCAATTTCAGTCCACGAGGGATAGGAATTGGGGAAAAGAGATATCCTCATGTGGAAAGGATATGTAGATCTCAGTGAAGATCAGAAGGATAACTTACCACAGGGTAAAAAGGAAACCCTTGAAGGGGACAAAGAAGCAAAACAGATCCGATGTTTTCGTTGCAATAAATTAGGTCACAGGAAATCACTGTGTTGGTGGGCTATGCAAAAAAACACAGATGTCGGAAAACAGAATAAGCCTGCGAGTTTTATTGGAGCGGTAACAGAAAGCACAGTGGAGGCTAGAAAGCTGCATCAGAGAGTACAAGCTAATCGGAGGTTGGTTAAGGAGGAAGTGCCGGATCTGCGTATAAAACATACCTGCAAAGGGAAAGTGTATTCACAAAGGTCAGGAGTAGCAGATAAACAGCAAGCAATATTAATGGACACAGGATGCTCAGTCTGTGATGCTGAAAGATGAGAAGGCGTGTACTCCTGAAGGACTATTTCCAGAAAAGATACTGCTGAAGTGAATTCATGTGAGACAAAAATCGCACAATTATGTAAAGCGGGAATGGAATGTCCTGTAAAGTGTGGATATGTTGTGGTAGGAGTATTGGACAAACTTTCAGCTCCAGGAATACAATTTGTCCTTGTAAAGTATGTAGCTGATTCACCGGTAGGAGTGCTGCCTGGTCTGGTTGAAAAGCCAGTGGAATCACAAGCAACTGAAGCAATGCAGGAGTCTTATCCTGGAATCTTTCCTGATTATGGGGCAACAAGGTCACAATGTCACAAACTGAAACAGGAGAGATCAAAAATGTAAAAATAAGGAAGCAGAAGTGGCATTGTCAGAGACATTGTTCCATCAGATAGTTGAGACAAAACAGGAGTAAATTGATGATAATGGAAATATGTTTAGTTCAGCTAATCTAATTGAGTTACAACATAAAAATGAACATTTAAAGCAGTTTTTTCCCATGGAATCCAGGGAAAGTTGTCTTGAAGGTAACAGATTATTTTCCAGACTTGAGTCCTGTGGCCAGTGATGCGCTGAAAGAATCAGTTTTGAGCTCGCTGCTTTTCATCATGCACAGTGAGGAAGATTACCTTAGAATACAAGAGCAACCATGAAAGCGAATATAATCACACATTTAAAATATATCTGGATAGGTACATTAAAAAGAATGGTTCAGAGGAATATTGGCAAAATGCTGGCAAATGAGACTAGATCAGATTAGGATGTCTGGTCAACGCAGATAATTTGGACAAAATTGTCTGTTTCCGTGCTGTTTCACCCTCTGATTCTATCAGAGGAATGAGGAAAAGTTCCAAAAGGCCTTTAGAGTGGAGATTCTCTTCCCCAAATGCTTGTGGTGCTTCTTTGTTTACATTTATTCAAAGATGTTAACTCGTTAAATATTTGACAGTGAAGTGAATGGGATAATGGGATAAGGACAGGACAGTGGGACTGAGACCCCAACCTGATCAGCCACAATTTTAGTGCATGGTGGATAAGGCTCACAGTATCCAATGACCCATTCCTGCTCCTCAGTCCCATGTTTCTGTGTTCCACTCAGCCTCTCAAACCTGATAGACAGTAGCATTTGGAGGCCACTTACTGCTATCACCTCGTGCAAAGAAACAGAGGAGACCATTCTGTCCTTCAATACTTTCCCACACGGTTTGGGTGATTTGCAAAATGTAATTGGAAAACCCAGGCTGGGTATGAAAGAAGCGGCCCGTCTCTCTTTCCAGAGCTTCCACATTTTGCAAAATATGTTCCACTTGTTGGTCACGTTATCGACAATTTTCACTGTGAACACAGCTCGGGTGCCTAACCCAGAGATGGCTCAGAAAACCCTCTGGACTCACTGACTATAACATTCAATATCAGAACTTCCAGGAAAATAACACCCACTAACTTTCCAATAATAGAATGTGAGAACATAGAAACAGAAGCAAGTCATTCACTCCCTACCCCCACCCCTCAAGATTGACTTTCCCTTCAGTAAGATCATGGCTGATCTTCTCTCGGTCTCAAGTCCTCTTTCATGCCTAATTCTTCTTAGTACTTCTTCCAATACAAACTAATCCCATCTGCTTGCATTTGGCCCAAACACCTCAAAACGGTTCCCATTGATTTGTTTGTCCAAATGTCTTTTAAATGTTGGAGCTGTACTTCAATCTGCCAGTCTTCCTCTGGCAGCTCATTCCATAAACACGTCACCCTGTGTGTAAACGAAGCTCCTTCTTGCTCCCTTTCAAAACTTCCCTCTTACACCATAAACCTATATTCTCTATGGTTTCATTTTCTTATCCTGTGGAAAAGACCTTGGCTTTTCACCCTATCCATGCCTCCCATGATTTTATAAATTTCTATAATGTCACCCTCAACCTCCTACATTCCGTCTGATGCTAACTTCAAGAACAAGCTTTTAAAAATAGGCACTACAAATTTGAAACAATATTAAAAGCGACTAATAAACAGCACTCAGCCCAAACTTCATACTGTCATTTGTTTTCTCCATGATACAAAACTAGGGCAGCATGAAAATCTTACTAGTGACAATAAAAGGTCAATCACCTGAATTCCTTTGTCTGACGGTGGTGATGATCTGTACAGTGAAAATGTATCTCTGGCCAGATCTGTATAATACCACATGGTCAACATTCTCCCTCCTGGCCTCCCTATGACCTTGTGTGGCTGTGTCTTCTTTATCTTCCACTCAATAGAGAGAACTTATTTCCCCCATTCACATCTTAACTTAAACTCATTTGTATCATCTTCTCATTCACCACTGCTAAAAGCCTGTTAATCTGTTGTCATGGCCTCTTTTCCCTATCACCTAACCTCCCCACCCTGCCAAGGACTAAAATGTCCACTTTCCAATCCATTTCAGTTCTCAAGAAGTGTCACACTGGACTTGAAACGCTAAGACTGTTTTTATATATCTTCAGATACTGCCAGACCTGCTGAGTTTCTACAGAAATAAATAGGCACAGAATAAATTTTCAATTAAACAAATAACTGGATACTGGAAATAAAAATGCAAGAATTGCTGGAGAAACTGGGAAGGGTCACTGCACCTGAAAGATTACCTTTACTTTCACGCCACAAAATGCAGCCAGACCTGCTTAGCTTCTTTAGCAATTTCTATTTTTGAACAAGTTCCAAAGAAGTGTGTCAAATCTGCTCAAACGCCCTGTCCAGCACATAGCGTGGGACATCGGGAAGGGAACAGTAACGCAAAGTGCACAAGATCACTGGCTCTGAAACAACATAAGGCTGGCATCGCTGACACGACAGAGGTCTTAATCATGGTCAGGGAGAAAAACAGAGGAAAAAACATTCACTTCAAACAAAGAAGATGGTATTTCGGGAAAGAAAATGATTCAGATTAATATGTTAAAGCATCAGAGTAATGTAACCTATTGGAGGCGTGACATCAGGGAGAGACCCTCAGCAGAATGAGAATATGAAACAGGAAGGTTAGGTCACTGAGTACGGGGTTGATGGATGAATCGGTCTCGATGTGAACTAGGGGAAAGTCAGTAGAATTGGTTTCTGGATTAATGATGCTGCAAGAGCACAGCAGTTCAGGCAGCATCCGAGGAGCAGTAAAATCGACGTTTCGGGCAAAAGCCCTTAATCAGGAATAAAGGCAGAGAGCCTGAAGCGTGGAGAGATAAGCAAGAGGAGGGTGGGGGTGGGGAGAAAGTAGCATAGAGTACAATAGGTGAGTGGGGGAGGGGATGAAGGTGATAGATCGGGGGCGGGGGGAGGGTTGAGTGGATAGGTGGAAAAGAAGATAGGCAGGTAAGACAAGTCAGGACAAGTCATGGGGACAGTGCTGAGCTGGAAGTTTGGGACTCGGGTGAGGGGTGTAAGGGGAAATGAGTAAACACCTTTGAAGTCCACATTGATGCCCTGGGGTTGAAGTATTGCGAGGCGGAAGAAGAGGCATTCTTCCTCCAGGCATCTGGTGGTGAGGGACTGGCGGTGAAGGAGGCCCAGGACCTCCATGTCCTCGGCAGATTGGAAGGGGGAGTTGAAATGTTGGGCCATGGGGCAGTGTG
This sequence comes from Chiloscyllium punctatum, assembly GCF_047496795.1. NCBI lineage: Eukaryota > Metazoa > Chordata > Chondrichthyes > Orectolobiformes > Hemiscylliidae > Chiloscyllium > Chiloscyllium punctatum. The sequence continues at coordinate 49,297,395 of NC_092752.1, forward strand.
GTTGATTGGTGTGGGTGTCACGGAGATGTTCCCTAAAACGCTCTGCGTATGGTCTCCCCAATGTAGAGGCGACCGCATCAGGAGCAACAGATACAATAAATGATATTAGTGGATGTGCAGGTAAAACTTTGATGGATTTGGAAAGCTCCTTTAGGGCCTTGGATAGAGGTGAGGGAGGAGGTGTGGACGCAGGTTTTGCAGTTCCTGCGGTGGCAGGGGAAAGTACTAGGATGGGAGGGTGGGTTGTAGGGGGGCGTGGACCTAACCAGGTAGTCACGGAGGGAACGGTCTTTGTGGAAGGCGGAAAGGGGTGGGGAAGGAAATATATCCCTGGTGGTGGGATCTTTTTGGAGGTGGCTGAAATGTCGGCGGATGATTTGGTTTATGCGAAGGTTGGTAGGGTGGAAGGTGCGCACCAGAGGCATGCTGTCCTTATTACGGTTGGAGGGGTGCGGTCTGAGTGCGGAGGTGTGGGTTTTAGACGAGATGCGTTGGAAGACATCTTTAACCACATAGGAAGGGAAATTGCAGTCTCTAAAGAAGGAGGCCATCTGGTATGTTCTGTGGTGGAACTGGTCCTCCTGGGAGTAGGTACGGCGGTGGCGGAGGAATTGGGAATAGGGGTTGGCATTTTTGCAAGAGGTAGGGTGGTGATGTAATCCAGGTAGCTGTGGGAGTCAGTGGGTTTGCAAAATATGTCAGTGTCAAGTCGGTCGTCATTAATGGAGATGGAGAGGTCCAGGAAGGGGAGGGAGGTGTCAGAGATGGTCCAGGTAAATTTAAGGTCACGGTGGAATGTGTTGGTGAAGTTGATGAATTGTTCAACCTCCTCGCGGGAGCACGACGTGGCCCCAATGCAGTCATCAATGTAGCAGAGGAAGAGGTGGGGAGTGGTACCTGTGTAATTACGGAAGATCGACTGTTCTACGTAACCAAGAAAGAGACAGGCGTAGCTGGGGCTCATACGTGTGCCCATGGCTACCCCTTTGGTTAGATTAGATTAGATTACTTACAGTGTGGAAACAGACGCTTCGGCACAACAAGTCCACACTGACCCGCCGAAGCGCAACCCACCCATACCCCTAACCTAACACTAAGGGCAATTTAGCATGGCCAATTCACCTGACCTGCACATCTTTGCACTGTGGTAGGAAACCGGAGCACCCGGAGGAAACCCACGCAGACAGGGGGAGAATATCTGGAGGAAGTGGGAGTATTCGTAGGAGAAATTGTTAAGAGTGAGGACCAGTTCGGTCAAACGAATGAGAGTGTCGGTGGAAGGGTACTGTTGGGGATATTGGGAGAAGAAATAAATGGAGGGCTTTTAGGCCCTAGTCATAGCGGATGGAGGTGTAGAGGGATTGGATATCCATGGTGCAGATGAGGCATTGGGGGCCAGGGAAACGGAAGTCTTGGAGGAGGTGGAGGGCGTGGGTGGTGTCTCGAACGTTTGTGGGACATTCCTGTACAATGGGGATAGGACAGTGTCGAGGTAGGTAGAGATGAGTTCTGTGGGGCAAGAGAATGCTGAGACAATGGGTCAGCCAGGGTGGTCAGAATTGTGGATCTTGGAAAGGAGGTAGAACCGGGCAGTGCAGGTTTCCCGGACTATGAGGTTGGAAGCTGTGGGTAGGAGATCTCCTGAGGTTATGAGGTTCTCTATGGTCTCGGAGATGATGGTTTGGTGATGGGAGTGGGGTCATGGTCGAGGTGGCGGTAGGAAGAGGTGTCCTCGAGTTGGCATTTGTCTTCAGCGGTGTAGAGATCAATGCGCCAGACTACCTCTGCGCCCCCTTTATCTGCTGGCTTGATGGTGAGGTTCAGATTGGAGAAGAGGGATTGGAGCGCTGCGCGTTGTGAGGGTGAGAGTTTGGAGTGGGGGAGGGGGGACGACAGGTTGAGGCAGTTAATGTCCCGGCGGCAGTTGGAAATGAAGAGGTCGAGGGCAGGTAATAGGCCAGCGCAGGGTGTCCAGGGGATGCAGTGTGTTGGAAGTGGATGAAGGGGTCCTCGGAATGTGGGCGAGAGTCCTGATAGTGAAAGTAAGCTCGGAGGCGGAGGTGGCAGAGGTTTGCAGATATTGCAGCTCACACTGAGCAATCATGTGATGCTGTAGATCTAAGCAGCAGTCGCAGTACAACTGCATTCAATCACAATCCATAACTTATCCCCAGGATAATCCATCAGTCTATCATTACCATCAAGCCGAGTGATTGTTCATTGACGAGTTTGGGTGAACATGTCAGCAGCAGAACCATGTGTCTCTAAACCTAATGGCAACCCATTAAAGCTACTGCAGTTGACTGGTTACATTCCAAACAGCAGAATTACCATCTGATGGAGAGGGCGAAATCAGCCCAAGACTAACAGATAAGATCGAAGCTCTGCATTCTACCCTCATTCAGTCATCAATGTCGATAGACTACTAAACAACTTACTGGAGGAGAGGACTCCACAAATATCCCCATCATAAATAATGGAACAGCCCTGAGCATCAAGTAAATGACAATGATGTGGTATCTGCACCATCCTCAGCCAGAAGTGTTGAGATGATAATCCACCTCAACTACGTCATGATGCCCACAGAATCACAGATGCCAGTCTTCAACCGATTCGATTCACTGCACGTGACATGAAGAAATAGCTGAACACAGCAGATACGACAAAGGCAATGGGCCCTGACGCCATTCCTGTAATGGGACTGAAGACTTGTGCTACACAACAAGCCGTGTCTCTGGGGAAGCTGTTTCATTCCAGCTCCAACTTTGACATCTCCCTGGCAATGTAGAAAATTACTCAACTATATCCATTGAGTCATAGAGTCATAGAGGCGTACAGCATGGAAACAGATGCTTCTGTCAAACCCGTTCATGCCGACCAGATAGCCCAACCCAATCTCGTCCCACCTGCCAGCACCTGGTCCATATCCCTCCAAATCCTTCCTATTCATAATCCCATCCAAATGCCTCTTAAACGTTGCAACTGTACCAGCCTCCACGACATCCTCTGGCAGCTCATTCCATACACCTACCATCCTCTGCTTGAAAAAAGTTGCCCCTTAGGTCTCTTTTATATCTTTGCCCTCTCACCCTAAACCAATGCCCTCTAATTCTGGACTCCCAGACCCTAGGGAAAGGACTTTGTCGATTTATCCTATCCATGCCCCTCATGAGTTTATAAACTTCTATAAGGTCATCCCTTAGCATCCGATGCTCCAGGGAAAACAGCCCCAGCCTGTTCAACCTCTCTCTATAGCTCAAATCCTCCAACCCTGGCAATATCCTTGTAAATCTTTTCTGAACCCTTTCAAGTTTGACAACATCTTTCCGATAGGAAGGAGACCAGAATTGCATGCAATATTTCAACAGTGGCCTTACCAATGTCCTGTACAGACACATACTCAGTCCCATAACAAGGGAATATCTACAGTCTGACCATTTACTACGCCTCAGTCTGATCGCGATAGTCACATTGGTGAGAGTTCTTTTTGACAGAGCTGTCAAGCAGCACAGAAATAACCAGCTCAGTGTGGTTTCAGATAGATCCCCATTTGGAGATAGTGTTGTGGAAATGTCACCGGATTACTAATCCAGACCAGGCTAATGCTCTGGCAGCTGGCGGAAGTTAATAACAATTAATGAAATATCAAGATGTAAAATCTGGCGTCAGTAACAGTGACCTTGAAGCCAATGTCGATTTTAAAGACCAATTTGCTTCCCCAATGTACTTTCAAGAAGTGAATCGCCTGTGCTTCCCTGGTCTGGACTAAAAGTGACTCCAGACACACAGACATGTGATAAACTCTTCAATGGTCTTGGAAACAGCCAATCAAGACCCTCTATTGTATCAAACTGCTCCGATGTCTTAAAGGATAAACCCGGACAGAACAACCAGCTTCAGTCTCGGCGTTGGAAAAGGGAATTGGAAACACAGTCCTACCACCCTGCAGAGATCTCCTTCCTAACATCTGACAGCTTGTGACTACATTTAAAGAGCTTTCCCACCTGCTGCACAGAAAGGTCGGGAAAGGAGAACGTCTTCCCACACATTGAGCCTTCTCCATTCTAGTTCGTGGAGAAAATCTTCTCAATGCAGTTTTCCCCACACAAGGTTCATATCCCTTAGTACGTTTAAATATCCGGACATATAAAATAAAAATGAGTGTAGTCTTTACGGCTTATCAATTTTACTCCTCCGTTCCATATACAGGCAGTTCTCCAATAAGGTGTGCTTATTAAACACGATTTGGCTGCAACACAATTCAAGAATTTTGCACCTTTCTTTATAATGCAAGCTCCCGTTCACTTGAACGTGATTCCACCCTGGCACCAACTGAACAGCCAAACCCAGCCTCAGGGTCCTCAGTTTGCAAAATGCACCCTCAATGTGTTCAGCTAAAACAGGAATGTTATCCACTCTGTTGAACATCTTGAAACTGAGCCTGAAACTTGGAAGTCTTAGCAAGGTTTGAGAAGATTTGTAGCTCAGGTTGAGGTTATAGATGGATGAACCTTCTAGCTCAGCGAGCAAACCTACATCCAGAACTGGGAATTGTAGTCGACATTAAGAAGGAACCTTATTTCAATCCAGGGTAAGAATCTTGGGGAGAAATCTTGGGAAGGCAGAGTGGCTCAGCGGTTAGGACCAGGGACCCGGGTTCAATTTCTGCATTGGGTTAATTTCTGTTTGCATCTTTGCCATGTGTCTGCATGAGTTTCCTCCAGTGCTCCAGTTTCCTCGCACAGTCCGAAGATGTGCTGGTCAGGTGAATTGGCCATGCTAAACTGGCCATAGTGTTAGGTGTGTTAGTCAGGGATAAATATAGGTTGGGGAATGGGTCTGGGTGGGTTACTTTTCGGAGGGTGGTGTGGAGTTGTTGGGTTGAAGGGCTTGTTTCCTTAATGTCGGGAATGTACTGTAACTGGAATCCCGCGGTAGCGTCATGTGGTCAGTCCGTTCGCGTGCTTCCTGGTGAAGAGCTTGGTGAAAGGTACAGTGCTGTATTCAGTAACTGTAGTGTGAAAGTGGTACATTTACAGCACTATTACATTACAATATATGGTTTAAAGATTTACATAGACTGTGCTGTTGTTAGTATTAGGCTGACTAATTTTTATGTTTTGATTTTTGCTGACATTATTGGGTCTTCGCCCTTACCCTCTTTTTCCCATAAGCTCCATTACTTATATTGCACCTCTTTCTGTAATACTGTTCCACAGGAACACAGCTACCGCGTTATCAGAGAACAACTTGTAATGAGTGCTGATTCTCTATCTCCACACCATATTCCTGCTCTCTTCCTATCCCCTTTGTGTCTTATAATCATTATTTATATTCAGTGCCTTGTCTTCCACAGCCTTTTGTGGGAGAGAATTCCGCAGGTTCACCGGTCTCTGAGTGCAGACATTTATTCTCATCTGAATGCAGAGTGGCCTGCCTGTACCTAGTACTGTGGGGAGAAAGTGAGGACTGCAGATGCTGGAGATCAGAGCTGAAAATGTGTTGCTGGACAAGCGCAGCAGGTCAGGCAGCATCCAAAGAGCAGGAGAATCGACGTTTCGGGCCTGAAGAAGGGCTTCATTCCTGAAGAAGAGCTCATGCCCGAAACGTCGATTCTCCTGCTCTTTGGATGCTGCCTGACCTGCTGCGCTTTTCCAGCAACACAATTTCAGCCCGAATACTGTGGGCCCTTGTTTTCGACGTCCCAGACTGGGGAATCATCATCCCTGCATCCATACTGTTTCCCCCGTCAGAGTTTTATATATTTCACTCGTTTTCCTACAGCTCATGGAATACATGTCCAGTCACCCCAAACTCTGCTCCCACAACATGCCTGTCAACCCAGAGATCAGTCTGGTCATCCTTCACTGCTCTCCCTCAATGTTAGATTTGTCCTTTATTAGGTAAGGACATTAACACTGCACACAATACTGCACAATGTTCAGGATGGGATCTCACCAAGGCCCTGCACAGCTGCAGTAATACACCCTTACTCCTGTACTCAAATCCCCCTGCAATGATGGTCAACGCACGACTTATCTTCTTAACTGCTTTCTACTGTCCATAACCAAACAATCACAGAAGCATATATTCTGTACTGTCAGAAAAGCAGTATGATCTACTTTGGTCCCAATTTCTTACATGAGATCTGTAGCCATAAATGTTATGATACTTCAACTACGTTTTAATGGTTGTGAGATTACCCATCACAACTCTCCTCTCAGGAAACTTAATCCTGACTCCAATGCCCTCTGGGTGAAAAACAATCCTTGTATCTTCTCTAAACCTCAACCCCTTCACTTTAAAAGTGTTATCCCTAGTTCTTGTCCCTTTGACTAAAAGGAGCAGCGGCTGCATAGCCACCCTGTCCATTCCCCTCGTAATCTTATCCTTCTGAATCAAGTCCCCCTCAACCTTCTCTGCTCCAGTGTAAACAATCCGAGCTTATTCAGCCTCTCTCCATAGCTGATATGCTCCATCTCAGGGAACATCATGTTGAATCTCCTCTGCAACCCCTTCAGTGAAATCACATCCTTCCATAGTGTGATTCCCAGAACTCCACACAGTATTCCATCTGTGGCCGAATCAAAATTTTGGATAACTCTTTGAATCTATGTGACAATGATTAAAGGCTATGCCGACAGTCGCATGTTACTTCTGAACTAACCTATTACCCTGCCTAGTGACATTCAGGGATGTGTGGAGAAACACCCTCTGAGATTCCTCGGTAGCTTTCATTCATTGAGTTCTCCCCTGTCTGGTTCCTTCTTCCAAATTGAATCACCTCATATTTATCAGGGTTACATTCCATCTGCCGTTGCTCTGCCCATCTGATCATTCCATCTGTATCTTCCTGTAACATAAAACCTTTCTCCTCACTGCCAACCACCCGGACAATCTTTGTGCTCTGGCAGGAGACAGAGAGTACTGGTAGAAATCTGTTTATGTGATTGGAAACCAGTATCCCCTGGCGTATCACAGGGACCAGTGCTGTGTCCCTTAGCATTTGTGGTATTTAGAAATGATGTCGATGCGAATGTGGAGGGAGGGTGGGGTGGTGAGAATGTGCTACAGAAGCTGGAATCTGTACTGCAACCAACACATGCTGGACATCACAGTGATCACAGAGATCACAGTGACTCAGACATCATCCATGGAGAGAGCACAGAGCCCTTCATTGCCTATATTCTGATTCCTTTAAGTAAAGGCAAACGTAACTTTACCTTCCCTCATTTGCATATGTTCCTCCCAATACAATTTGCTTTATTGTTGTAGGGCTAACTTACCGTATGGATTCTTTAAAAATCCTCCTGATATCCAACTATCCAACTATACACTTGTTCTCCATTGTTTATATCGGCAAGGTGCATCTTCAAGCAAAAGGTTTGCAAGTGTTGCCTTCTCTTTCAGAAATATAGCATCATTCTCTAGACGTTTACTATACCTTTCCAAGTGTCCAATATCGCATTCTTTATAATAAATTACGACAGATTCCCCATTGAGAACAATAAGTTAACTGGTCTGTAGTTCACCATTCTCCCTCTTCTACACTTTGTAAATTTTTAGAATGCATTTATAACCTTCCAAATTGAATATGGAAAAATACAATGATTCCCTATGCAATTATAATGTCTATTTCTGCTTTCTCTGAAATTCTGGTATGAAGTACATTTGGTCTGTCAGAATTATCAATGCTCAATCCAGTTATGTTTTCAAATGTTACCTGGTCACTGATATGAATGACTTTAGTCTTTAGTTACCCAAGTCCCATGGTCGCTTGGTATTTCTGGGAGATTTTCTGGACCTTTTTCCGTGAAGACAGATATAAAGTAACTGTTTAATTTCTCTATCATTTTTCTGTTCTGCACAATAAATTATCCTGTCCATTCATTCACTCTTCCACCTTTGAACTTACTTTTATTTTCCATTCAAATATTAATAGAGGTTTGAGGTCAGTCCTTTTGTTTCTGCTTAGTTTGCATTGCTGTTCTCTTTTACAATTTACTTATCAGTTTATCAGTACCCTTTTGTTGCGTCCACAATTTCAATGAACACACAATATATGACCCTTCTCTAACGCACTTTCTTCAATCGAATGCAATTCTTAACTTGTTTTGTTCACCATCGTTGATTCACCTTTCACTTTTGCGATTTATGCCGTGGAACAATATATGTATATTGTAGACCTTACAGTGTTTCTGTAAATAACAGACAATGCCTGTCTTTCATTAAGTCACCTTAATGTACTTTTCAAATACACTAAAGTCAAGATTATTCTCGTATCTTAATGGCTTGCACGACTCAGGTATATGCCCGTAATATAAAAGAAAACTGCTTGTATTCAGACGTTAAGAAAAATTCAATATATTAAGATCACTATTCCCCATAGCTCCTCTACAGCAAAGTCTTCAATTTGCTCTTCTGATCACACAACACCAATTCCAAAGTATCCTGATCAACAGCTCGGTGCTCAACATACTACTAAAGCAACCCGGCTCGTACACACTCAACATTAACATTCACTTGGGTAAACACTGGTTAGATGTAACTTGAAGCTGTCCATTATTATTGCAGTACTCACAAACCTGTATGTCTAATTTCCTATTTTATAACGTACCCAGCCTTTGTGTTGCAGCTTTCACTTTGATACACAACTCTCATGAATGTCTGCTTCTCTTTGCTGTTTCTAAGATTCACCTTACCAGATTCTGTGGACTCTGAGTGATGAGGACTCTGGCGACATTAATGGCAGATTCAGGCATGATGATTGGCGAGGCATATCTCAACATGGTTATTATTTCACCACATCTTCCCCATTCTTCGCAAGCGTCATTGTGAGATTTTCTCCAAATCTCCCAATATGTTGGTGGAGTACAGAAGGACGATGAACTTACACCAATTCTGTGTATTCCCCAGACAGCTGAGACTGCTCTAACCTGGGTGGGAACCTTACAACAGACTGGTAAAGCATTGCTGCTGCTGTACAGCATTTTAGTAAGCTCACATCTGGAGTAGTGCACAGAGATTTAATCTCCTCACTGCGGAAATTATGTTGGAATGAACTCAAAGATTGTTCCTTCAGCTTAATTCTGCAATGAACGTGTTAATCATTTATCCCTGCAGTGTGGAAGCAGGCCTTTTGACCCATCGACTCCACAATGATCCTCCGAAGACCGTCCCATCTAATCCCAGCACCGACCCCACCCAATCTTTATAACCTTGCATTTTCCATGACTGATGCACCTGGCATCCACATCCCCGGATATTATGGGTAACTTAGCGTGTCCAATCCATCTAACATGCACATCTAGGGACAGTGGGAGGAAACTGGAGATTGAAATTGAACTAGGATCTCTGGTGCAGTGAGGCAGCAGTGCTAACCACTGAGCTACCCAGTATGAGCAACACCACTGCCAGCACAGTTCAGCTCTTGAAAAGTGACATTTCAGCAGGGAGATTCCATAAGTCCCCAAATCATTGAGATCTTGAGCGGCTTGGTCAGGAACAGGAGCAGGACATGCAAGTCCATTGAGACTACAGTGTAGGAATACCAGGAGGACATTCAGCCCAGCGAGGGTGTAAAACAGGAACAGAATGAGTCCAATCAGCCACTCATGCCTCTTACACGGCAATTGGAGCAGATCTTTTACAGCCTTGTGCCTGTTACATAGGAATTGTGAAAGGCAACATAGAGGTTATAGAAAGGGAAGGACTTTGAATGACCAGCTTCACTGGGGAATGAAAAGTAATGAGAAAAGTATTTGGACTGAAGACAATTATTAGAATCCGTTATGAAGGAATTAATAACAGGAGATTTCCACAGTCAAGCCACAATCCAGCACAGTCAACAAAGTTTTATGAATGATAAATCATATTTGAATAATTTGACTAACTTTCTTTAAATAAAACGTAACAAGCGAAGTGGATAATGGGGATCCTATAGATGTATTATATCTGCACTTCCAGACATCGTTGCATAGCGTGCATCACAAAAGATTAACATGCAAGACAAGAACACATGGGGTTAGGATATGGAGCCGCTGGTTTTGGACTGGGTTGGACAAGATCAAAAATCAAATGACACCAGGTTAGAGTCCAGTGGGGTTATTTGTAAACACAGAGTTTCATTGTGCTGCTCCTTCATCAGGTGTAAGAGTGAGGAAGACCTTAAACACAGAAGTTATAAGAAAAGATCAAAGGGTTGTACAATTTCTGCGCATGAATTTTACACACCTATGATGGTTCTTATATACTTAATCAGTTAGAATGGAGGTGCAAGTTTGATTGATTATTATGCAAATCGCAGAATTTATTTCAAGTCAGTACCTGGAGATACCTTCAGGTAAATGAAGTAACACTTGCGGTCAGACAATATATTCGAAGCGTGAGACCTTGTTCAGACGCTGTCTGTGTCTTCACCTGGAATCAGACTAGTTTTATTTACAAAGTAGGAGTTTGTAAAATATCACATTGACTGACTGTCTACAATTTGTTTGTATTTGGAACAAAATAAAATGCATCTGCAAATACAAATTGGCAATTGCAAATTCACCCCGCAGATTTATATGTGCATACATGAGTGTGTACGTATGTTTATGCGTGAGAGAGGAGACAAGTCTGTGTGAAAGGGAGATACAGACACTGTGTATGTGAGAGAGAGTGAGGTGGAGTGTGTGTGTGAGAGCGGGAGGGAGAGGGAGATGCTCTGTGTGCATGCGTGCATGTGATAGAGTGGAGTGCGTGTGTGGAATGTGAGAGAGGGAGAGTGTGATTGTGTATATGGAGCAGATTGGGAGTGTGTGCCTTAGTGTATGCAACGGGGAGAGTGAGAGTATGTGCTTGTCCAGACGAAAACACAGATACAGCAGATCCCTTTCCCCACACACACTCCGTGGTTTCAGAGCTTCCTGTCTCTGCAGCCTCTGCTCCATTAGTTATCCATGCTACAGTCCCAGATGCAATGGAGTGCATGTGGGAAAATTAACAAATAGTGAAATTCACAACAAATCTTGGAGGAACTGTTTGGCGAAGTTCACAGCACAGAATCAGAATAGTTAGTTGTTGTTTTAAGTCTATCCAAGAGAAAGGCTGCAGTAGTGGGTACAGTGGATTCTTTCTTGATTGTATGTTTTTGGAGAAAAGTCTCTTCATTAAACTAAAAATATAAGTCATAGCTATTAATTTAACTTGGGGCAGTGTTTGTGGAGGAATAAGACAATGTTATTTTCTGGGTCTGTAAATTGGGAAGGAGCAAAAATGGCCTTTGCAGTGATATGTACTTCTTGTCAGATGTGGGAGTTTAAAGAGAGTTTAAGGTTTACTGCGGATTATATCTGCCATAAATGCTGTTGGATATGAGTCATATCAGATCGAGTGGATTGTTTGGAGAGACAGATAGAAGCGAAGAGGAATTTGCAACAGCAACAGTATGTAATGGATGACAATTATAGGAAGCGGGGGGGAAGTCTCAGATACAGTCACATACATGGGTTAACACCAGGAAGGGTGAGAGAGGTTGGAAGGGTGAGAGAGGTTGGTACCTAGGGCAGGAGTCTTTTCTAGATATAACTATTTCAAACAGGTATGCTGTTTTGGGAAATGTAGGGGGTGATAGATTCTCAGGGAAACGTAGCACGAACAGCCAATTTTCTGGTATTGAGACTGGCTCGAATGCAACGAGGGGAATATCGGCTTCTAAGAGATCAATTGTGTTAGGGGATTCTGTAGTCAGAGGTACAGACAGACGTTTCTGTGGCCAGCAGAGAAAAAGCAGAATGGTGTGTTGTTTCCCTGGTGCTAGGATCAAGGTTATCTCAGAGAGGGTGCAGAATGTTCTCACGGCGGAGATGGGCCAGCAGGAGGTCATTGTCCACATTGGAACCAACGACATTGGAAGGTAAAAGGTTGAGAATCTGAAGGGAGATTAAGAGAGTTAGGCAGAAATTTAAAAGGGTGTCCTCAAGGGTGGTAATATTTGGATTGCTCCCTGTGCTACGAGCTAGTGAGGGCAGGAAAAGGAGGACAGAGCAGATGAATGCATGGCTGAGGAGCTGGTGTATGGGAGAAGGGTTCACTTTTTTGGATCATTGGAGTGAAAGTGACCTGTACAAGAAGGACGGATTGCACCTAAATTGGAGGGGGACTAAGATATTGGCAGGAAAAATTGCTAGAACTGCTTTCGAGGATTGAAACTAGTAATGTGGTGGTGGGGGGGGGGGGGGGGGGGGGGGGGTGGGGGGGGGAAGGGAGATAGTGAGGAAAGAGATCAATCTGAGACGGGCACAGCAGAGAATAGAAGTGCAACAAACAATAAGGGCAGGCAGGGACAATGTAGGACTAATAAATTAACCTGCATTTATTTCAATGCAGGGGCCTAACAGGGAAGGCAGAGCCTGGTTAGAAACATGGGACTGGAATATCATAGCAATTACGGACACATGGCTCAGGGATGGGCAGAACTGGCAGCTTAATGTTCCAGGATACAGATGCTACAGGAAGGATAGAAAGGGACGCAAGAGTGGCATTTTTGATAAGGGATACCATTTCAGCTGTGCTGAGGGATGATATTCCCGGAAATGCATCTAGGGAAGTTATTTGGATGGAACTTAAAAATAAGAAAGTGATGATCACTTTATTGGGATTGTATTCTATGCCCCCCAATAGTCATAGGGAAATTGAGAAATAAACTTGTAAGGAGATCTCAGCTACCTGTAAGAATAATAGGGTGGTTATGGTAGGGGATTTTAATGTTCCAAACATCGACTGGGACTACCATAGTGTTAAGGGTTTAGATGGAGAGGAATTTGTGAAATGTGTACAAGACAATTTTCTGATTCAGTATTTAATGTACCTAATGGGGAAGGTACAAAACTTGACCGACTCTTGGGAAATAAGGCAGGGCAGGAGACTGAGGTGTCAGTGGGGGAGTACTTTGGGGCCAGCAACCATAATTCTATTCGTTTTAAAGTAGTGATGGAAAAGGACAGACCAGATCTAAAAGTTGAAGTTGTAAATTGGAGAAAGGCCAATTTTAACTGTATTAGGTAAGAACTTTCGAAAGCTGATTAGGTAAAGGGACGGCTGGAAAATGGGAAGCCTTCAGAAATTAGATGACAAGAGTCCAGAGAAAGTATATTCCTGTCAGGGTGAAAGGGAAGGCTGGTAGGTATAGGGAATACAAGATGACTAAAGAAATTGAGGTTTGATTAAAAAAAGGAAGGAAGCATATGTCAAGTATAGACAGGATAGATCGAGTGAATCCTTAGAAATGTACAAAGAAAGTAGGAGTGTACTTAAGAGGGAAATCAGGAGGGCAAAACGGGAACATGAGATAGCTTTGTCAAATAGAATTAAGGAGAATCTAAAGGGTGTTTACTAATATATTAAGGACAAAAGGGTAACTAAGCAGAGAATATTGCTCCTCAAAGATCAGCAAGGCGGCCTTTGTGTGGAGCCACGGAAAATGGGGGAGATACTAAATGAATGTTTTGCATCAGTATTTACTGTGGAAAAGGATATGGAAGATACAGACTGTAGGGAAATCAATGGTAACATATTGCAAAATGCCCAGATTACAGAGGAGGAAGTGCTGGATGTCTTGAAACGGTTAATAGTGGATAAATCCCCAGGACCTAATCAGGTGTACCCGAGAACTCTGTGGGAAGCTAGAGAAGTGATTGCTGGGCCTCTTGCTGAGATATTTGTATAATTGATAGTCACAGGTGAGATGCCGGAAGACTGGAGGTTGGCAGACGTGGTGCCACTGTTTAAGAAGGGTGGTAAAGACATGCCAGGGAACTATAGACCGGTCAGCCTGACCTCGGAGGTGGGCAAGATTCTGGAGGGAATCCTGAGCGACAGGATGTGCAGGTATTTGGAAAGGCAAAGACTGACTTGGGATAGACAGTATGGCTTTGTGCGTGGGAAATCATGTCTCACAAACTTGACTGAGATTTTTGAAGACGTAACAAAGAAGATTGATGAGGGCAGAGCAGCAGAGGTGATCTATACGGACTTCAGTAAGGCGTTCGACAAAGTTCCCCATTGGAGACTGATTAGCAAGGTTAGGCCTCATGGAATACAGGGAGAACGAGCCATTTGGATACAGCACTGGCTCAAAGGTTGAAGACAGAGGGTGGTGGTGATGGATTGATTTTCAGACTGGAGGCCTTAGACCAGTGGAGTGCCACAAGGATCGGTGCTGAGTCCTCTACTTTTTCTTATTTACATAAATGATTTGGATGCGAGCATAAGAAGTGCAGTTAGTATGTTTGCATATGACACCAAAATTGGAGGTGTAGTGAACAGCGAAGAGGGTTACCTCAGATTACAAGATCTGGAACAAATGGGCCAATGGGCTGAGAAGTGGCAGATGGAGTTTAATTCAGATAAATGTGAGGTTATGCATTTTGGAAAAGCAAATCTTAGCAGGACTTATACACATAATGGTAAGGTCCTAGGGAGTGTTGCCGAACAAAGAAACCTTGTAGTGCAGATTCATGGCTCTTTGAAAGTGGAGTCGCAGATAGATAGGATAGTGAAGAAGGCGTTTTGTATGATTTCTTTTATTGGTCAGAGTATTGAGCACAGGAGTTGGAAGATCATGTTACGGCTGTACAGGACATTGGTTAGACCACTGTTGGAATATTGCATGCAATTCTGGCCTCCTTCCTATCGGAAAGATGTTGTGAAACGTGAAAGTGTTCAGAACCGATTTACAAGGATGTTGCCAGGATTGGAGGATTTGAGCTATAGAGAGAGGCTGAAGAGGCTGGGGCTGTTTTCCCTGGAGCATCGGAGGCTGAGGGGTTTAAAAAATTATGAGGGGCATGGATGGGATAAATAAGCAAAGTCTTTTCGCTGGGGTCGGGGAGTCGAGGACTAGAGGGCATAGGTTTAGGTTGAGAAGGGAATGATATAAAAGAGACTTAAGGGACAACCTTTTCACGCAGAGGGTGTGGAGCTGCCAGAGGATGTGGTGGAGACTGGTACAATTGCAACAGTTAAGAGGCATTTGGATTGGCTTATGAATAGGAAGGGTTTGGAGGGATATGGGCCAGGTGCTGGCAGGTGGGACTAGATTGCGTTGGGATATCTGGTCGGGTTGGACCGATGGGTCTGTTTCCATGCTGTACATCTCTATGACTCTATGACTCGATAACTACAGTCCCTATGCTCCATCCAGTGTTGGGTCATCAAATCCTCAGGTCTCCCTGAATGTCTGAGGCAGCTCACAGCACAACCTCCAGCGAACCATCTCCAGCAGTTCCACGAACCTTTCAATAACTGGAGTCAGTCAGAAACCCCTCAGCTACAAGTTAGATGCCTGGCCCTTCACAATTATACTCCAGGATTTTCCTCGTGTTACTGACCGCTCAATCAACTGAGAGAGACAAACAGAGGCGTTCCACTGGCAGGCGCATACCATGTTTCAACCACGTGAGTCAAAGCTCCTGGAACACCCCTGTCCATGGAGCACCACATGGGACATATCGGGAAGTGAACAATAGCCGGACACACACCATTTCATTGTTTCTGAGATTCACAATGCCTGCACTCGATGCACGAGGGAGTCAAAACCTAACGCCAGGGAAAGATACTGAAAAGAAAACAAATAATTTATTAATTGAAAATTTGCCGAAAATAAGAATAAGGAGATGGGGTAATTGGATAAGGGAGACAATAGTGGGTCCAATCCCAAGGAAGCAAACATTGAATAGAGACATTGCCAAGTCCGCTAGAATGGCCCATTGCCTCAAATTCTGAATCTGCTTCACAGAACCTGCCCAGACACCATAACGTGGGGTAAGGTAATGGCTAAGATGGAGAGCTGTGCTGGCCATGCTAGTGGACTACTCCATAAACTGGACTATCTGCACAACATGGGGAGCATTGCAAGCCTTTGCCAGGATATTGCAACCTCTACCACCACCCTCTGTCTCCGACCTTTGAGCCAGTTTTGTATTCAAATGGCTCTTTCTCCATGTATTTCATATGAACCAACCTTGTTAAACAGATGACCATGTACAATGTTGTTCAACACCTTACTGATGTACATATCGACAATGTACACCTCTCTACCTCAATTAATCTTCTTAGTTGCTTCTTCAAAAAGATCTCAGTCAAGTCTGTGATAAAGAATATTGCTTGCACAAAGCCATGTTGACTATCCCAAATCAGTTGTTACATTTCCAAATGCGTGAAAATCCTATGCCTCAAACTCCCTTCCAACACCTTACCCACCACTGACGTCAGGCTCACTAACTTTTCCTTATCACCCTTCTTAAATCCTTT
This sequence comes from Chiloscyllium punctatum, assembly GCF_047496795.1. NCBI lineage: Eukaryota > Metazoa > Chordata > Chondrichthyes > Orectolobiformes > Hemiscylliidae > Chiloscyllium > Chiloscyllium punctatum. The sequence continues at coordinate 49,313,688 of NC_092752.1, forward strand.
AAGTTATGGCACCACGTTAGCCAATCGCCAGTCTTCCAGCACTTTACCTGTGGCTATTGATGAAAGCAAGGGGCCCAGCAATCACTTCCCTAGCTTCTCATAGAGTTTTAGCATACATCTAATAAAAGCCAGGACATTTTCCTTCCTTTGTATATTTTAAGACCTCCAGCAGCTCCTCTGTAATACAGAGACTTTCCAAGATGTCACTACCTACTTCCCAAGTTCTCGAGCTTCCATATCCTCCTGCACAGTAAATACTGATATAAAATATTCGTTCAGTACCTCTTTTGTCTGTGATGTATTCGTAGAATTCCTTTGGATTCTCCTTAACTCTATTTGCCAAAGTTATCACATGTCCCCTTTTTTGCTCCCAACTTCCCTCTTAAGTATACTCTTGTTGCCTTCAGAATTTTCTATTGATTCACTTTAAATCAGGAATTAAGAGGCTAATGATGACCATTCCGATTGTCAGAAAAATCCATCTGGTTCACTGACACCCTTTTCAGAAACAAACTGCCATTCTTACCTGGTCGAGCCTACATGTGACTCCAGACACACAGCAATGTGGTTGACTGTTAACTGCCCTCTGAGCAATTAGGGATGATGAATAGATACTTGCCTAGCCAGCGACAGCCGCATACCGTGAATGAATTAAGAAACAAATCCTCAATTCCTGCTGTCTATACCTGACATATCCTTCCCTCGCATCCGTGCACAGAACCTCAATTTTTCCAATCCTCCAGCATTCATTACATGTACCAGCCTTACCCTTTACCCCAAGAGGGACATAATTTATCTGTACTCTTGACGCCTCATTTTTGAAGGCTTCCCAGTTCTCAACTGACCCCCTTCATTGCGAATATCTGTCCCAATCGACTTTGGAAAAACTTTGATTAATATAATCAAAACTGGCTTTTCAACAATTTAGAACTTTAAGTTTTAGAACTAGTTCATCTTTTTCCATCTCTATTTTAAAACTAATAGAACTATAATGACTTGCCATAAAGTGCTCCCCCAGTGATAGCTTAACCATCCCCTCCCCACTACCTTATTTCCAAAGGGTAATGTGACGTTTAGCTCCTTCTCTGTGATGGAGAGCATTGGTCAAGCAGCTGCAGCGTTGTAACTGAGATTGGGGTCAACACAGTCTTCGACTCATTGGGTTGAATCGAACAATAATTTGTCTCAGTGTCATTTTCATTGAGTGTGACAGAGGGATTGTCTTCATGAGGCTGAGCTAGTTTCCTGGTGCTATCTTCGAGGAGAAGGTCCTGAAAAAGGGCTTCTGCCCGAAATGTCAATTCTCCTGTTCCTGGGATGCTGCCTGACCTGCTGCGCTTTTCCAGCAACACATTTTCAGCTCCTGGTGCTATCTTATCAAACTCACCTCATTAACTACCCCCCCACACCATGGTGTCCCTCTCATTCAATGCCAGCCCGATTCTCCCACCCATCATGGCTGAAGGTACACACCATCGCCCAGATGCCTCCGATACTCCAGGACCCCTGGCACTGGTGCCATCTTTAAAAGGCCAATGGGCACATGGTTGAGCTTTCTCATGTTGGAACTGCCCTGCACAGTTTACCCTGAGGATCGCAGATATGGGGCAATTACACCACAGTTTATCGAAAGGGACACGGACGTCCTGGTGGATGCGCTAGTACAGAGGGAGACCATTCTCTTCCCAGAGGGGCACACAACACCAGACAAACTGAGCATGGTCTGAGCTCCCCACCCATCACAGTGCAGTATCTGAGGTCTGAAAAAATGTCCAGCAATGCAGGACAAACATCAATAATCTTCCTCACTCTGTCAGGATAAGGGTCACTGTATTCTCTCTGCTCCCTCACACTCACTATATATCTGTTACAGCACTGACCCCCGAACAAGGCTCATGGTCCACTACTCTCACTGCTGCATGCAGCACCTTCTCTCTCTCTCTCTCTCTTTCCCCTACACTATATCTTCTTCACTAATAGCGCCTTATGGATACAACACTGTACCCTGATTCCCTCTGGACATGTCACCATTTCCCTCCCCTCACCTACACAGGCACTAACAGCAGGGTCACCCACTCCCACCCTCACTCAGAAACATCTTGGATTAGGACAGAAAGGGTCTAGCCATGTGGAGGAGTGTCAGATATCTGTGTTTCTGTATTTGACTCTGTGGAGGTGTGTGTGCAGGTCTGACAGTCTCTTTGGTGTTTAAAATGACACAATCTGTCGCTCAGCTGGCCTCCACACCCTACTGCAATGACAGTGGCAGAAAGGGATAACCTTCGAGGATTCAATCTGGGAGGGACAGAGGGCAGCATCTCACAGCTCCATCCACACTGACAGCACCATCAACACACACACTCCCCCCCAACACACACACACACACACACCCAACACACACACACACTCCCCCTCAACACACGCACACATACACAAACACACACACACACAAACGCCCCCCCAACCCCCACACACATACACACACACCCACGCACACACATACACACACCCTAAAAAAACACACACACATACACACACACACCCACACATATACACACACACCCACACACACATACACACACACACATACACACACAGTCCCCCAACACACATACACACACACATACACAGACACACACACACATACACACACACCCACACACACACAGACACACACACACCCACACACACACACACTCTCCCTCAACACACACACGCAGACACGCAGACATGCACACACACACACACACACACACACACACACACACACACACAGACTTCACACACACACACACACAATGCTGATAAATGTAGGGTGGCAAATATACTTGGGTCTGTCAGAATGGAAATGCTCACCTCTGAGTGAACCATTTTGTCAGGAGATCAGATGAATTTATTTCTCATTCTGTGACTTGCAATGCTTAAAACTTTAGAGAGAAAGTATTGAAAAATCCAAAAAAAGGCCCAGTAGTGGTGGTAATGACGCAGGAACAACATCGTGAAGTATCAGACAAAACTGCTCTGTTCTTCCAAAGTTATTATTTGAAAGATTAAACGGCCATGCAATTTGAGAGATTCACAGTAAAGGATTTGTTATCTTCTGAGAGTAAAAAACTCTGCCAGTGTTGCAGTGGCGTGGAGAGTCCAGCAGACGGAGGTATTGCATGAATCTAATCAGAAAAATCAGAAGCTCCAACTGCTGCTTCACAGCGCCAGGCACCCAGGCTCGATTCCACGCTCGGGTGACTGTCTGCGTGGAGTTTGTACCTTCTCACGTGTCTGCGTGAGTTTCCACCGGGTGCTCCAGTTTCCACCCACAGTCCAATGATGTGGATATTAAGAGAATTGGTCATGCTAAATTGCCCATAGTGCCCAGGGACGTGTCGGTGAGGGGCGTTAATGTGGGGAAAACGTCGGATAGTCGGGAAATGGGTCTGGGTGGGTTACTCTTCGAAGGGTCAGTGTGGATGCGCTGGGCCAAATGGCCTGTTTCCACACTGTAGCGATTCTATGAACTCTATGAACAACAGGGACAGACAGAGAGAAGAGGAGGAGAGAGACTCTGATTCCAATTTCAATCTATTTACTTCAAAAACAACATTGCACAGCGATGCAGACAGAGGTACACACAAACTGTGATACTGACACTAACACACATAACACATGCCCACAGAGATACGCACGTAGATATGGACATTTACACAGAAACATATGAACATAATCCCACATTCAGGCACACGCTTTCTTTTAATACAGAGATATATACGTTTTTACTAAAAATGATATCAATGCTCAGTCGGAGAAGGCAGGAGAATGGGATTCAGAAATATTTTAGCCATGATCAAATGTCATGGCAGAAAAGATGGGCTGAATGGCCTAATTCTGCTCCAGGGTTCATTGCTCATATAATCTTTCCTGGAATTGTCTTTCCAGGCTGAATATGGTAAGTATTTCATTTAGGAGAGTATATGGGAATGTGGACAGGCCTGAGCGGCTGAATGGTCGGTATATGTTCCTAACTTTCGACACCTTGTATATCAAAAGTGTGGTGATTGGTTTGAGGGGAACACAGTTTGAGAATAAGGGCATTCCCATTTCTGCCTGAGACAGGGACATTCATTTCCCTTTTGGGCTGTGTGAACTGTGATGTTCCCATGCCGAAGTAGCAGAAAAGACAGGGTTACTGAAAGCACTCAAGGTTCAGTTCCATAGATCTTTTATGAACAAGATAATCCATGTTTATTGGGAACAGACAGGAAGGGGATGTTTAGTTACAATCACATCAACAATGCACATTCTGAATGGTGCAGTAGGCGTGAGGGGCTGAATGACCCAGTTGTTACTCCTAACCCAAGTGTTGTTCACTCAAGCACTCAGTAATGTTATAGAGATAAAGGAAGATCCTATTCAGCCAGTCAACATCGTTATAATGAGACAGGAGCAGACCATTCTGCCCTCTAAGGATTCGCATGAATAGATTGAAGTCATTCAATTGCTAAGTACATTACTCATTGTAGGATGAGGCCATCCAACCTTTATAGCCTGCTTCCCAGTGACAGGGGAAACCCGGTCAACTTTCAGGGAATACACATTTGGGATATATGGTTATTTTCAGGTTGTAAAGTTGTAACTTGGAGGAGTGCCTCAGGGATCAGTGTGAGATTATCAACTACTTACAATCTATACCAATGATTTGGATGAGGGGATCGATTGGAGTGGAGATCAATTAGCTCATTTACCAAGATGGTCATTTAACTAGACATGGAGACTCTGCAGTGGGATACAGGCGGGGGAAATTAGTGAGCAAAACTTTGGCAGAAAACAGTATAATGTGGTTTAAGGAATGTCAGTGTTGTGTTGAACAGATAAAATAACAGTTACCTACTTAAAAGAAGAAACATTGATGAACTCATCGGTACAGAGGGATTTGTGTGTCCCCGTGCATGAGCCACATAAATCTAGTCAGCAGATTCAGCAAGTAATTGGGAAAAAGTATCGAATAATGCTGTTTTATGCAAAAGCTATCGGGTAAAGTAATCGGGATGTTTTACTTCATCTGTACATGACAATGCTGAGACTACATCGGGTGTATTGTGTATAGTAATGAACCCCTAAATTGAAAGAAAAAACATACAATTGTTTTAGAAGCTTTCACAGATGTTTCACTTTACTCTTTGTTAGAATGAAGGCCAGATGGAATCATAGTGTGATACAGCACGGAAACAGACCCTTCAGTCCAGCTTATCTGCACTGAACAGATATTCCAAAATGATGTAGTACCATTTGGCAACATTAGACCCATAACCATCTAAACCTTCTTATTCATAGACCGTCCATTGCCTCTTAAATGTTGTAATTCTACCAGCCTCCACCACTTTCACTGTCGTTTCACTGTCGTTTCATTCCATCCACGCACTACTTTTTGAGTAAAAAAGTTACCCTTCAGGTATCTTTTTAAACTTTCCCCTCTCACATTACATCACTACCCTCTTGAGGTATGGACTCCTCTCGCCTTGGAAAATAAGCTTGACTCTTCCTCGCATCCATGCCCCTCATGGCCTCTACAAGATCAGAACAATTCATGCCTGAGAATGAGAGACGTTCATATTGAACCATACAAGCCCATGAGGAGAGTTCTTTTGGGCGTAGCTAATGGATGAGAGAATAAAACAAAGCATTCAGTTTTAGAAGACGACATATTCATTTTAATACAGGTATTATGACGACATGAATTTATTGTACAAAAAATATGCAGACACATATAAACATACCTTCAAATTATAAATTACAAATCATTCCAAATAAACAGCAGATAACAGGGATGGAGTCATGCAGTCAAGGGAATGTTCAACCAGACCTGACATAGTCCAGGTTGGTGTTTGGTCACATTATGGCATGTTTCCGATCAGAGAAGGACAAAACGTAACCTGTGGTAGAAGCAAATGGCCATTGTTCCATCTCTACATGGACTTCTCTACAGCAAAATATGCAAGCTGAAAACCAATCAGCCATCTTCAGCACTCTTGAGGGTTCCTGTTGAGGATTCATTGGAATCTCTCCACTGCCTGCAGCAAAGGGATTTCAGCCAAAACCTCAGTGCTAGCAACTTCTGTGAGGCAGAATAACTTCAGAGGCAGAATAACAATGGAACATTTTCAATTTTGCTTTTGTCATGAAATCAACTGTTATTTAGACAAAGGTATTCTGAACTATTATTCTGTAGAGTTTCATTTTTTTCTATTTGCCTTCAGAAGTGTGGGTGGGTGGACGTGTGTGCGTGCACGCGCGTCTGCATTTTTGCATGCATGTTTCTGTGTCTCAGGTTAGTAAAAAATAAATGCTGGTGTACATATTGTTAATGTCCAAACTGTATATCATTTATGTATCCATCGTAATTCGAATAACTTGCCTTGGGTTTTAGATTAGTTATTTTCACAAATTTAAGAAACCTGTCTAACTAGTTCCCAACATTGAACCTGACCCAGTCTGAGACGGATATCATGTACCAAACCACACACTTAGTTACACTGATAATTTGTCGTGACCTCTGGAGGCGTGGGACTAGAAGAAGAAACAATGACTCTCTAATTTCGGTAGGAACAGGGATAAGGACAGAGAAGACCGCTCAGTCTCTGAATACAATCAAACATGATTTGGTGTAGATTGGAAAACGTTTTTGGGAAAAAGAGTGGGTGTTACTGTGAAACAGTCCCCTCCTCTCTCTTTACAGAAGTTCCCCCGGCTCCATTTATTCATGTTGTGACCTAGATTCACAGTAAATAATGCCCCCATACTATACCCAGATATTGCTCACAAAATCCTCGAGTCGCTCTGACTGTGACAATTCCTCATAGGACTTCTCGGAAAATAACAATAATGAAACTTAATAGAATGCAAGCACATAAAAAGCAGGATAGGTCATTCAGCTCCTACAGCCTGCCTTTCCATTCAATAAGATCATGACTGGCCTGCTCTAGGCCCTAATTCCTGGAGTGCCTGACATTCATCCCTGTCTTCCAACTATCTCAATGATCTAAGTCCCCTTCTCCAGAATAGAGATGTCCCGACAGTAATTATGCTCTGTGAGAAGGAAACACGCCGCACACATACCCCACGACTTATTGACATCAACAAAATATATAAACACCAGGTAAGAGTGCCTGGCCCTGATAACAAGCAGCATTTGACTGATGAAAGTATCAAAGAACCTGAAGAAAATGGAACTTGATGGAGATTAAGAGGAATCTCCCCATTGGTTGGAGTGATTCAGCACAAAAAAGATGACTGTGGTTCTTGGACATCACACCACCTCAGTCCCGGGACATCTCTGCGGAAGATCCACATGACAAGCATCTTCAGTTGCTTCTCAATATCTCTCACCCCCAACATAAGCTCAGAAGTGGGGAAGGTCAATGAAGACCATGAGATGTTCAGAACAATGTGTCCTCCCTCAGCACATGTAGCAGTCTGTGTTCGTGTGCAGCAAGACCAGGGCATCATTCAGGCTTGTGATGTTAGAGTGTCGGTCACATTCATGGAACAGTCCTGCTGGACACTGTGCATTACCACAGTAAAGGGAAGAGCTCATTCAGCACCTCAAGCTTACTTCAGAGGAATGTGAGAAGGTCATTCAACCCATTAACACTATTGGATAAGAATAGAGATAGCCCATTCATTCCCTCCTGCCTATTACACAGGAAGAGAAGCAGCTCAGTTAAACACATCAAGCTGTTAAACAGGAACGAGGAGTTGCCCAATCAGGCCCTTGAGCTTCTCCCATGCTGCCACTCAGCCCATCAATCCGCCTGTACAGAAATAGGAGCATGTTATCGACGCCCCAACATGACAAAGCAATGAGGCAGAGACTGCACGGATAGCCTGTTCCTTGTCATTCCTCCTGGTTCCATTGCTAATGGTACACAACTGATACATTAACGTGGTTTTTTGATGGTGAAGAGGGAAGACAAATGTTTCATGTGAAATCTCAAGGAGGCATCTTCCATCTCCGAGCAGGTAGACTGGTATTCTCTATGGAGGGCGGAAGCTAGTGGGAATGGCTAACTCTTTCAGAAGTAAGGCAATGTAGCTGCTGACAGGTTTGTGAACAATGTGATATTCAGTGCAAGGTCACACACCAACTGCTCATTGCGGCAGTGAGAGTTCATTCAGAGTCTCTCTCTCAACCAACACGGGAGCTCCACAGAGCTACATTAACAACCAAGAAGCACGTATCATGGGGAACATGCAATTTCTCATGCCACCAATGTCTTTCAATGGAAATAATGTGTGTTCATCCATGATCTTCAAGTTTCAGTGTAGTGAACTCTTATTCTCTCACCGTGCCACAAATTAAACATCCATTTCCTTCACACTCTCCTCATGGTACCATCATCCCCGTGATTATTCTGATAAAATTTCTTTGCACTGTCTCTATGACAGGGAGATCATTGATTTATAAAGGAAAGAAAGTATGTCCACAACAGCCCAAATACTGCCTCAGCAACACTCCACAACTGCAGGAAGGTGTCTTTACTCCGACACATGATTCCTTTTGTAATGGACACTGGCATTTCATTTCCTGTCCTGGTTAATGGATGCCCTGCATGAATTCTGTTCGTGACTTGTGACCAAGGACATTCCGGTCCTTTTTGACAAAAGCACTTCCCAACCTCTCACCTCCTTACAAGTACAACATGAAAAGGACTGTATGTGTTGTTCACATTCAAATCACTTCTTTGTATTACAAATAGCGGTGTTCCAAGCACTGATACATGGGATACCCAATCAGTCGTGGCCTTCTGTCTATACGAGGACCCTAGTCTGTGTGTTCACCCCTTCATCCAATTCTCAATCCATGTAGGATATCCCCCCTTACCCAAGGACTGTAACTTTATTCACTCACCTGTATGCAACCGTGTCAACCTTCTTCTGAAAATTCAAATATACCGTTCCCACTAGTTCTCACTCCTCAATGTCACAACCAACATCCTCCATAAACTCCAGTACGTTTTTCAAAGATACTTTTCCTGTCCTGAATCTAGGTTGACTCTGCTCAATGATGTGATGTTCTCCAATGATCTATTCATGAGTAATTACAACAATTTCTCACAGTTTCCTCACAACTGACATGATGTTATACCCCAGTTGGTTTTCTGTATTCACTCTCCGTCCTGTTGTAAATATGTATGGTCATAATAGCTGCTTTCCAGTCTGCAAGGATCCATTACAGAACAGAAAGAGCTTTAACCACCCTCATATAATTAAGGAAAAGGCAGGAGAGAAGAAGGCCATTGACCCATCGTGTCTGGACCAGCTCCAAAAAGAGTTATCCGGCAATCTCAATTCTCCAACCCTATCTCTGTAGCCCTCTAAATTAATCACTCATCTGGTCCAGCAGCTTACCAACCTTCAACACAATGAGTTTTTTTCCAGTACTTCGACTTTACTAATTCTAAATTTCATAACTTCCTCACTTTTGCCATTCACTCTGTTTTTTTAATATTTCCAAAAAGAGTTTCTGTTGCTTCCTCTGTTTGGACAGAACCAATGTATTCACCTCACTGGACAGACATGGCCTCTGTCACCTCATGAATACGTGAGAGGATGGGATTCTGGCATAATGGATATGTCCCCCATTCCTGCCTGGCAAGTTCCAGAATCAAAATGGTTGATGGGCAATTTTGAGTACAGTCCTCTCCCTGGTGTGAGACTGCACAGCTCATTGTTGAAATAAACTGGCTTCATTCTTTGCACCTGGGAAAGGTATACCATTGGGAAATATTTGTTGACATCCCAGTAAGGACAGTGCAGTGCCCTGCTCCTCCCTATGCATTCTCTGCAGACCCAGATACACTGTAAAATCTATCCCCATACCTTGCACAGAGTAGGGCCATCAGGCCGTCTGGTATCCCCGGATGAATGCAGCAGCTGACAACACAAATCCAAGGAAACCATCCACAGAACCTGCACTGACTTTCCAATGACAGGAGCAAGTCATGGCACATCCACTCAGTGCTAAAAATGCCTACCTCTCTTCCGTTTCTATTCCTGGCGAATAACGTGTTAGATTTCTGTGCAGTCACTGAAATATGAATAGTTCTGCTCTCCATGGAAATCATTGACAACTTAACTGCACAATTTCCTGTACCTCAGTCACAATAATAGCTATTGATGGTGGAGATGCTGGGGAGGCGATGGTCTAGAGGTGTTTTCTCCAGAGTATAAATTCTGAGATTTCCACAAATATTTCCCAACGGTATACCTTTCCCAGGTAATGACCCAGACCCAGACATCAATCCGGCCACAGCAAATGGTGGAATTTGAATTCAATAAAATATTTGGAATTAACAATCTAATGAAATATTGATGGTTGTCAAAACTAAGAACATCTGGCTCACTAGTGTCCTTCAGGGAAGGAAACTTGTTATTGTCACTTGTCTGGCCTACATGTGATTCCAGACCGTCAGCAGTGATAGTCTCTCAAATATCTTTTTAAATGACCAAGCCAGACAGTCAGTTATAACACTACAAGGTCTCAAAGAAGTGAAACCAGTCAGATCTGAGCACTGCCAGCCTACAGCACATCGAAATGCAACGGTTCAGAGAGGCAGTTCCCCAGCTCCTTGTCAAAAACAACTCGGAAAGACAATTAAATGCTGGCCCAGCCAACAACACCCATGTCCCATTAATGAAGAAAAGAAGATGACTACACTTAGATGGGATAGAACTCACTTGAAACCAGGATTTGGATATATACCTACAAGAGCATGATATCCAGGAATATGGGAAAAGGTCAAAAACCAATGAAAATGATCTCACAATTTATTTCCTACCAGCTGATTATCCGCAGTTTCTTTGTTTATTTATTCTATGTCTCTATTTCTCCATATATTCAACTTAATCCACCAAAACACATTACACTATTTCCCAGCTGCTTTCACATATGATGCATGGTCAGTGGAATCAAAATGCTAACTATGTTTTAGTCTTGACAGAGGTTGCCAAACCTACTCCATTTCCCCAGCACTCTGTTTCCTTTTGGTTCAGAACCCCAGCATCTTTCTTTGTTTGATTTACACTTTATTTGTGTTATTTTATGGGAAATTGTCCCAACGAGTACACACAAACATCTGCAGAGCATTGCACCCAGACCCACCTCGTACACCATTTCTGCATTTCCCATGGTTAACCCGCCCCCTATCCTGTCCCTGTGTCTCCCATAGCTAACAAAACTAGCTGAAACTGACAAGTAATTTAGCATAGTCTATCTACTGAACCTGTGTGCAATGTGGGAAGTAACTGAACCTGACAGGGCTGTATAAGAGCATGAGAGGTAAGAGCAGAGTTAACAGTCAGCAGCTGTTCCCCTTCGTCAAAGGGTTAAAAACAAGGGGGGACACGTTTAAAATGAAAGACAAGACATTATGAGCGAATTTGTGATTTCATGTGGTAGCAGCCATGAATGCTCTGATGTATTTTGAAGCAGCAGTCAATGGGACTTGTTGGTTTGTTCCATCGAACTGTGCTCAGTAAGTGGTAAGATTACAAAGCAGCAACATCAAATGGAATATCAGCACTTACTCAGCCTAGGACAGCCCAGTCATCTCTGAAAACATCCAGCATAATCCACATGCTCAGTGCAAGAATCCTCCAACGACAGCACCAACATTATTCCAGCTGTTTGACGCCATTATTTTAAGGACACCAATAACATAGAAACAGACTTCCCTTCATTATTATATAAACTTCTCGTGTAAGTTGTTATTTTCTGAAGAATAATAAATACCTTCTCGTATATTCGCATTGACAGAGAGTCTCTTTACCTGCGAGCTGTTCATCACAGCATGTCAGCTTGTGTAACACTCCATCCACTATCAGCAATATTTACTCCCAGTTAAACCAACACACGAGATGCGCTGCTGGTACGCCATCCCAACAGCCACTTGGATGAACCAACACCGACTGGACTGGAACATCTCAAGGGCAATAAATGCTGGTCGAGCTTCATTAAAATCCCAAATGAACCAAAAAGAAAAATCGATTTTCTAATAATTATTAAACAATGAGGCCATTTGTTGATCTGATGAGTTTGTCGTTGTCATTGAAATTGTGTGATCTATTTCTGTGAAACCATTTCGTGCATATATTTGAAGAACAATAAAGCTCAGGTCACAGATACAAGGTAACGCAGCATTTAAACGCAAAATGCCAGGGAATAGTAGGGTATAGATCTTCAGGTAACTGGGAATAATGTAATTTGGTGTTTTCTGTCTGATGTAGTTGCATTGGGCTGAAGGGCCGGTTTGTATGCTGTATGACTCTGTCACTTTAATTGTTGGAAACAGAGAATGTGGTCTCACTATTTCCATAACTTGTGAGCATCAGGTAGTGAGGAATACAATCTCCAAGGGCACACAGGATTTGAAGCTATATCATTCTCCCTTCACTATCAAATTGTTAAAAAACCCACTTCTCTCTTTCTAACATTCCTGTTAGTGTTCCTGCACTGCAAGAAACTCAGGGGTCTGTCACCATATTCTGAATAGAAATTAAACACAGGCAACAGAATGCTGGCCTTGCCAATGAAACACACCTCACAAGAACAACTGACAGGGATCTGCAGTATTAAAGTTATCCATTCGACCCAATCTGATTTCTAAAGCAGTTCAAGCGAGACTTTCCCTTTGTCCTATGCTCCTGACTTCTCGACAACATCATGAACCTTTCCTGAGTGTTTTTCCAGTGCTGTTTAAAAGTCACATATAGAAAGCTGTGTCCAATAATCTGAAAGGAAAAGTCTTCATGTTCATGAGATCCGTATCATATTTTTTTCAGTGTCTAAAGACAACAGAAATGCAGTAGCTAGCATCAAGAGTAAGGAATCAAAACATCTCCATCATGTGATAAGATCGTGGATGATCTGATTGTGACCTCAATCACACATTCCTCCTTTGCCCTTATAACGTTAGTGCGTCATTCTTAGTCGAGAATCTGCCTGCCTTTGCCTTAGGAATAATCAATGTCTTATCCTCCATCGCCATCTGGGAAGAGAATTGCACAAAGACACAACACTTTGAGAGGATAACACCAAATCGCCAACTTAACATTTTTCAGTTTTACCGTCCATCCACTCATGGTAATCTCTCACACAAGCTGAAATATTGTTTTAGAATTCAACTTGAAAAGACTACTTGGAATATTCTGGTGTTAAACATTTGTTCGCCTAAACCCCATCAGATCCAGGGCTAGTCATTTCAAGATTTCCTCCTGAAATAAACGCTCCTCACAAAAGACAGATGAGTGAATTTTCGCTGGATTGCATTTCATATCATTGTGGCCACCGTTCTCTCGATGTTGTTACACCACTACATTGTAAATCTGTAGAAAATCGTACCAACTTTTAAATGTGTTCTGTTTCAGAAAGTTTCAACATTTATCTTACCTCCCTAAAGATTTGATGTACACGTAAAGTTTTTATTTTGTAATCCAAATGCCCGGTTCCTCTGTCCTAAAGCCAATCTCTCCACTGAAATGATACACTACGTTTCCATTCAACCCACCAATATCTTTTAGCACGGACACATTTTTCCTAATATGTTCCATACACCAATATTTGGCTGTTCACTTGACCCACCTTAATCTCCTTATAGACTCATGTCCTCTTTCTATATTCCTTCTCGAACAGTTTCAACAGTTTGCATTCTTCCATAATACAGACAGAATATTTGGGCAAAGAAATACACTATGGCCATATTGCAAACTAATTGACAATGAAATATTATTACTCCATGACTAACCTATAAATTTGAGACAATACTAAAGTGTTTTGCAGACGCATCACTCAGTTCCATTACTTAAAACAGAGTCAGATGGTGTGGAATGAATGTGTGTAGAATTGCGGGACATAAAGGTGAAAAACCGTACTTGGAGTTATGAACAGGTCTACAAATCGTAATAAGGAGCTGGGGCGCAAGATAGAACTGGAGATAGAAACGATATGTAGGAAAGGCAAAGTTACAGAGAGTGGGGGGATGTCAATTATGCAGATGGTCTGGGAAAGTCAGCGGTAGTGGTTTGCAAGGAAGAAATTTGTGGAATGTGCACAATATGTTTTTTGGAGCAGCTTATGGTGCAGACAACGAGGGAACGGGCAAAACTAGATTTAGAGTTTTGCAGTGAGGCAGACTTGATAAGGAAGCTTAAGGTGAAGGAACCCTTCGGAGACAGTGATTATAATATTATTGAACTACTCTTCAATTTGAGAGGGAGAAAGTAGAATCGGAGTTGATATTACACCTGAATAAAGGCACTTTCAAAGACACAAGGGAGGAGCTGGGTAGCATTGACTGGGAGAGGAGCCTAGCAGGAAAGACAGTGGAACAATAATGGCAGGATTTTCTCGGAACAACTTAGGAGTCACAGCAGAGATTTATCCTGAGGAAAAAGATGCATTGTACAGCGAGGATGAGGCAGCCATGGATGACTGGGACAGTCATGGCTAGCGTAGAAGAAAAATAGAAAGCAGATAACATATCAAAGTGGGAAACCAGAAGATTTGGAGGCTTTCAAAGATGAACAGATGGCAACAAAATAAGAAATAAGAACGGAGAAGATTAAATATAAGGTTAAGCTGTCCAGCGATATAAAGGACAACTTTAAGAGTTTCTTTAGACATATAAAGGGCAAAAGAGAAGCAGAAGTGGATATTGGGGCACTGGAAAATGACGCTGGTGAGATAGTCGTGTGGAACAAATAATAGACGAGAATTTGAATAACTATTAAGAGAGTGGCAAAGAAGTGGTAGATGGAGTACAACTTGGGAAAATGTGAGGTGATGCACATTAGTAGGAAGAATACAGGCATGGACTACTTTATAAGTGGAGAGAGAAATCAGAAGTCTGAAGTGCAAAGAGAGTTGCAAGTTCCAGTCCAGGATTGTCTCGAGATAAACTTGTAGGTTGAGTCAGCAATTAGGAAGGTGTTGTTTCTGGCACACAATGTGATTGAGGTGATTGAAATCTTATATTCAGCAAAAGAACTGAGTTAGCGCTTTCAAACAATATTTGTTTATTGAACACAATTAATATAGAACAATAAAACGTATTGTAACGCAATGATAAACACTACAAATATCTTATGCTTTAACTTCAATTTGCATGATCACAAACCACCCCACTAGAAGTTGATCTGACTCGACTTGGTGATGTCTTCTTGTTCTTCTGATGATCTTGGAGGTGTCTTCTCTTTTCGTGGTTATTCTCGAGTTACTGTACTGTGTGGGGTTTTGTGGTGATTCTTATGCTTCCAAGTCTTCACGCCCTTTTGGGCAGGTAAGGAGGATCTGTCAATGGAATGATCAGGTTCAGTTACCCTGATCAATCAGACTCAACCATGGGTTGGCTCAAGGGCAACATTCCATAGTCCCATTCAGGTCCAACTTCAGGTGAGTATTACAGGATCTGGAACTGACAGATTTGTTTGCAAACCATCTGTGGGTAGCTGCAGCCTGTCTGGATTCTGCAGCATGTGCATTAGCACAGACACTTTATAGTCAAGGCTGGGATCCATTTCCGATAATGCATTTATCATTCTTCGTTGTTGTAACTCCACGGTTAATTTATTATTGCCCATTGTAGGTTATTCTTTCAGGTGGCCCGCCCAGTCAGAAAGGCAAATACGGTGATGGCATTTATTTTGAGAGGACTTGAATATTAAATCAAGGATGGATTTCTGAGGCTTGACAAGACTCTGGTCAGACCACAGTGGAGTAATGTGTACCGTTTTGTGGCCGTAACTAAGGGAGGATCTACCGTCCCTGGAGCGTGTTCAGAGGAGCTTCACAAGAATGGTCCGAGGAATGAAAAGCTTAACATATGAGGTCTGTGGGTCTATACTCGCTGGAGTTTATAAGGATGAAGGGGGATCTAATTGAAGCATACAGAAGACTGGCTGCCTGGTCAGACTAGATGTTGGGAAGATGCTTCCACTGTTAGGAGAGAAAGAACTCAAGGACATAGCCTGAGAGTCAAGAGAAGATCTTTTCGAATGGAGATAAGGAGAAATGCCTTCAACCTGAGAGTGGTGAATCTATGGTAGAATGGCAGTTTCATTCCCTAAAGGACATTAGTGAACCAGGTGAGTTTTTCTTGGCAATCGATTCTTAATCACCATCCGCCCCTTAATTCCAGATTTGAAGTCACGCTTCGCCATTTGCTGTGGCAGAAATTGAACCCAGATCACCAGAACATTATCTGGGTTCATCACATAAGAATTCAGTGATAACACCACGAGGCCACAGATTTGCTCAATCCTCCACAGTGTGACTAACTTGTGCAGTATGATATGCCCTATAATTTGCCTTCATGTTATCTTTGACTTCATTATCAAGATATGAATGTTTTTTCTCCAATATGCAATTCCTCTTCGGTCTTTAGTATCACCTGAATTATTTGGCAAATTTCTTCAGATGTCCTGCCTTTGACTGTTCTTTTATCCCCCAGTCCACCCAGGCCAAATCCTTCCTTAGGCCAGTATAATTATTATTGCCTAACACTAAAACTCTCATGTATGACTCAGTCTTCACTCTTTCAATCTGAATGTGAAATTCCAACATGTTGTGGTTCCTCTTTCCAAGGCAAAGGTCATCCACCAATCCTTCCTTGTTACATAATATCAAATCAAAATTAGCCCATTCTCTGGTTGGTTCCATGACGTCCTGCTCTCAGAAATAATCTCTCATACACTCCATGAATCTTTATTTGAAGATATCATTATCGAGATGATTAATTGAGTCAATTTGCTGATTGGCCCTTGTTACAAATCCTCACTCTTTTCAACCTCAGAAGTACTTTGGGGGGACAGTGGCTGAGAATTACTTTTCCCAAGAGGTTTCTTCATATGCTTTTTATTTGCACTGAGACAGATTTCAAGTTTGTCTTGGCACAAACACTTTGAACAGGTCTGAATACCCCCTCACACGAACAGGTGTTCATTTTCTTTTCTCATTTTAACAGTAAAGATCACGACATTAAGAGGGCTAAAAGTGGTCATGAGATATCTTTAGCAAACAGGGTTGAGGAAAATCCCAAAAACTTTGTTTTCATATATAAGGAGCAAGAGAGTAACTAGAGAACTGTTTGGCCCACACAAGGACTAAGGGAAGGGAAAGTGAAAGCAACAGGGAGTATGGCATTAAATGGAAAGACAAGCAGCAGGATAGCATGTGTCCAGGCCGATTTAAAATTGAGGCAGACTGGGAATGCAGAAAAAAGCAAGGATAACTTAGGACATCACATGACTTCCAATATCTCTTATAATAAGAAAGTTAGCATTAAGGTGCTTTACCTGAATGCGCGTGGCATTCATAACAAAGCAGATGAACTAATGGCACAGATCATAGTGAATGATTATGATGTGGGTAGGCATCACAGAGACTTGGTTACAGGGGGGTCAGGACTGGCAGTTAAACCTCCAAGGATTTTCAACTTATTGAAAAGACAGGGAGGTCGACAGAGAGGGTGGGGTTGCCTTGTTAGTGAAGAACAATATTAAATGTATGGCACTGAATGACATAGCGTCAGATGATGTGGAGTCTGTGTGGGTGGAATTGAGGAACCACAAAGGCAAAAAAACCATAATTGGAGTTGTGTACAGACCTCCTAACAGTGGTCAGGAGCAGGCACGCAACATGTACCGGGAAATAGAGAAGGCATGTCAGAAAGGCAAGGTCACAGTGATCATGGGAGACTTCAATATGCAGGTGGACTGGGTAAATAATGTTGCCAGTGGATCCAAAGAGAGGGAATTCATGGAAAGCTTACAGGATGGATTTTTGGAACAGCTTGTCATGGAGCCCACAAGAGAGCAGGCTATTCTGGACCTAGTGCTTTGCAATGAACCAGACTTTATAAAAGATCTTAAAGTAAGGGAACCCTTAGGAAGCAGCGATCATAATATGGTAGAGTTCAGTATGCAGTTTGAAAGAGAGAAGGCAAAATCGGATGTAATGGTGTTACAGTTAATTAAAGGTAATTATGAGGGCATGAGAGAGGAACAAACAAAAATAGACTGGAAGCAGAGGCTTGCGGGGAAGACAGTAGAGCAAAAATAGCAGGGGTTTGCGGGTATAATTAAGGACACTGTACAGAGGTTCATCCCCAAGAAAATAAAATTATCCAGGGAGGGATTAGACAGCCATGGCTGACAAAGGAATTCAGGAAATGTATTAAAGAAAAAGAGAGATCCTATAAAGTGGCCAAGAGCAGTGGGAAATCAGAAGATTGGGAAGGCTACAAAAACAAACAGAGGATAACAAAGAGAGTAATAAGAAAGGAGAGGATCAAATATGAAGGTAGGCTAGCCAGTAATATTAGAAACGATAGTAAAAGTTTCTTTCAATGCATAAGAAACAAACGACAGGCAAAAGTAGACATTGGGCCACTCCAAACTGATGCTGGAAGCCTAGTGATGGGAGATAAGGAAATAGCAGGAGAACGTAACAAGTACTTTGCGTCAGTTTTCATAGTGGAAGACAGGAGTAATATCCCAACAATTAAAGGGAGTCAGGAGGCTGAGTTGAGTAGGGTTGTCATTACAAAAGAGATAGTGCTAGAAAAGCTAAAAAGTCTTAAAATTGATAAATCTCCTGGCCCCGATGGGATACATCCTAGAGTTCTGAGAGAGGTGGCTGAGGAAATAGCGGAGGCATTGGTTGATATCTTTCAAGAGTCACTGGAGTCACGGAAAGTCCCGGATGATTGGAAGATCGCGGTTGTAACCCCATTGTTCAAGAAAGGATCAAGACAAAAATGGAAAATTATAGGCCAATTAGCCTAACCTCGGTTGTTGGTAAAATTCTAGAATCCATCATTAAGGATGAGGTTTCTAAATTCTTAGAAGAGCAGAGTCTGATTAGAACAAGTCAACATGGATTTAGTAAGGGGAGGTCATGCCTGACAAACCTGTTGGTATTCTTTGAAGAGGTGACAAGTAGGTTAGACCAGGGAAACCCAGTGGATGTGGTCTATCTAGACTTCCAAAAGGCCTTTGATATGGTGCCACACGGGAGGCTGCTGAGCAAGATGAGGGCCCATGGTGTTCGAGGTGAGCTACTGGGATGGATTGAGGATTGGCTGTCTGACAGAAGGCAGAGAGTTGGGATAAAAGGTTCTTTTTCAGAATGGCAGCCGGTGATGAGCGTTGTCCCACAGGGTTCAGTGTTGGGGCCACAACTGTTCGCATTATATATTAATGATCTGGATGAAGGGACTGGGGGCATTCTAGCGAAGTTTGCCAATGATACGAAGATAGGTGGACAGGCAGGTAGTACTGAGGAAGTGGGGAGGCTGCAGAAGAATCTAGACAGTTTGGGAGAGTGGTCCAGGAAATGGCTAACGGAATTCAACGTGAACAAATGCGAGGTCTTGCACTTTGGCAAAAAGAATAAAAGCACAGACTACTTTCTAAACGGTGAGAAAATTCGTAAAGCCAAAGTACAAAGGGATCTGGGAGTGCTAGTCGAGGATTCTCTAAAGGTCAACATGCAGGTTGAGTCTGTGATTAAGAAAGCGAATGCGATGTTGTCACTTATCTCAAGAGGGTTGGAATATAAAAACACCATTGTGCTACTGAGTCTTTATAAAGCTCTGGTTAGGCCCCATTTGGAGTAGTGTGTCCAGTTTTGGTCCCCACACCTCAGGAAGGACAAACTGGCACTGGAACGTGTCCAGCAGAGATTCACACGGATGATTCCTGGAATGGTTGGCCTAACATATGAGGAACGGCTGAGGATCTTGGGATTGCATTCATTGGAGTTTAGAAGATTAAGGGGAGACTTAATAGAGACGTACAAGATAATACATTGCTTGGAAAGGGCGGATGCTAGGAAATTGTTTCCGTTAGGTGAGGAGACTAGGACCCGTGGACACAGCCTTAGAATTAGAGGGGGTAAATTCAGAACAGAAATGCGGAGACATGTCTTCAGCCAGAGAGTGGTGGGCCTGTGGAATTCATTGCTGCAGAGTGCAGTGGAGGCAGGGACGCTAAATGTCTTCAAGGCAGAGATTGATAGATTCTTGTTGTCTCGGGGAATTAAGGGCTACGGGGAGAATGCGGGTAAGTGGAGTTGAAGTGCCCAGCAGCCATGATCGAATGGCGGAGTGGACTCGATGGGCCGAATGGCCTTACTTCCACTCCTATGTCTTATGGTCTAAGGACAAAGGAAGAAAGTTATGCATGGAGTCAGAGAAAATGGGTGAGTTTTGTAGCGAGTCCTTTGCATCTGTATTCACCGAGGAGAGGGACATGATGGATGTTCAGGTTAAGGATAGATCTTTGAGTATTCTGGGTCAAGTCAACATAAAGGGGGAGGAGGTATTGGATATTTTAAAAGGTATTAATGTAGACAAGCCCCCAGGTCTGGGTGGGCTCTACCACATGTTACTAAGGGAATTGAGAGAGGAAAAAAATGGCGCTTTAACATATATCTTTGCAGGATCCTTGAACATTGGTGAGGTCCCGGAGGACTGGAGAATTGCTAATGTTGTCCCCTTGTATAAGGAGAGTAGCGGGGATAATCCAGGTAATTATAGACCAGCGAGCCTGACATCAGTGGTAGGGAAGCTGCTGAAGAAGATACCGAGGGACTTGAGTAGGGTGTTTTGTTAGGTTCCCCATAGTAGGCTGATCGAGAAGGTGAAGTCGCATGGGTTTCAGGGTGTTCTATCTAGATGGATAGAGAACTGGCTGGGCAACATGAGACAGAGAGTAGTAGCGGAAGGGGATTTCTCAAAATGGTGACCTATGACCAGTGGTATGCAACAGCGATCTGTACTGGGTCCACTGTTCTTTGTGATATATATATCAATGATTTGGAAGAAGGTATCGGTTGCCTGATTAGCAAGTTTGCAGATGACAGCAACATTGGTGGAGTAGCAGATAGTGAAGAGGACTGTCAGAGAATACAGCAGAATATATATAGATTGGAAAAATGGCTACAGATATGGCGGATGGAGTTCAATCTGTGCAAATGCGAGGTGACAAATTTTGGAGGATCCAATTCTAGAGCGAACTATGCATTAAACGGAAAATTCCTGGGGAAAATTGACGTACAGAGAGTCTAGGTGTTCAGGTTCATTGTTTCCTGAAGTTGGCAATGCAGGTCAGTAAAGGTGTCAATAAGGCATACAGCATGCTTTCCTTCATTGGATCAGGTGTTGAGTACAAGCGTTGGCAGGTCATGTTACAGTTGCATAGGACTTTGGTTTAGCCGCATTTGGAATACTGCATATAGTTCTGGTCACATTACCAAAAGGATGTGGATGCTTTGAACAGAGTGCAGAGTAGATTCACCAGGATGTTGCCTGGGATGGAGGGTGCCGGTTATGGAAAGAGGTTGGGTAGATTAGGATTATTTTAATTATAAAGACAAAGGTTGAGGGGGACCTGATTGAGGTCTACAAAATCAAGAGAGATATAGACAGGGTGGATACCAAGCTTTCCCGCTAGATTGTGAACTCATGACCCCTAGTAATTGAGTTCCAAAGTGAGAGGGGAAAGGTTTAGGGCCTGATGGATATATGTGGAAGGTTATTTACACATAGGGAGTTGGCAGCCTGGAACGTGTTGCCAGCGGGTGGTGGTAGGGCCAGGAACGATAGTGTCAACTAAGATGTATTTACCAGATACATGAATGGGCGGGGAGCCGAGGGATACAGGCCCTTAGAAAATAGGTGGCAGGTTTCGAAAATAGGGGATCTGGATCAGCACAGGCTTGGAGGGCCGAAGGGTCCGTTTCTGTGTTGGAATGTTCTTTGTTCTTTATCATTCATTCTAAAAATAGCAAGTTTTCAATTTATTATATGCTACAATTTTATAATATAAACCATTTTTTTTATTTGACAGTGCATGTCAAATTATTGTCATTGCTAAACTTCAGACACAGAGTCATAGAGATGTACAGCATGGAAACAGACCCTTCCGTCCAACTCGCCCATGCTGACCAGATATCCCAACCCAAACTAGCCCCACCTGCCAGCACTCAGCCCATGTCCCTCTAAACACTTTCTATTCATATACTCATCCAGACACCATCTAAATGTTGCAATTGTACCAACCTTCACCACTTCCTCTTGCATTTCATTCCATACATGTACCACCCTGTGTGAAAGGTTTGCCCCTTACATCTCTTTTATATTTTTCCTTCCCAACCTAAACCTATGCCCTCGAGTTCTGGACTCCCCCACACCAGGGAAAATACCTTGTATATTTCCCTATTCATGCCTCTCATGATGTTATGAACCTCTATAAGGTCACCCCCTCAGCAGCCGACATTCCAGGGAAAATATCCCAAGCCTATTCACCCTCCACCTATAGCTCAAACACTCCAACCTTGGCAACACCGTTCTAAATCTTTTCAGTACCCTTTCAAGTTTCACAACATCCTACCAATAGGAAGGAGAACAGAATTGCTCACAATATTCCAAAAGTGACCTAACCAACTTCTTGTACAGCCGCAACACGACCTTCCAACCACTGTACTCAATGCTCTGACCAATTAAGAAAACCATACCAAATGCTTTCTTCACTGTCTTATCTATCTGTGACTCTACTTTCAAGGAACAATGACCTGCACTCCAGGTTCTCTTTGTTCAGCCACACTCCCTTGGACCTCACCATTAAGAGTATAAGTCCTGCTAAGACTTGTTTTCCTAAAATGCAGCATCTCGCATTTACCTAAATTAAACTCCATCTACCATTCCTCAGCCCATTGGCCCAACTGATCAAAATCCCGTTGTAATCTGAAGTAATCTTCTTCGCTGTCCACTCCACCTCCAATTTGGGTGTCATCAGCAAATGTACTAACTATACCTCTTATAATCACATGCAAATCATTTATATGAATAACTAAAAGTAGTGGACCCACCATCGATCCTTGTGACAGTCCACTGGTCACATGCTACCAATCTAAAAAAACAACTCTCCACCACCCTCTGTCTTCTACTTTTAGCCAGTTCAATATCCAAATGGCTAGTTCTCCCTGTATTCCATGAGATCTAACGTTGCTCACCAGTGTCCCATGGAGAACCTTATCAAATGCCTTACTGAAGTCCGTATAGATCACGTTCACTGCTCTGTCCTCATCAATCCTGTTACTTCTGCAAAAAACTCAATCAGGTTTGTGAGACATGATTTCCCCTGCACAAAGCCATTTTGACTCTCCCTAATCAGTCTTTGCCTTTCCAAAGACATGTATATCTTGTCCCTCAGGATTCCCTCCAATAACTTACCCACCACTGACGTCAGGCTTACTGGTCTATAGTTCGCTGGCTTGTCCTTACCACCTTTCTTAAACAGTGGCACCACTTTCACCAACCTCCAGTCTTCTGGCACCTCACCTGTGACTATTAATGGTACAAGTATCTCAGTAAGAGGCTCAGCAATCACTTTCCTAGCTTCCCACAGAGTTGTAGGGTAAACCTGATAAATCAGGTCCTGGGGATTTATCCACTTTTATGGGTTTCAAGACATCAGCACTTCCCCTTTGGAATAAGGACGTTTTTCAAGATGTAACTATCTATTTCTCTGAATATTGACATCTCGCATGCCTTTCTCCTGAGTAAACAGTGATACAAAATACTCGTTTAGTATCTCCCCCATCTCCTGCGGCTCCATATAAAGGCACCTTGCTGATCTTTGAGGGCTCTATTCTCTCCCTATTTACCCTTTTGTCCTCAATGTATTTGTAAAATCCTTTTGCATCTCCGTAACATTATTTGTCAAAGCTATCTCATGTCACCTTTTTGCCTTCCTAATTTCCCTCTTTAGTATACTCCAACTTCCTTTATCCTCTTCTCAGGATACACTTGATCTATCCTGCCTGTACCTGACATATGTTTCCTTCTTTTTCTTAACTAGACCATAAATTTCTTGAGTCATTCAGCACTCTCTATACCTACCAGCCTTTCCTTTCACCCTTTTAACAAGAATATACTGTCTCTGCACTCTCGTTATCTCATTTCTGTACGCTTTCCATTTTCCAGCCATCCTTTTCCCCGCAAACATCTGCCGCCATCAGCTTTTGAAAGTTTTTGCCTAATAACATCAAAATTGCCCTTTCTCCAATTTAGAACTTCAACTTTAAGTTCTGGTCTATCCTTTTCCATTGTTATTTTAAAACTAATAGAATTGTTGGCAAATAGCTGAAGCTCACACATTTCAGTGAGAAATTAAATCGATTGATTATATTTAAATGTGTAAGAACGATAAGTCGATTTGATTAATCAATCATTTGCTCACTCTGAATATGCAATCAGTCAGAGGTCAAGCACTTTGCAAATGATAGAGTGACAATGTATGCATTTGAATACTGAGATTCAATGTGTAATTGTGATCACCAAAATAGTCAAGAGACAACATGTTCTTTTTCGATACTAAACAAAATGTGCATTTTTTACTTTTGCATCATAAAAGGTTGATTTGTGTTTATAATTTAATTCCATCAATGTAGAATTAACGTAATTGCTTTCAGAGATGGTGCAGTTATTGTGCAGTTGAATAATTATAGCTCATATCCGATTATTGCCCAATTCACAAATATGGCAAACTCCTGATTAATGCTCAGGTCAGTAAACCCATCACTTTACATCATGATCAAAATTAAAAATGAGGATTCCAAAAGGCCTGAATTCTGGTACAGTGCTACTGGACCTTACAGCTGCCTGTGGCATTGAGTGAGACACTGGCCTGCTCCTGAATCCGACCAGAGAGTTTCCAACATGAGTCAGGGCAGTCATTCAAACATTCCCTCACAGAGATCCATTCGGAATGCAATTTGGACAGGAGGAAACTAGCCAACAGGCTATCACTTCTCTCAGTGTAGGTGCAAATGCTTTCCAATTAGATACCATTGACTGACCAGGAACCAGATGTTACAAATTCGTCTTCATTCAGAGCCTGGCCCAGGGAGCAGATGTATGGACATGGTGTGTCAGAATCACACCACACAAATTACTTATGGTGATGACATCAGGCTTGTCCCCCAGAATACATCAATCTGCCCTCTGGACCAGATACTGGGTGAAAACATTCACAATTGACAGTCTTCTGCAGCATCTTGCGTCTCACAGTGGACCCTCTGAAACTGTCCCCAATAAATTAGCCTTCACATTCACCAGTATAAAATAAAATTGGACATGTCTGTGGATGGTCAGATACTAATTCATAGGCCACCCAGCAGAATGTATCTGAAGAAACTAGGAGCAAACAGCAAGCCAAGAATCACTTTAATAACTGAACTTGGTGGATATTTTCTGGTCTAGGTAACCACACATATTGTGCAGACACTCAGGTGAATATAACAATGCACACCATAACTGGAAGTCTTGGTCTAACACCCCTCCCCAGCTTCCAGACTTCACACACCTCACTCCCGGTGCACCTCACTCCCTCGCACACCTCACTCCCTCAAACATTCACCAATTGATGAGAATCCACAAACTGAGTGAAAGTTGGCACATAAAACAGTACAGCACATTAGAGCCCTTCAGCCCTCCATGTTCTGCTGGCCTTTTTATCCTACTGTAAGATCAGACAATCCTACATAACCTTCAATGTAATAACTTCCATGTGCCAATCCAAGATTCTTCTTAACTATACCTAATGTATCTGACTCTACAACCATTGCTGGTGGTGCATTCCTGAATATTCTCGGAATAAAGAATCTACCTCTGACATCTCATCTAAACCTTCCTCCAGTCACCTTAAAGTTATGCCCCTTGGTGATAGCCATTTCTGCCATGGGAAAAGGCTCTGGCTATCCCTTCTGTCTAAATCTCTTAACATCTTGTACACCTCTGTCAAGTCACCTCTCATCTTTCTTCGCTCAAGTGAGAAAAACTCTCACTCCCTCAAATTTTCTTCCTAAGACATATCCTCCTGTCAAGGGCTTATGCTGAAACATTGTCTCTCCTCTACCTCAGATGTGGCCTGACCTGTTATGCTTTACCAGCACCACACATTGACGTACGTAAATTAATCGGCCACAAGAATATGTCAGGGGCAGATAATCCTGCAGAAATAACTCACTTCATGATCTCCGAAAGCCTGTTCCCCCATCGATAAGACAGATGTTGAATATGGATGTGATGAAATTACCCATTTCCCTGGGTGAGTGCAGCTTCACCCCTCCATCTATTGAAACGAAGTAGCAGCAATTCCTGCCATCTATACGGTGCTCTGCAGAAATTTCCCAAGGCTCCTTACAACGTACCTCTGGAGCCCGACCATCAAGAGGGACAGGGGAAGCAGATACATGGGACCCCCACCGTGTTCGCATTCTGTTCCAAGCCATCCACCACTATGATTGGGAAGTATATTGCTGTTCCTTCACTGTAGCTGTTTCAAGGTCTGTCCCGAATGGTATTGTATGACTAACTACAACACATGGACTCCAGTAGTTCAGTGCAGCAGCTCATCCTCACCTTCTCAAGGGGAACAAGGGACAGACAATAAATACTGGTCCAATCATAAACTATGAACAAATTAAAATGAAAAATATTGTCCAAACATGCCCAATGCTGGACATTATGCTTTAGGTTTTGTGAGCTCAGGCTGGTTGGGTTCAGTCCATAACTTGCTTGTTGTGAACAGCTGAAAGGATAACCTGTCAGTCTCTCAGAGGTATGGCTTGCATACCGAGCATCACACATTGACATTCACACACAACATTACTGAGCTCTGAGATAGACGAAAGCAATTCAAAATGTGCTCATATCTGACTGACATGTTTAAACGCAGAGTGATATTGTTACCACAAAAATGATTATGAGTGAATATTACCAGGGAGAAAGTGAGGACTGCATATGGTGAAGATCAAAGTAAAAAAATATGGTTCTGAGAAAGCACAACCGTTCAGGCAGCATCTGAGGAGCAGGAGAGTCGACTATTGGTTCACAACATTAATACAAAGGAAAATAATTGCATATTTTCAAAGTTATTGCACTTACTAATAATGTGGTCTTGGGTGTGGGAATGAGATTCATCATTCCAATGTTCCTTTCTGTGAGTTCGGCACTGTTTTCATCATATTGTTGTTATAACAGTGTACGGAATAAATGGGTGGATGTTATACATATTGGACAATCTAAAAGTTGGTATTATGAAAGGATGTCGGACCTTCAGTGAAGAGACTTTACTGTTAATGGTTAGAACAATGCTGCAAACATATAAACAGAAATTTCCAGCTCAAGTCATAAACAAGGACGTTGGGCTGGGATCATCCTGTGCATCGATGGAGCTGCACAATTCTGTTTGCATACTGATATTGTGGGACTAGCATACACTGGATATCGTTTATGAGGGATTCAATGTAAGATGCCATCACCTTTATAACACCTTCATGCAGGATCGAGTGCAAGGTGCAGAATTATAGAGATTAGGAGGCACAGAAGAGATATACTTGCAAGACATGGCTGTTTACAGGTCATTGTTACAAATGTTGAACTGCGTCTGGACCAGTGCCATGTGCTAGTCCATTGACCAGTCTGCTCCACACACATCTCCCTGTTGTTTAGGTGTATCTCTAACCAGTCTATTGTGAGGGATTGTGAGAGTAACTGCTCAGCTCCAGTTTGGATGCTCACTGGACAGACTTTGGAGATGGCCAGTGTTTTGGAAGTCGTGGTGAGGGCCAGTAACACTGTGTCTGAATTCATGCTTTTTCTCAAAGTCATTTTCAACAGTTTTCCTGCCTGCAGGATGGTGTGTTCACTGATCTGAGCATGAATCGGCTGTTTACTACAGTCACTGAACTGTAATAGTTAGGTGTGCGCTCTGGTAATTCAATTATTGCTCACTTCAATTGTTTTCAACTGAAAAATAATGATGTTTGGTTTATTTTAAAATATGTAAGAAATAAAGTGAAATTAACTCTTCACTATACAAAACGTAAAATTGACCTTTTGTATATTTCCCACAGACTAATCAAGTAACAATCAGATATTGTCTGGAAAACAAGATTATGTGAACAGGACTATGACCCAGGCAAAATCACCATCCTTTCTGGTAGCTTCTGTCGCACTGAATTGACATAGCCAGGCAGAAGAGGGTAGCTCCTTGGCATATAGTCAGTATATGGCCGCATGGTGGCTCAGTGGTTAGCACTGCTGCCTCACATCACCAGGGATCCACGTTAGATTCTTGCCTTGGGCAAGTGCCTATGTAGAGTTTACACATTCCCCCCATGGCGGCTGGGGGACGGTTCCTTATACCGTCCAAAGATGTGCTGCTCAGGTGAATTGGCCATGATGGTAGATTGCTCTTTGGAGGGTTGGTGTGGACTGGTTGGCCTGAAAGGTCTGTTCCCACACTGTAGGGAATCTAGTATAATCATATCGCTCAGCATTGAATCTGGATTCTGTGGCAGTTAGACTGCTCTGTGGCAGGTTATGGGGAAAAGGGAATCATATAATTGATCACATCATTACCGATCTGCCTACTGCAGATACACCTCTCCATTTCATATATAGGTAACAATGTTCACTGCACAGTCATTATGGGGAGCAAGGGCTAACTTTACATTTTGCAGACCCTCCTCACCATGATATGCACTGAATGGAACAGACTTTAAACAGATTAAGCACCAATGACCATGAATCCATGCGGTACAATGGCTCATCGACAGCAGCACAATCATATTCTGTACAACTCATACATTCTGCAAATTCCTGGACCAACATACCTCCCACTGTACTGTAACCATCACGACCCGACATACCTCCCACTGCACAGTAACCATCACGGACTAACATACCTCCCACTGTACCGTAACCATCACGACCCGACATACCTCCCACTGCACAGTAACCATCACGGACTAACATACCTCCCACTGTACAGTAACCATCACGACCCGACATACTTCCGACTGTACAGTAACCATCACGGCCCGACATACCTCCCACTGTAAGTAACCATCACGGCCCGACATACCTCCCACTGTAAGTAACCATCACGACCCGACATACATCCGACTGTACAGTAACCATCACGGCCCTACATACCTCCCATTGTACAGTAACCATCACACCCCGACATACCTCCCACTGTACAGTAACCATCACACCCCGACATCCCTCCCATTGTACAGTAACCATCACACCCCGACATACCTCCCACAGTACAGTAACCATCACACCCCGACATACCTCCCACAGTACAGTAACCATCACACCCCATCATACTTCCCACTGTACAGTAACCATCACGGCCCGACATACCTCCCACTGTACAATAACCATCACGGTCCGACATACCTCCCACTGTACAGTAACCATCACACCCCGTCATACCTCCCATTGTACAGTAACCATCACACCCCGTCATACCTCACACTGTACAGTGACTGTCACGGCCCGACATACCTCCCACTGTACAGTAACCATCACGGTCCGACATACCTCCCACTGCACAGTAATTGTTAAATCCCCGCATACCTCCCACTGTACAGTAACCATCACGGTCCGACATACCTCCCACTGTACAGTAACCATCACGGCCCAACATATCCCCCACTCTACAGTAACTGGGTCAGTGATGAGTGCAGAAGAACATGCTGGGAGCAGCACCAACCAGACCTAGAGATGAGGGAACAACCTGGAGAAACTCTTACTGCCTTCAGCTGCAAAATGGGACGACTTGTATTCCAACAGCACAAGCAGCAAGTGATGGACAGAGCTCAGTGTTCCCACTATCAATGGTTCAGAGCTATCCCTGCAGTCCTGCCACATGTAGTTGTAAAAGATAGTGGACAATGAAGGACCCCACTGGAGGAGGCTGCTGCTACTCTCCAACAATGAAATCCCCAATTATTGGTGAGCCCAGCACATCAGGAACAAAATAAAGCTGCTGCATTTGTAACAACTTTCAGCCAGATGGGCTGAGAGGATGATCCATTTCAGTCTCCTTCAGTAGGCGCCAGCATCACTGACCCCAATCTTCAGATAATTCGATTCACTCCACACAATGTCAAGAAATGGCTGGGACACTGTAAACTGTGATTTAACTGCAGAGATTGGCACATCTCTAGCCAAGCTGTTCCATTCCAGCAATAATACTGACACCTACAAACAATGTGATAAACTGACCGCGTGTGTCCTGTGATCAAAAAGCAGGGCCCTTGCATTGCAGCCAGTAACTGACCCATCTGTGTACGGTATACCATGGAAATGTGATAGAAAGTGTCAGCAATAATGGGATCAATCAGAAATAATCGGCTCAATGTCATTCAGTTCGTGACCCGTCAGGCACACTCACATCCTGATCCCACTGCAAGCTCAGTTTAAAAGAGTGGAACTCCAAATGGGCAGTGAGAGCAATTACTCTGAACACCGAGTCACCATTTAACAGGGTGTGACAATAGGAGCCCGAGTAAAACTATAGTTAATCAAAATCTGGGGCAAGTACTCTCCTGATGGGAATTATCCCCAGCAACAATAATGCCTGTTCTCTGTGTGAGTAACTGGAACTCCAGGAAAGTTCTGCGGCCATTCCTCAGGAAAGAGAGTGTCCGAGGCTCAACCATTTCCAGCTGCTGCAATGACTCTCTCTCCATCATAAGGTCAGATGGGGGAATGGTCGCTGATTGTACCATTCCTGAAACAGGCCATGCTAGAATGCAACAAGACTGGAAAACATCTGGATTTTGTCTGACAAACAGCAAGTCATGTTCACGACACTCAAACATTAGACAAATATAACAATTAAGAATCAAACCATCATTCTTTGATTTTCAATAGCATTACCATCACTGAGTTCCCATCACTGAGTCCCTAATACAGTATCTATCAGCATCCTGGGTGTTATCATTGACCAGGAGTTGCCCTGAACTAACCATATTAGTAACACTGCCTTTAAGAGTAGGTCAGAGGTTGGGAATTCACATACTAACTCCCCAAAACCTGTGATGGTTATTCTTGCAATGTAATCTAAGGTCAAATTCCAGCCAATTTAATAACTATCACATTCATTTATCTCCCACTGATGCGCAGCAATAGCAGTGTATACCATCTACAAGACTCACTGCTCCAAGGCTTATTGGACAGTAACTTCTAAACTCACTGCCATCTAGAAGAACCAAGGCAGTAGGGAGTTTGGAAAACCAGCTATCTGCAAGCTCACTCCTTCATACGATCAGATGTGATGAGGTTGGCTCATGAGTTTACAAGTCCCAACTCCTCAGATCACAAAGATCAGTCCAAATGCCGTGAGACGTGGACAGCAGCCAGGCTTCGGGGCTGACAAGTGACAAGTAACATCTGTGCCACAAATGTCAGACAATGACCATCGTAAACCATCTCATCATCGCCATTCAATATTCAAAGACAGTACCATTGCTGAATCCATTGGCACTAACATTCTCAGGTTAATCCAAGACAATTTCCCTGCTATGGTGAGAACACCAGATCAGAAGTTAGGAATCCTGCAGCCAGTAACTTTTCTTCTGCCTTGCCAAAGCCTGGCCAAAATCTCCAAGGTTCAAGTCAGGAATATGATCAAATCAACCTCACTTGTTTGATGAGTACAACTCCAGAAGTACTCAGACAGTTTGACATAATTAAAGTCCGAGCAGCCGAAATAAATTATCCCCATCCACAACAACTCCCTCCCTCCACCACCGACACTCAGCAGCAGGTATGAGTACCATGACATTTCCTCAGTTAGCACTATCTGCAGTCATTACCACTGCCAGCTGGAAAGAAAAGAACAATATTTAGGGATTAGTGATCATAATTCATTTGATTTTAAGTATTGTAAAGGACAAAGCTAGACTAAGACACTGTCTAACTTTACTTCTTCAAGTAAACAGAAACAAGTAACTGAAAGATAAATCAGAATTAGAGCAGTGGCAGGTAGCCTGGGAGGAGATTAAAGTGTTTCTAAGAAAATGTGTCCTCATAAAGTGAAAAGGTTCAGGCTGCTAAATCCAGAGCCCCCTTGAAATCTAGGAATACAAAGACAGAACAGGAAACCTTACATCACACAACGGGAACGTAATACTACCAAATGCCGAGAGGAGTGCGGAATGTGGACGAGTGAGATCCAAAACGCAATTAGAAAGCAAACAGTGTTTGTGAAATGATGCTGTCAAGAAATATCATGTCATCTTTAGAAATTTCTTTTCAGACCAGAGAAGGAAATGTAAAGTAAGGAATATAAAAGGCAAGCAATAGAAACTGTCGAAGGTTTGTATATGGTTCTGAGTTTCAATTAAAGACTAAAGGAACTCAACAATGTGGGCTATTGTGATGAATCTGTGAGAATTGTCTGAGAAGCCCATCAGACCCTGCTCGATGTTACTATATTCAGGGATGTGCGATCTGGTCATGGAGACAGGGTGATAAGGATGGCAAGGTTTGGGAAAGTTTAATGACAAGAGAAATTGTCAGTTCAGTCAAAAAGAAAAAGGAAGCACATCTAAGAGTTTGGGAACTGAGGACAATCAGAAGCCTCGAAAAACCCGATAAAAGACAGGAAAAATGTCCAGAAAGAGAGTTGGGAGGATGAAAACGCACAATGAAATATCTTTATAAAACAGGATTAAGGAAAATGCCAAAGCAGTTTATCAGGAGGCACAGAGTAGCCAAGAAAAGAGTACACCCGATCAAGGACAAAAGAGAGAATTAATTCGTGGAGCTGGAGGAAGGGGGTGAAGTCCTTAACAAATACTTTGCATTGGTATTCACAAAGGAGGAGGACATGGTGGGTGGTGAGTCAAGAGATGGATATGCTGATATCCGGTGTCATTTTGATATTAACAATGGAGGCTGCGTTGGGTGTTTTGAAAAATATTAAGGTCGACAAGTCTCCATGATATGATGGGATTAATCCTGGAATACGGACGGGATCGAGGGAGTAAATAGCTGAGACCTTGTGCACACCCTTTGTTTGCGCTTCAGTGACAGCAGAGGTTCCAGAGAACTGGAAAATAGTCAATGTTCCTTCTTGGTTGAAGAAAGGCAACACGGATAATCCCAGAAATTTCAGCTCAGTGAGCCTTACATCAGTGGTAAGGAAAATATTGGAGATTCTTAGTGATAGGACTGACTCACATTTGGAAAAATATGGACTTATTCATGATGGGCAATATGGCTTTGTGTGGGGAAAATTGTGTCTCACAAACGTGATTGAATATTTTGAGAAAGTGGCAAAAGTGATTGATGAGGGCATGGAGCTGGATATTGGCTATCTGGACCACTGCAAGGCCTTTGATTTGGTTCCTTACAACAGGCTCATACAGAAGGTGATGTGAAATAGGATCAGCGGTCAGTCAGTAACATAGACAGAGAACTGCATGGTCATAGCAGTCAGTGGTTGGGTGGGGGGGGGGGGAGTGGGGGGGGGGGTTGGGGGGGGGGGGGAAGGGTGTTTTTTTTCTTCTGTCTGGATATGCGTGAATAGATTGGGGGAGTTGCGGGTTTCAGGATGATTGACAGATGATGCAGCAGGATATACGTGGGCTGGAGATTTGGATGGAGAAAAAGCAGATGTAAATTGATACCTCTGAGAAAGTCTGCTGCAGGAGAGAAATATACAATAAATGAAATAACTCTATTTAGCTTCAACATTGAAGGGATCTGGGCATATTGGCCCATAGTTCCCTGAAAGTGGCAGCACAGGGAAACATTGTTACATGTTGCAGCTGGATAGGACTATATTTCAGCATCATTTAGAATATTGTGTGCAGGACTGATTACCAGATCAGCAAAAGGATGTCGAGGCATTGGAGAGGGTTTGAAAAACATTTACTAGGATGTTGTCTGGTTTGGAAGATATTAGACATAAGTAGAACCTGTTACAGGTTTACAAAATTATGAGAGGTATGGATAGAATAGACAGTTGGAGTCTCATTTTTCCTTAGAGTAGAAATATTAATTGCTAGGTGGCATAGGTTTTAGAGTTGAAAAGTGTGGTACTGGAAAAACACAGCAGGAATCATTCTGAAGAAGGGCTCATGCCCGAAACGGCAATTCTCCTGCTCCTGCTTGGCCTGCAGTGTTTTTCCAGCACCACACTTTTCAACTCTGATCTCCAACATCTGCAGTCCTCACTTTCTCCTAGGCTTAAGTTTTAGGTAAATGGGGGAAAGTTTAAAGGATATATGAGAAGCAAGTTTTTGTTTTGCTCTGTTCCAGACAATATGTGAAAATGCCCGGAATGCACTGATGGAGGAGGCTGTAGAAGAAGGTACAACAGCAATCGTGGTATCTTGACATGTACATGAGTGAGGAGGGAATATAATGATATACAACATTTTATAACTTCTAAAGGCATCGAGTATCAGTGCAACTTAGTGGGCTGACAGGCCTGTTCCTGTGCTGTACAGTTCAAGACAAGATTTCAGCAAGATAGTGACCAATTTCTGATTAAATAACTCCTGATGATCAGCAGCCAACATTCATGCAGATTTCTCCTCTTTAATTTGCAGGTTCATGTCCTCCCTCCCACTGTGGGGAAACTCAATATGGACAATTTGACATGAATGTTAGAGCTGGTATCTGGTGACACCATCATGACCCTCACTCCTGTGGCCTTCTGTCTTGGACACCAGCGTCTCAGGGGACACTGCACAGACCAAAGCTGCATGTACTACATATCCACCAATGCTGGCATCTGACACATGTCAGCCTCACCATGCCATCCCAGCAGATCTCTCACCCACTGACAGTATGCTTCTGTACTTCAATGCTGCAGTTCAGGGTGCACAGACAGCTCTTATTGCAATGCTGCTGCAAGGCCACTGTGCTCAGGGACACACACCCAGCTCATAGACTGTCCCTCTGGCAGGCTCACTCCGTGTTTGTACACATTCACTTTGAGCTGACTCGAATGCTCACAGAATTATTGCCTTACCTCACCCGCCTGCTGCATTGTGTTGGTGTTTAGTGCAAACACAAACCCAGGAAGCTTGGTATCATTGTCCACAGTCAGTCACGGTGCCCAGCACAGTGAGTTAAAGGGAGTCTCAGATCCCAGTCCGGGAGCTTGGCCACGGTCAGTCAGTCTCTCGTGGTTGTTAGGGTCAGGATTCTTCCCCTGTAATGGGGGGGGTTGGTGGTGAGGAGCTGAATGTTGGTAGACTTGGAGGAAGGTTCCTTGATTAGCAAGTTTGCATATGACAGTAAGATTGGTGGAGTAGCAGACAGTGAAGGGGAATGTCAGATAATACAGCAGAATATAGATAGATTGGAGAGGCGGGCAGAGAAATGGCAGATGGAGTTCAATCCGGGCAAATGAAGATCCAATTCAAAAGTGAATTATACAGTAAACGGGAAGGTCCTGGGGAAAATTAAGATCTGGGTATTCAGGTCCATTGTTCCTTGAAGGTGGTAACGCAGGTCAGTAAAGTGGTCAAGGTAGAATACGGCATGCTTTCCTTCATTGGACTATTGAGTACAAGAGTTGGCAGGTCATGTTACAGTTGTATAGGACTTTGGTTTAGAATATTACGTACAGTTCTGGTCTCCACATTACCGAAAGGATGTGCGTGCTTTGGAGAGGGTGCAGAGGAGGTTCACCAGGATGTTGCCTGGTATAGAGGGCGCTAGCAATAAGAAGAGATTGAATAGTTTTGGATTATTTTCATTAGAAAGACGAAGGTTGACTGGGGACCTGATTGAGGTCTACAAAATCATGGGATATATAGACAAGGTGGATAGCAAGAAGCATTTTCCCCCAGAGTGCGGAACTCAATTACATGGGGTCATGAGTTCACAGCGAGAGGGTAAAGGTTTAGGGCAGATACGCTGGAAAGATCTTTATGCAGAGGGGGATGGGGGCCTGGAACACTTTGCCAGCGGAGGTGCTACAGGCGGGAATTATAATGTCAGTTAAGATGTAGCCAGACAGATGCATGAATGGACAGGGAACAAAGGGATACAGATCGTCAGCAAATAGGCGATGGGTTAGACAGAGAATCTGGACCAGTGGAGACTTAGCGGGCTGAAGAACCTGTTCCTATGCTGTGATTTTCTTTGTTCTTTCAATGGTCTGCAGGTTAGATTGATCTTATAGTAGGATAAAGATTGACACAACATTGAGGACTGAAGGGTCTGTACTGTGTTGTACTGTTGCGTGTTCTAAATAGGGAGGGTTACAATTGCTGGAAGAGGTTTCAGGAGGCTGGAGAGGATGGGATCTGAATGAATAGATACATTAGGGAGGTTTACTAGGATTGTCAGAGGTAACAGAGACAGCAATGATCTGATCTGGAGAAGACGACCCAGACTGGGAGGGTTGTGGGGACTGGAGGTGGTTTCACAGGGAGCACATAGAGCCCCAGGATGTCACAGAAATGTGGAGAGCTGTACGGTCTACGTGTGATAATGAAGATGGAGATGTTGGGAGGGATGGAGCAGTCTACAGGGAGAAGGGTGTTAGTAGGATGGAGCGGTTTACACAAACAGGGAGGATTTTCGGTGAATGGAGCAGATGACAGAGACAAAGTGGGTTATATAAACTGGACGACCAAACAGAGATATGGAGGGTAGTCGAGACTGAAGATGTTTACAGATATAGGTAGTTTTACTTCTGCAGATTATTCATATCTGAAGGGTGTGGAGTCTGACAGATTTTCCAGAAGGGCAGTAATTTTGGTTGGAGACAGTTTCACAGATAAGGAAGCAGAAGTAACCTCCTCCAGTTTGGTCAAAGTGGAAAGGGTTGTAGGGGAGGGTGACATTTACACAGGTAGGGGCGTAAATGCTGGAGAAGGTTATAGAGGTGAGTAAATGGATGGAGATACAGGAGGGGCTTACATTGAAAGGGTGGGTGTTAGCGATGGGATGATGTTACACAGAGAGTGAGTCTTGTCCGAACTGAATCGGGAGAATCACAAGCTTTCAGTGGGTTCTACAGATCGGGAGTGCTGCAGGGACCTGAGAGGGTTGTTGTGTCTCCACAGAGTGATCGTGTCTTTAGGACTGGAAGAGGTTACGTGATACGGAAACATTGAAGACAATGTGTGCCGCCTTCTTTTTCTTGAACAGAGCCTCAATATCCCCCATCAGCCAGGGATCCCTAAACCTGCCAGCTTTTCCCTTCACTCTAACAAGGACATATTGGATTCTTGAGATCACACTTTTAAAAGCCTCCCAGTTGCCAGTCATTCCATTTCCTTCAAACAGACCACCCAGTGGATGGGTGCATGATGTGGAGGAGCTGGTGTTGGACTGGGATGGACAACGTTAAAAATCACACAACACCAGCTTACAGTCCAGCGGGTTTATTTGGAGGCACTGGGTTTCAAAGCGCTGCCCCTTCATCAGGTGGTTGTGGAGCACAATAAACAGGCCCAGAATTTATAGCAACAGGATTGCAGTGTCATGGAATGTAATACCAAACAAATTTAGTTTAAGTTTTCATCTTTAGAATGATCCCCTGGACTTTGAAAGCTGGTGTTTGAATTAAATCTGTTGGACTATAACCTGGTGTTGTGTGATTTTTAATTAATCCAATTGACCTCTGCTCGATCCTGCCAAATAGCCCCAAAATTGGCCCTTCTCCAGATTATGACCTTAATCTGTGGACCTGCCTGATCTTTTTCCATAACTATGTTAAAACGAGGACAGTTGTGATCATTGGACCCGAAGTGCTCACCGACGGACACTTCAGTCACTTGCCTGAACTCGTTTTCTTAGGGGAGGTCTCGTTTTCAGCTGCCTGAGTAGAATGGGGCCCTCTCTATTGATCTTGGAAACTTTCTTGGACACATTTGACAAATTCCACCCCATACAGGACTTTTACACTCCGGGTGGTCCAGTCAATCCAGGGGAAGGTAAAATCTCCAACCAATACTATTCTATTATTTCTATCGGTGCCTGCAAACTCTCTTCACATCTGCTCCTCTCATACCCGCTGGCTATTTGGGGGTCCAGAACACTATCCCAGCAGACTGACCATCCCCTTTTTATTTCTAACTTCTAACCATATGACCTCATTTGATCACCCCCGAAAGAGTATCCTCTCTAAGCACTGTTGTTATGTCCTCCTTTATCAAAAGGGTAGCTGCCCCTCCTCACTTACTTGTCCTTCTGTCACGCCTGCAGCTTCTGTGTCTTGGAACACTAAGCTGCCAGACCTGCCCTTTTCTCAGCGATGTTTCTGTTATGGCTATAATATCCCAGTCCCCCGAGCCAATCCATGCTCTAAGCTCATCTGCCTTAACTGACAGGCCTCGTGTGTTGAAATAAATGTCCTTTAAACCAGAAGTCATTTCCTTCCCTGTACTATGCCCCGGATATCCTAGATCGGAAACTTGCTCTTGATGGCTGATATATTTTCCCCTGACTGGTTGATAGTACCTCTCTTACTCAGAGTCCAAACCCCTGCCAAACTAGTTTAAACCCTCCAGGGTAAGACAAGCAAATCTCCACCCAGGGATACTGGTGCCCCTCTGCTTCAAGTCAAACCCATGCCCCCTTGTTCAGGTTACCTCTACCCCAGAAGAGATCCAAATGATCCAAGAACTGAAAACTCTACCCCTACACCAGCTCCTCAGCCACACCTCCATCTGGTCTATCTTTCTATTTCTATCCTCACTGGCACGTGGCACTGGGAGTAATCCGGTGATCACAACTCTTGAGGTCCTGCTTTTTAACTTCTTTCCTCACTCCCTGTACGTATTTCACACGATCCCATCCCCTTGACTAAATATGTCATGTGGGCTGATGTGCACAATGACCTCTGGGTATTTACCCTGTCACTTCAGAATGTTCAGTCACCGCTCAGAGACACCCTTGACCCTGGTACCCGGAAGGCAGCACACCATCCTGGGGTCTCTTGTCTGTCCCCATCACAACTGAGTCTCCTATAAGTATCTAAAGCATTAGAGAGGATCTGGCAAACCGAGACTGGGAGGACAATCTGCAGTTGGTTCTACATTTGGAAAATGAGAGTATGTTAAAGTGATACAGTGAGAATTCATGGCCAGTGTGGTCCTGACAAGGGAATAGTAAAGGCAGCAAGTCCAGCGAATTTTGGTTAAACGATATCGTGAGTTTGATAAAGACAATACAGTGCAATAAACTCAGGTGAAGCCATTCGAAAATATAGAATGTGCAAGGGGGCTCCTTAAACATGAAGGACAAACAATGACCATTAAACATCCTTGGTAGATAGTGTTAAGGAAAAGCCACAAGGTATTTTAGCTGTATAGTTAGAATAAGAGAGTTACTGGGGAAAGTGTGGGGCCTGTTCGAAACCAAAGGGACAAACTGCGCATGGAGCCAGAGGAAGTAGGTGAGGTCTTCAATGAGTACTTCCCATCTGTATTCATACAGGAGAAAAGCATTGCAGCCGGAGATTTCAGTTGGGATGGTGAGTTTCTCAAACATATTAAGATCTTTTAGGAGGAGGTATTAAATGCTTTCACAGGCTCAAAGGTGGAGAAATCCCCTGTGCCCAATGAAATGTATCCCAGGCTGCTATGGGAGATAAGGGAGGAGATTGCTGGGTCCCTGGTGGATATATTTAATACTTTGCTGGCCACAGGTAAAGTGCTGAATGACTGAAGGATCGCTAATGTGGTTCCTTTGTTCAAGAAGGGCAGCAGGGGTAGGCCAGGTAATTACAGAGCAGAGAGTCTGACAGCAGGGAAATTATTGGGAACAATTCTGAGGAACAGAATGAATCAAAATTTGGAAAGGCAGAGATCAATTAGGGATACTCATAATAGATTTGGTAGAGTATGATCCTTTCCCAAATTCAGCTGAGATTTTTATTTGAAATTACGATCGAGGATATGGATGAGGGCCGTGTAGATGATATGGGTTACATGGAGTTCATTACATCGTTTGACAAGGTCCCACATAGAAGGCTAGACCAACAGACCAATGGGATCAAAGGCAATTTGGCAAACAGGATCCACAACTAGTGGAGGGCTGTTTTACGATTGAAATTCTTTCACCAACGGGTGTACCACAGGGATCTGTGCGGGAGCCATTGCTGTTTCTTATATACATTAATAACTCTGATGTGAAAGCAGAAGGTATCATTAGTAGGTTTGCAAATGACATGAAAGGTGAGGGCGTTGTCCATAGTGAGGTGGATGGTGCCCGGCTGCAGTCTGAAGGTAGAGACTGGGACAGAATTTCAGGACAGGAACTTAAGTAGAAACATCAGGAAAGAGCACAGCAGACATTGAGGGAAATCTGATTGATTAAAGTGCATTTATTTCAAAATTAAAGACCTAACAATTAAGGCAAATGAAGTCGGCGCATGGATGAGAACATGGTACTGGAATACCATAGATATGGCAGAAACACAGCTGAGAGTGGGACAGGACTGGGAGCTAAATGTTCCAGGGTACAGATTCCATACGGAGGATAGAACAGGAGGTGAGAGAGGAGGGGGTGGAGTTTTTGATCAGTGAAACATCACTGCAGCACTTAGAAAGGATATTCCTGTGGAACGCCCATTGAAGCTATAATAGTGCAATTGAGAAATGGGAATGGGTCATCAGTTTGATATGACTCTACTACAAGCCCCCAACAGTCAGTGAGATTTTGAGCAGCAAATATGTCGGGAGATCTCAGATATCTATAAGAATGATAGGGTTGGAATGGTCAGGGATTTTAACTTTGCAAACCTAGTCTGGGACTGCCAGAGTGCTCAGAGCTTGGGAGGGAGGAATTTGTTAGGCATGTACAAGAAAAATGTCTCAGTCAGAATGTAAATGGTCAGACTGCAGGAAGGGGTAAAACCTGACCTCCCCTTGGGAAACAAGGTAGGGAAAGGGACTGAGGCATTAGTGAGGCAACACTTTGGCAAAGTGAGCACAATTGTATTAGTTTGAAAATAGCGATGGAAAAGCACAAGCCTGGTCCACAAGTTAAAGATCAAAATTCGTCTTGCAGCAATCCAGAAGGTATTAGTGAAGAGCATTTGGCAATTGATTGTGGAGGCTATTTGCAGGTAAAGGGATGTCAGGTAGGTGGGAAGCTTTCAAAAGAGCGATAAAGTGAGAGTTCAGGGCCACCATATTTCTGTTAGTGTGAAGGACAATGCTGACACAAGTGGGATACACTGATGACTGGGGGCATTGAGGCTCTGGACAACAAAAAGGGGGCACGTGTCACATATTGCCAGCTGAATTAAAGGAACCAATTGAAGAAGATAGCGGGTGGAGTAATTCATGTAAGAGGGAAATCAGGAGGGCACAAAGGGGACCACAAAAGGCATTGACAGATCAGGCTGAGGAAAATCCAAAGAGATTCTTCAAATATATTCCTCAGGAGATTAACTAGGGGAAGAATATGGCTCCTTGACAACGAATGGGGCCATCCAAGTGTGAAAACACAGAAGATGGGTGAGATCCTGAACAAAAATTTCACGTTTGAACTTAACTTAGAGAAATATTGGGAA
Organism: Chiloscyllium punctatum; assembly: GCF_047496795.1. NCBI lineage: Eukaryota > Metazoa > Chordata > Chondrichthyes > Orectolobiformes > Hemiscylliidae > Chiloscyllium > Chiloscyllium punctatum. Next base: position 49,355,103 of record NC_092752.1, read on the forward strand.
AGTCAGGGAATCAGGAACAGTGACGTCTTCAAAAGACTCCACTTAACAGAACAGGAGGTACTGAAGGTTCTAAAATGCATATAAGATGGACAAATCCTTGGGAACTTATCAAGTATATCCCAGGATATTGCTGGAAGCTCAGGAAGAAATTGTGGGGTCCCATAAAGAGATATTTCTATCACTGATAGCCATGGGTGATGAGCTGGAAACCTGGAGGGTGACTAAGGGTGTGCCAGTACTTAGGAAAGGCTGCGAGGGAAAGTCAGGGACATCAACACCAATTAGTTTGATGTCAGCGATGCAGACGTTGTTGGAAGCGATTCTGCGGGACAGGAGTTACATGCATTTGCATTGACAAGAATTGATGAGGGATTATCGGCACAGCTTTGGAACGCTGCATAAAATTCTGATCATCCTGATCTGGGAAGCATTTTCTGAAAATGCAAATGGAGCAAAGATTGACGAAGATGTTACTGATAATGGAGGGTTTGACAGAAACGGAGAGGCTGGATAAGCTGGAAAAATACATGGGGGAATGAGATAGATTTGGCAGATAATTTTAAGTAGAATTTGAAGAATTTTCTACAGCACACAATTACAAAAAAGCAACTGGAGAGACACTAGGGCTCCTCAATGATCAGTGAGGCCATCCAAGTGTCAAACCACAGGAGATGGGAGAGAGCCTAAATGAGCGTTTCATGTCAGAACGTACTGTGGACAAAGACTAGGAAACAAAGGGAAAGAAACAGTGATAGCTTGTAACGAGTCCCCATTACAGAAGAGGTGGTGCTGGAGGTCTTAGAACACAAAGGTAGAGAAAGCCCTAGGTCCTGAACAAGTATATCCCAGAACATTGTGGCAAAGTAGGAGCAGGGACACGAGCAGAAATATTTATATCATTGTCCTTCACATTTCCACTGGGCGTAGGTGGCTGAGGGGTGATCGTATAAAGGTTTATAAAACCATTAGAGGTACAGGTTATCCAACGTCTTTACCCCAGGGTAGTGGAGTCCATAACTAGATGGGATTGAACTGCAGAAGGATAAGGTGTTAGCAATTCTGGTAAGTGAAAAAAAATGTCCCCTGGGCCAGATAGGATTTATTCTTGGCTTCTCTGGGAGGCCAGTAAGGAGATTGCTGAGCCTTTGGCTTTGATCTTTATGTCATCATTGCCTTCAGGAATAGTGACAGAAGGCTGAAGGACAGCAAACATTGCCCCCTTGACCAAGAACAGGAATAGAGACAACCCTGGGTAATTATAGAGCTGTGAGCCTCACTTCGATTCTGGGCAAAGTGTTGGAAAGGCTCGTAAAAGCTAGCATTTATAATCATCTGGAGATGAATACGTTGATGAGGGAGAGTCAGAACGGTTTTGTGAAGGGTAGGTCATTCCTCACAAACCTTGTTGACTTCTTTGAGGTGACCAAACAGGTGGATGTGGGTAAAGCAGAACTTGATAGTGCAGATGAGCAGAGAGATCACTGTGTCCATGAACATGGATTGCTGAAAGTTGCCACCCAGTTTGATAGGGTTGTTCAGAAGGCATTCAGCGTGTGAGTTTTTATTGGTACAGGGATTGAGTTTCGGAACCATGAGATAATTCTGTAGCTGTACAAAACTCTGGTGCGGCCGCATTTGGAGTGTTGCCTATGGTCCAGGTCACCGCATGGGAAGAAGGATGTTAAAATATTCGGAAAGGGTTCCGAGGAGTTTTACTAAGATGTTACCTGTTACAGAGGGAAGGTGTTATGAGGAAGGCTGAGGGACTTGAATCTGTTTTTGTTTGAGAGAAGAGATTAAGTCCAATTAATTGAGACATATAAGATAATCAGAGGGTGACATGGTTGGGACAACGAGAGCCTTTTCCCTCGGATGGCAATGCCTAACACGAGGGCAAATAGCTTTATATTGAGATAGTAATTAATATTAATATTAATTAATAGATATGGGACAGATGTCAGAGGTAGGTTCTTTACTCAGAATAGTAGTCTGGCACACTGACCTCTACACCGCTGAAGCCATACGCCAACTCGAGGACACCTCTTCCTATTGCCCCCTCGACCAAGACCTCACGCCCCATCACCAAACCATCATCTCCCAGACAATACAGAACCTCATCACCTCAGGAGATCTCCCACTCACAGCTTCCAACCTCACAGTCCTGGAACCCCGCACTGCCCCGTCCTACCTCCTTCCCAAGATCCACAAGCCTGACTACCCTGGCCGACCCATTGTCTCAGCATGCTCCTGCCCCACTGAACTCATCTCTCCCTATCTCGACACTGTCCTATCCCCCTTATTCCAGGAATACCCCACATATGTTCGAGACGCCACCCATGCACTCCACCTCCTTCAAGACTTCCGTTTCTCCGGCCCCCAATGCCTCATCTTCACCATGGATATCCAATCCCTCTACACCTCCATCTTCCATGACTCGGGCCTCCAAGCCCTCTGTTTTTGCCTCTCCAGATGTCCCCAACAGTACCCTTCCACCGACACTCTCATTCGTTTGGCTGAACTGGTCCTCATCCTTAACAATTTCTCCTTCGAATCCTCCCACTTCCTCTAGACCAAAGGGGTAGCCATGGGCACACGTATGAGACCCAGCTATGCCTGTCTCTTTGTTGGCTACGTAGTTACGGTGTAACTTCCATAGTTACACCGGCACCACTCCCCACCTCTTCTGCCGCTACACTGATGACTGCATTGGTGCCACCTCATGCTCCCGCGAGGAGGTTGAGCAATTCATCAACTTCACCAACAAATTCCACCCTGACCTTAAATTTACCTGGACCATCTCTGACACCTCCCTCCCCTTCCTGGACCTCTCCATCTCCACTAATGACAACCGATTTGACACTGACATTTTTTACAAACCCACCGACTCCCTCAGCTACCTGGATTACACTTCTTCCCACCCTACCTCTTGCAAAAATGCCATCCCGTATTCCCAATTCCTCCGCCTCCACCATATCTGCTCCCAGGAGGACCAGTTCCACCACAGAACACACCAGATGGCCTCCTTCTTTAGAGACCACAATTTCCCTTCCCACATGGTTAAAGATGACCTCCGACGCATCTCGTCCACATCCCGCACCTCCACCCTCAGACACCACCCCTCCCCTGGTGCTCACTTTCCACCCTACCAACCTTCGCATAAACCAAATCATCCACCGACATTTCCGCCACCTCCAAAATGATCCCACCACCAGGAATATATTTCCCCCCCCCACCCCTTTCCTCCTCCGAAAAGACCGTTCCCTCCATGACTACCTGCGCTCACACCTCCTCCCTCACCTCTATCCAAGTCCATAAAGGAGCCTTCCACATCCAAGGTTTTACCAGCATATCCTCTAATATCATTTATTACATCTGTTGCTCCCAATGCAGTCTCCTCTATATTGGGGAGATTGAGCGCCTCCTAGCAGAGCGCTTTAGGGAACATCTCCAGCACTAATCAACCACACCGCCTCGTGGCCCAACATTTCAACTCCCCCTCCCACTCTGCCGAGGACATGGAGGTCCCGGGCCTCCTTCACCGCTGCATCTATCCTTTTATCCATCCTCCATTCACCTTAAAATTACACCCCCTTGTAATAGCCATTAATGCCATAGGAGAAAAAGCCTCTGACTATTCACTCTCTCTGTGAGTCTCATCATCTTGTTCACCTCTACCACATTGTCCTATCCCTTTCTTCACTCCAATGAGAAAAGCCTTAGCCCTCTCAACCTTTCTTCATAAGAAATGCCATCCTTTCCAGGCAGCATCCTGGTAGATCTCCTGTGTACGCTCTCTAAAACTTGCACATCCTTCCTGTAAAGACAGGACCAGAACTGAACACAATATTCCAAGTGTGGTCTCACCAGGACACGATAAAGATGCAGTAAAACCTCACTGTTCTTAAAATCAATCCCCTTGCTAAGGAAAGCCAACACAACATATGCATTTTTAGCAACCCTATAAACGTGCGTGGCAACTTTGCGGGTTCTATGGACATGGACCCCTTGATCTGTCTGATCCTCCACCCTGCCAAGCATTCTGCCTTTCACCCTGTATTCTGTATTCAAATTCCATCTTCCAGAATAAATCACTTCACACTTTTCCAGCTTGAACTCCATTTGCCATTTCCAGCCCAGCTCTGCGCCCTGTCAATGTCCCATTGCAACCTACAACAGCCCTTGACATTACCCACCACTCCACCAGATTGGCAAACTTACTAACCCACTCTCCAACATCCACATCCAAGTCATTTATAAAAATCACAAAGAGCAGAGTCCCAGAGCCGATTGTTACAGAACACGACTGGTCACTGAGCTCCAGGCTCAATACTGTCCATCTGTTCCTATACTCTGTCTTCTCTGTGCCATCCAATCCTGTATCCAGACAGACAGATTTCCCTGTATCCCATGCCTCCTTATTTTCTGAATGAGCTTCAACATATTCTGCCATATCCTCAAAGAATTCAGTAAGATTTGTGACGCATGACCTGCCCCTGACAAACCCATGCTGACCTTCTAAAGTTTAACTATGGTTTACCAAGTAGTCATAAATCCTGTCTTTAGAGTTCTCTCCAATAATCTGCACTTCACAGACATTCGACCAAATCTGTAATTCCCAGGATTCTACCTCCGTAACATGGCTCGGACTCGACAAATCTTCCCTCCTTTGCCAGGTTCCCCAAAAGGGCACTGGGTGGTGGAGGTTACAGAGATAGGGAGGGATATCAAGACAGGAGGATTTTGCAGACATTAGGAGTGTTGCAGTACCAAAAGGAGGATACAGTAATTGTGAGGTTACATGGTAATGAAGGCATTTGAAGAGAGAGGGAGGGAGGATTGTAGGGAAATGAAAAGTTTCACAGTTTAGGTGTTTTGTTCGGACTGCAAGAGGTTACTGAGTTGAGGAAGGTTTAAGCACTGATGGATTTATCATAAACATGATTTTGATTGCAATTTCAGGAAGAGGATTCAGGAAGCTGGAGAGAATAGGGTCTGAACCAGGTTACACAAATGGGTAGAGTTGTCAGAGGTGGAGGTGTTTACAGAGATAGCAATGGTCTGATCTGGAGCAGAGGACCCAGATTGGGAGGGATGTGGGGACTGCAGGTGGTTTGACAAAGAGGGAGGACCATAGAGCCACAGGAGGTTACAGAAATGTGGAGAGCTGTAGGAGTTCATGGAGATGGGGAGGTTGGGAGGGATGGATCAGTTTACAGGGATAAGGATAGTGGTAGGACAGTGCTAGTTTATACTGACAGGGACTATTTAGGGGATGGAGCAGATTACAGCGATAATGTAGATTGTATAGGCTGGAAGAAAAAACACACATATGGAAGTTGTCAGGACTGAACAGGTTAAGAAATATCGAAATTCTTCAGTTCTGGTCTTATTTAGACATGGAGAATATGGAATCGGACAGATTTTCCTGGAGATAAGAACAGCAATTTTGATTGGAGACAGTTACACAGATAAAGGAGCATTAATAATCTTCTCCAGTTTGGCCTAAGTGGGGAAGTGTTGTAGGGGAGGTTGTTGTTAACACAGATAGGGGTGTAAGGGCTGAAGAAGTTTATGTAGATGAGTAGATGGGTGGAAATACTGGAAGAGCTTACATTGACAGGGTGGGTGATTCTGATGAGAGCATGTTACACAGATCGTGGTTCCTTTTGGAACTGGATTGGCACAGTCACAGGGACTGGAGTGGGTTCTACAGGTCGGAGTGTGGCAGAGACCTGAGAAGATTATAGGGTCTTCACAGATTGATTGTGTCTTTCGGGTGGAAGAGGTTCGGTAGATATGGAACCCTTAAACCCAATGTATACCATCTTCATTTGCCAGACCAGAGCCTCAATATCCCTCATCAGCCAGGGATCCCTAACCTGCCATTTTCCCTTCACCCTAACAGGTACATACTGACCCTGTATTTTCAGTATCACACTTTTAAAAGCCTCCCATTTTCCAGTCGTTTCTTTTCCTTCAAACATACTCACCCACCCAAGCTCTGCTTGGCCCCAAGCTCTTCATGGCCCCAAAACTGGTTGTGTTCCAGCATAGCTTCTTAACCTGTGAACCTCTCCTATCATTTTCTGTAGTTGTGTTAAAACTAAGACAGTTGCGGTCACTGGACACAAAGTGCTCTCCGACTGACACTTCAGTCACTTCCTCATCTCGTTTTCTCAGGGGAGATTCAATGTTGCGCCCACCTGAGTAGAGTAGGACCGTCTACATATTGGTCAAGGAAACTTTCTTGGACGCATTTGACAAATTGTTACCCATATGGGCCTTTTAGTCTCTGAGTGCACAAGTCAATCCAGGGGAAATTAAAACCTCCAATCAATACTGCTCCCTTATTCCAACACCTACCTACAATCTCTCTACACATCTTCTCTTCTCATATCCGCTGGCTATTTGCGAGTCTGTAATATAGTCCCAACAAAGTGACCGCCCCCATCTTCTTTCTAACTCCTAACCATATGGCCTCATTTGATGACTCTTTAGGAATATCCTCTCTGACCACTGTTGTTATGCTCTCCCTTATCAAAAGCCCACTCCCTCTCCTCATTTACTTATCTTTCTGTCACACTTGTACCTTCTGTATCCCGGAACACTGAGCTGCCAGTCCTGCCCTTCTCTCAGCCATGTTTCTATTATGGCTATAACATCCCAGTCCCCAGAGCCAATCCATGCTCTGAGCTCACCTGCCTTACCAGCCAGGCCTCATGAAACAAATGCCCTTTAAACCAGAAGTCGTTTCCGTCCCTTGACTGTGCCCCTGGATATCCTGAATAGGAAAGTTGCTCACAGTGGCTGGCGTATTTTCCTCTGACTGGCCGATGGTCTCTCTCTTTTTCAGAATCCTAATCGCCTGGCAAACCAGATTAAGCCCTCGCAGGTAACACTAGCAAATCTCCCTCTGGTTCAAGTCTAACCAGTTCTCCTTGTCCAGGTCACCTCTACTGCAGAAGAGATCCCAATGATCCAAGACGTAAAAACTCTTGCCCCTCCACCAGCTCCTCAGGCACTCATTCATCAGCTTATCTTTCTATTTCCGTAATCAATGACGAGCGGCACTGGGAGTAATCTGGAGCTCACTGCCCTTGTAGTCCTGTTTTTTTAACTTCTTACCTAACTCTCAATATTCACTTGACCAGAACCCACCTAACTGTATCTATGTCATGTGTACTGATGTACACAATTACCACTGATTGTTCACCTTCCCCCTGGAGAAAAGGGCAAAATCTGACCTCCCCTTGGGGAAAAAAGTAGGGAAAGGGACTGAGGTGTTAGTTGGGGAGCACTTTGACAAAGTGACCACAACTATATTAGTTTGAAAACAGTTATGGAAAAGGAGAGGCCTGGTCCATAAGTGAAACATCAACATTGTCCTGCGCCAATCCAGAAGGTATTGGTCAAGGGCTTTTAACAGTTGATAGTGGAGACTATTTGCAGGTAAATGGACCTCAGGCAGGTGGAAGTTTTCAAAAGAGCGATAAAATGAGACTTCAGGGTGAGAGTATTTCTGTTATTGTGAAGGACAATGCTGATTACAAGTAGAAAATTCTGGATGACTGGGGATATTGAGGTTCTGGTCAAGAAAAAGGCAGTCCACGTCATATATGGCCAGCTGGATTCCTCGAAGAACATTGTGGGTACAGTAATTCACTGAAGAGGGAGAGCAGTAGGGCCAGGAGGAGACCTGAGTAAACTTTGGCTGATAATGCTGAGGAAAATCCAAAGGGATTCTACATGAATACTAACGACAGAAGATTAACTCGGCACAGAATGTGTCCCCTTGAAGATCAATGGGATAATCCATGTGTGGAACAACAGGAGATGGGTGAGATCCTTAACGAAAATTTCACATCAGAACTTAAAGACTGGGGAAGTCAGGGAAATAAAGTCTTCAAAAGCCTCCGCATATCAGAACAAGAGTTGCCGGAGATTTCAAAATGCATAAAAAAAAATAGACAAATCCCTGGAGCTAATCATGTATATCCGAGGACATTGGGGGAAACTCAGAAAGAAGTGCCCCTTAAAGAGGTATTCATATCAGTGACAGCCCCGGGTGATGAGCTGGAAGCCTGCACAAGTAGTGTCTCACAAACTTGACTGAGTTTGTTGAAGAAGAGGTGACTAAGAACAGGAGACTTTGTCTATACTGACCACAGCATGGCCTTGGACAGGGTTCAGCGTGGAACACTGGTTAATAAGGTTAGATCACATGGAAGCAGGGAGAGCTATCCAACTGGATACAAAATTGGCTAGACACTGGGAGACAGAGAGTGGTGGGAGAGGGTTGTTGTGCAGACTCCGGGCCTATCACCAGCAGTGTGCCATAAGGAACATTACTAGATCCACTGTTATGCATCATTTACAGACATTATTTCTGTAAGGGCATAGGAGTCATTGTTAGTCAGCTTGTTGTTGAAAGTCCGGATAGAACACGGCTTATAGTGCGCAGGGAATACAGTTATCGAAGGGGATCTCCAACAACTGAGCCAGTGGGCCAAGGAATGAAAGATGGAGTTGAATTCAGGTGATGGATGTTGTTGAAACAAACTAGGGAAGACTAACACAATTAATGGTCGGGCCCTAGGAAGTGTTGGCGAACAGAGAGAGAGACCAAGGAGTCCAGTTACATTGATCCTTGGATGTGGCATCACACATGGACAGGGTGGGGAAAGGGCATTTTGCAGACTTACTCTCATGGGTCACAGCATTGACTAACTGAGTTGGTACATCATGATATGGCTGTATAAGGCATTGCTGGGTGCCCAGTTGGAGTACTGCATAGAATTCTGATCTTCCTGCTTTAGGAAGCATTTCCTGAAAGTGTAAATGGAGCAAAGATTGACGAAAATGTTACTGATACTGGAGGGTTTGACAGAAACTGAGAGGCTGGATAAGGTGGAAAGCAGCATAGGGGGATGAGATAGATTTGGCATTTTAGGTCAATGAGAATGCAAGGAAATTCTACAGCGCACAAGTACAAAAAAGCAACTAGAGGGACACTAGGGCCCTGCAAAGATCAATACGGCCATCCATGAGTGATACCCTACATGAACATTTTATGTCAGAAATTACTGCAGACAAGTCAGTTAAAGAAATGGTGATGGCTTGAAAAGAGTTCTCTTTCCAGAAGAGGTGGTGTTGGAGGTCTTAGAACACAAAGGTAGAGAAAGCACTAGGTCCTGAACAAGTGTATCCAAGAACATTGTGGCAAACTAGTGGCAGGGACCCGAGCAGAACTATTTGTATCATTGTCCTTCAATGATACAAATCGCAGGACGATGATTAAAACCACGAGGGATACAGATAAGGTTATTAGCCAACGTCTTTACCCCATGGCAATGGAGTCCATAACTAGATTGGATCGAAGTGCAGAAGGAGGAGATGTGTTCGCAATTCTGTAAAGTCTAAAAATAGATAAGTCCCCGGGGCTGGATTGGATTTATTCTCGGATTCTCTGGGAATCCAGGAAGGAGATTGCCAAGCCTTTGGCTTTGAGGTTTATGTCATCAATGTTTACTGCAATAGTGCCAGAAGGTTGGAGGAGAGCAAATGTTATCCCCTTAGATTAGATTACTTGCAGTGTGGAAACAGGCCCTTCAGCCAACATGTCCACACCGACCCTCTGATGAGCAACCCACCCAGACCCATTCCCTTAATTTATCCCTTCACCTAACACTATGGGCAACTTAGCTGCCAATTCACCTAAGCTGCACAGTTTGGACTGTGGGAGGATACCGGAACACCCGGAGGAAACCCACACAGACACGGAGAGAATGTGGAAACCCCACACAGACAGTTGGCTGAGGCAGCAGTTGAAGCCGGTTCTCTGGTGCTGTGAGGCACTGTGCCACCGTGCCACCCCAAGCAGGGGAGTGGAGACAATCCTGGTAGTTATAGATGTGTGAGTCTTAATTTGATTCTGGGTAAAGTGTTGGAAAGGCTTGTAAGGGATAGGATTTATATTCATCTGGAGATGAGCAAGTTGATTAGGGATAGTCAACACGATTTTGTGATGGGTAAGTTGTACCTCACAAACCTTATTGAGATCTTTAAGAAGGAGAACAAAGACAGAGATGGATGAGGGTGAAGCAGTTGATGTGGTGTATATGTATTTCAGTAAGGCGTTTGTTAAGGTTCCCCATGGTAGGCTATTGCCGATAATACGGAGGCATGGGATTGTGGGTGATTAAGCATTTTGGATCAGAAATTGGCTCACTGAAAGAAGGCAGAGGGTAGTGGTTGATGAGAAAGACTGATCCTGGAGTTCAGTTACTAGTGGATACTGCCAGGATGTGTTTTGGGTCCACTGTTGCTGTCATTTATATAAATGACCTGAACAAGGGCATTGAAGGATGGGTTAGTAAATTTGCAGAAGACACTAAGGGTTGGTAGAGTTGTGGATAGTGACGAAGGATGTTATAGATTACAGAAAGGTTGCGATAAGCAGCACAGCAGGACTGAAAGTTCGCAAATGGAGTTTAACGTTGAAAGGTGTGAGGCGATTCACTCTGGAGGGAGTAACAGGAACACAGAGTACTGGGATAATGGTTAAGATTGTTGGTAGTGTAGATGAACAGAGATCTCTATGTCCATGTACATAGATCCTTGAAAGTTGCCTCCCAGGTTTAAGAAGCCATTCAGTGTGTGAGCTTGTATTGGTCGAGGGATTGAGTTTCGGAATCATTAGATCATGCTGCAGCTGTACAAAACTCTGGTGTGGCCACATTTGTTCAGGTCACTGCATTACAGGATGGATGTGTAAGCCTTGGACATGATTCAGAGGAGATTTACTCGGAAGTTACCTGGTATGGAGGGAAGGTCTTATGAGGAAAGGCTGAGGGACTTTAAGTTGTATTTGTTCAAGAGAATGTGTTTGAGGTCAATTAATTGAGATATATAAGATAATCAGCAGGTGAGATGGGTTGGACAGCGAGAGCCTTTTCTCTTGGATGGCGGTGTCTAGCACGAGGGGAGATAGCTTTAAATTGAGGTAGATATTAATATTAATAAATAGATATGGGATAGATGCCAGTGGTAGGTTCTTTACTCAGAATAGTCGGGGCCAACTTTAAAGGCATTTCAACAGTCTTTGGGGAGGCATATGGACAAGAATTGGAATAGTGTTGGTTCGATTAGCTTCAGATTGGGTCTACAGGTTGGCGCAAAATTGAAGGCAGAAGGGGTTGTATTGCGCTGTCATGTTCTGTGTTCCAGTGGGCATAAATATGAGATGGGAGAGGAAAGAAAAAAGATTTTAGGAGAAAATTTTCTACACAGAGGATGGTGCAGTTATGGAATGAGCTTCCAGGGGAAATGGTAGAGAAAAGTACAATTACAACATGGAAATGTTGTGCAGGTACATGGGGAGGCGAAGGTTTGAAGGTATACGGGTCCAATACTGGGAAACGTGACTTATCCATGGACTCTGGTCAGCATGGACTAGTTGGGTTCAAGGAACAGCTTCCGTGCTGCATGGCTCTGTCTCCAGTTATTGGAGGAGGAGACCACCGAGATAAGGAATGTTTTGGACAATGAAGCAAGTTACAGCGATAGGGATGGTAGTACGGAATGCAGTACATTTCAAGTATGTGGAGGGACTATTGGGCTAGGAGGAGGTTACAGAAATAGGAACTGTTATAGGAGTTACAAATTATTGAAGACACTCGTGCACAAGACATGCCATAGATACACTGTTGCAGAGTAGTGAGTCTTAGTACAACAGAACTTACATTAGGAGTGGTGATTGAGCCTGGGGTGTATGTGTACTGTGCTCCCCCTCCAGAACTGTATCTATGTCATGTCTTGTTACCTGATGTTTGGAGCCATCTTGTTGCTCTCTGTTCTGTGCACTGTGAGTGATCTTACCTCACTGCAGGATATATTGAGGGCTCCAGATCTCCCTGCCCTTTGTCTCTCTGGCAGACCAAACATCTTCAATGTGGTGAAGGAAGAGACACCCAGCAGCTGGGAAGTTAATTGAGTCTGACCCTTCCTGAGTACCTACAGGAGAGAGAGGAATAGACAAAATGGGAAATTAGACTGATGTGGTCAGGATTAAAAATGGCACTGAGTACCACCATAGAGATCTGGAAAATCCCAGTCTCCATCCCTGGCCTGTGCTCCCTCATCTCTCTGGAGTGGAGAATTCTGTTGGCTCAGGATCTGGTGTAGCTGCATAGAGAGAGAAAAAGGAAGAGAGAGCGCGAAAACGAGAGCAAGAGCGAGAGACTAAGTGATATCACCAGAGTGCTGGAAGATATCAGGAACACATAATTGTTCAAAGTTTGGGAGAAGATTTGTAGCTCGGGTGCTCGTTGTTGTGGTTCTGTTCGCTGAGCTGGGAATTTGTCTTGCAAACGTTTCGTCCCCTGTCTAGGTGACATCCTCAGTGCTTGGGCGCCTCCTGTGAAGCTATCAACAAACACATCGACCTGGACCCAATATACCGGCCACTACAGCGGACAGCTCGAACTGACAACCGGAAGCGGCAGAGACAGGCCACTATAAATGCCAGAGGAAACAGCACAGAAGCGCTTCACAGGAGGCTCCCAAGCACTGAGGATGTCACCTCGATAGGGGACGAAACGTTTGCAAGACAAATTCCCAGCTCAGCGAACAAAACCACAACAACACATAATTGTGTTGGAAGAACAGGTTTTGCTTCATGATGCACTGATATAACCGGTCAAGAATGAGCAACCTGTGAGCAGGTGAAGTGATGGCCGAGTGGTATTATTGCTAGAGCATGTATCCCAAACCTCAGCTAATGTTCAAGGGATGCAGGCTGGAATCCCACCATCAAAAATGGTGGAATTTGAAATGAATAATTTTAATAATACTAATTAACAATCCGCAAATAAGTATGAGACCATTGCTGATGTACAACAAATCCAAACACTTGTCCTTTAGAGAAGAGCATCTGCCCATCCTCACGTGGTCTGCACGACATCCCCACAGCAAAGTGTTTGCCTTTCAATTACCCTCTGAAATGGCCGAGTAAGTTACTAAGCTCAAGGGCAGCTAGTGCTGGGCAAGAAAAGACTGGTCCGCCAGAGACACTTACATCCCATACCAAATTTTTAAAAATACTCTATTCGGATAGTCCCCTGGAAGTGTGCTGGGACCAGTGTCCTGACCAATCATGTCGGTAGGCTTATGGACAGAGAGGATGCTGGGACAGGGTCCAGGTGAAAGGAGCTTTCCAAATCCAAAGAGAAAAGGTGACGAATCGGAACAGCATGGGAATGTGGCTGAAGACAAGCAGGAAGGAAAAGGATGGGACCAAGTTTAACTAAAATTGTACGTCAGTGAACAGATTTATGACAAAAATTGTGGGAAAGAGTAAGTTATGTTTTATTTTGAATAGACAACGTCTCTGCAATAAGGTAGATGGATTTAAGACTCAGAGATAAATGAGATTTAGACACCAGGGAGACATGGATACAGGGTGAACAAAAATATTCAATGGTTCTCAATTTTGTGGAAACTCAGGCAAAATGGGTAACGCTAACAATAATGGATAACAAAGGCATTACACAGAACGCATTTGACTGCAGATCATGAAGTAGAGTCAGTCTGAATGTAAATTCTAGCTACGACTTGCCAAGGACACAAGCAGCAGAACAGTTTTAGTCACCGAACAGCATTTCATTGCTCATCACTGCATTACAAAGGAACTCATTGGAATCGTTAACAAAAGCTTGGGGATAATTCAGTGGAACTTCAATATTTGTATTATTTTGTCAATCACACTGACAACAGTGATATTGCAAGAGGGGTTGGGAGATTCTTCTTCAATGTTTCTTTGAATAACACACTGTGCAACTGGCTAGGGATGTAACCATGTCAGACTGACTGTTGTGTGATGGAATTTAGTGACTGAGTAATGTCACCTGGCGAGATCCTCTGGAAAATTGTGATAAAATGCAGTTTGAAGGAATTTAAACTTTTAAAGTGAATCACAGAAAGGACAAATTACAACTAGAAACAAAAATAGCCAGTTACATGAGGTTGAAAGGAGAACTGACCAAGATAAACAGGCTAAACAGACTGAAATATGTGTCTGTAAATGAACAGTGGAAAACATTTGAGGGAACAGTGTAAAACACTCAACAGAAGGACATTCCATTGAAACAGATAAAACCTCAGCAAGAAATTCCCACCCGTCCCTCACTCAGGACAAAATGGATCATATTAGATTATGAGGCTAAGCAGATCACCAAAAAGTACTTCAAATCCTGAAGTAAGATAATATTTGAGGAGTAAGTGTTAAAGGGATTGCAAAGGGTCATCTAGCAGGAGGAGGGCAGTGGGAAGGGGGATCATGATCAGGGTTTAATGATACAAAAGGAACATGGAGAGGTGAAGGTGCTGGAGGTGGTGAGAGTGTTACAGAGAGTGGTTCTGGACTGAACGGTGTTACAAAGTCAGTACGGATTGTTGAAGATGGAGGGGTTTGCAGAGATAAGTAGGGACATATGTATTTTAATTTATTCATTAATGCGATGTGGGTGTCACCGATTGGACTAGTATTCTTTGTCCCACTGTGAATTGCCCAGAGGGTAGCACAGAGTCAGTCATATTGCTGTGGGTCTGGAGTCACATGTTAGCCAGACCAGGTTAGAATGTCAGATGTCCTTCACTAAAGGAGGTAAGGGAACCTGATGAGTTCTCCCTACATATCAGCAATGCTTTTACGGTGACCTCACCAGTGTCTCGTGCAGATACAACATGGTAAAAACAAGGGCAGCAGATGCTGGAAACCAGAGTCTAGATAATCGTGGTACTGGAAAAGTACAGCAGGTCAGGCAACATCTTGACATCCCAACTCCTACTCTCAATGCTCTGCCCAATGAAGGTAACCACCCCAAACGCCTGTGTCCCCAACCTGTCTACCTGTGACACCACTTTCAAAGAACTGTGTACCTGCATCCCTGGGTCTCTGACTGACAACACTACACAGCGCCCGAACATTAACTGTACAAGTCCCATCCTGGTTTGTTTTACCAAAATGGAACATTTTGCATTTATCTAAGTAAACCCCATCTGCTATTCTTCAGCCCACTATCCCAGCAGTAAAGTTCAACCTGTTGAACCACAGACAACCTTCTTCACTGTCCATTTTACCACCAATGTCAGTGTCACCCAAAAAAAACTTAACAGGAAACCAATACTCCCATCCAAACCATTTATCCAAATGACAAACAACAGGGGACCCACTCCACTGCTGTTCACATGCCTCCGTTCAGAAAAACATGTCTCCCATCACCCTCTGTCTCTGACCATCAAGCCCAATTTTGTATCCAGTTGACTAGCTCCTCATGAATGCTATAATCCTTTTATATTGATCTGAACTTATTACCCGGTTTTCCATACAGAACATTGAACACAGAACAAGACAGCAGAAGACCCTTCGGCCATGATGCCATTCCAACCTTTTACCCGACTGTAAGATCAAATTAACCTACATAACCTTCATTTTACTATCATCCATGTGCCTAACCAAGAGTCTATTAAATGTCCCGTTACACCCACCCACCACTCTCTGTGGAAAGAACTTACATCTGAAATCTCCCCTTAGCCATCCTCCAATCACCTTAAAATTATGCCCCCTTGTACCATGTATGCCATGGGATAAAGAAGACTCTCAGTATTCACTCTATTTTTGCCTCAGACCATCTTGTTTAGCTCTACCAAGTCGCCCCTCACCCTTCTTCACTCCAATGAGAACAGCCGAAGCTCCCTCAACCTTTCGTCATAAGACATGCTCTCCAGTCCTGGCAGTATCCTGGTAAATCTCTTCTTTACCCTCTCTGAGGCTTTCACATCCTTCCTATAATGAGAGGGTCCAAACTCAACACTATATTCGAAGTGGGGTCTAAACAGGGATCTCTAGATCTGCAGCATAACTTCATGGCTTTAAAACTCAATCCCCCAGCTAATGAAAACCAATACAACATAATCCTTCTTAACAACATTTTCAGCTTGGGTGACAAATTTGACGGATCTCTGGTCATGAAATCCAAGATCCAACTGTTCCTCCACACTATCCAGTATTCTGCCTTTACCCCTGTATTCTGAAAAATGAGTCACTTCACACTTTTCCCGATTTGACTTCATCTGCCACTTCTCAGCCCAGCTCTACATCCTGTCAATGTCCCGTTGCAATCTACAACAGCCCTCCACACTATTCACCACTCCACCAACCTTCGTCTCATTGGCAAAGTTACTAACCAACTCTTCCACTCACACATCCAAGTTATTCATAAACTCACAATGAGCAGAGGTCCTGTAACCTCTCCCTGCAGAAAACCACTGGTCACCTAGTTCTAGGCTGAATGATTTCCATCTGTCATCACCCTCTGTCTTCTATGGGCCAGGAATTCTGTATCCAGACAGGCAGATTTCCCTGTATCCCATGCTCTGTACTTTTTCAATGAGCCATAAATGTGTTTTGTCACATTCTCAAAGGATTCAGTAAGATTTGTGAGGCATGACCTGTCCCTTACAAAGCCATGATGACTTTCTCTAATCAAACTGTGGTTTTCCAAGGAATCATAAATCCTGTTCTCAGCATCCTCGCCAATAATCTGCACATCACAGACAGAAGACTGACAGGTCTGTAGTTCCCAGGATTATCTCTATTCCCTTTCTTGTACAACGCATGGCTGATTCGCATAACCTGCTCATCTTTGGACTGTGGGTGGAAACTGGAGCACGTGTTGGAAACCCACGCAGACATGGAGAGAATGTGCAAACTCCACACAGTCAGTCGCCTGGGGCTGGAATCGAAATTGCGTCCCTGGTGTTGTGAGGCAGCAGTGCTAACCACTGAGCTACCGTGCTGACCCATGTAACTCTCTAGAGCCCTGCTTCTGATCCTTGGTTCCTCAACCTAAATTTAGCCTCATTCTTCCTCTTGACTAGATGTTCTACATCGCTTGGAACCTTCGCAAATGCTTTGCTGAAGTCCAAGTAGACAACGCTGACTGCTCTGCCTTCATCTATCTCTTGGCCAACTCCTCGAAGAGTCAATCCAGTTTGTGAAACACGGTTTTCCACTCACAAAGCCATGCTGACTATCTCTAATTAGCCCTTGCCATTTCAAATATATGTAGCTCCTTTCTCTCAGAATCTCCTCCAGCAACTGACCCAGCACTGGGCTCACTGGGCTGGAATTTCCTGGCTGCTCCCTTCAGCCCTTAAGTGATGGAACAGCATTAGCCGCCCTACAGTCTTCCAACACCTCACTGTGTCTGTTGATAATATAAATATCTCTGTTAGGGATACCACAATCTCTTCCCTAGCTTCCCATAATATTCAAGGATAGGCCTAATGAGCTACTGAGGATTGATCTACCTTCATTTGTTTTAAGATTCCAGCACTTTCTCTTCTCTGGTGAGGATTCTTTCCAAGACATCACTATTTATTTCCCCACGTTCCCGACCTTCCATCTCTTTCTCCACAGTAACCTCTGACAACATTATTTTGTCTAATATCTCACCCACCTCCTGATAGTTAAGGTGCCCTATTCTCTACCAAGTTACTCTTTAGCCCTTATTGAAACATGTGTAAAGGTTTCTGAAAATTTAAATAAACCGTATCCTCGGTACAGCCACTCCTCCACCCGTATCTATCCTGCCATTTATATTCACACCAATAAAAATACAATCCAACAGGCTCAAAACCACATTCTCTTTTTATTAAATGTGTTTCTGAGGGTCCAGTTATTATTTATTGACATATCCTTTCAAACACATTCCAGCTCCAGACCTACTGTCAGCGTAACACTATATGGTTTCAGACTGACAGCAGAAAGGGTTATGGGAGTTCTTGTTTCTCAATCTGAAAAAGGTAGCTTACAGGTTCAACAGGTAATACAGGCATTGGAAATAGGGAGGGTCTTTCGATTAGATTACTTACCATGTGGAAACCGGCCCTTCGGCCCAACAAGTCCACACTGACCCGCAACCCACCCATACATTTACCCCTTTACCTAACGCTATGGGCAATTTAGCATGGCCAATTCACCTGGCCTGCACGTGTTTGGACTGTGGGAGGAAACCGGAGCACCCGGAGGAAACCCACGCAGACACAGGGAGAATGTGCAAACTCCACACAGACAGTAGCCTGAGGCGGGAACTGAACCCAGGTCTCTGGCGCTGTGAGGCAGCAGTGCTAAACCCTGTGCTACCGTGTCGTGGTGACTGAAGAACAATATGGAGATGGGGAGTGATGTGGTGCTTGAAAGAGGCCAAAGAGATATGCAGGACTGTTGGGATTGAAGGAGGTAACACAGATCAGGAGGATCATATTACTTAAAGTGTGGAAACAGGCCCTTCGGCCCAACAAGTCCACACCGACCCACCGAAGCACACCCACCCAGACTCATTCCTTTACGTTTACCCTTGCACCTAACACTATGGGCAATTTAGCATGGCCAGTTCAACTAACCTGCACATTTTTGGACTGTGGGAGGAAACCGGAGCACTCGGAAGAAACACACGCAGACACGGGGAGAATGTGCAAACTCCCTACAGTCAGTGGCTTGAGGCAGGAAATGAACCCGGGTCTCTGGCACTGTGAAGCAGCAGTGCTAACCACCGTGCCACCGTGCTGCCCACTAAGATTGAAGGAGGTTACTCTGAATGGGAGGGTCATCGGGTCTGGATGAGATTATGGAGATCAGGAGGGTCGTTGGGACTTTTGGAGGTTATGGATTTAGGGAAGTTTGTGGGGAATGATTCAGGTTACATGGATAGGAAGAGTCGTGGGGACTGAAGGAGTTTTTGGAGACAGGGAGCGCTGTGGGGACTGAAGGGGCTTACACACGTAGGGAGGATTGTGGGGACATGAAGGAGTTTATGGTGATAGTAAGTTTATAGAGAAGCACAGGAAAGAAGAGCAGGTATTGGCCATTTGACTACACAGTCAGTCCCACCATTCAATATGATCACGATTGATCATCTAACCCAGTACAGTATTCCTGCTTTCACACCTTATTCTGATATTATAGTGACTACTGGCATTTAGTGATACAGCGGGCTGTAGTAACTGGGACAGGGGTGTGTCTTACAGAGAGAGGGAAGGTTGTGGA
Organism: Chiloscyllium punctatum; assembly: GCF_047496795.1. Lineage (NCBI taxonomy): Eukaryota > Metazoa > Chordata > Chondrichthyes > Orectolobiformes > Hemiscylliidae > Chiloscyllium > Chiloscyllium punctatum. Next base: position 49,374,211 of record NC_092752.1, read on the forward strand.
AGCTGGAACAGGTGACAGATACAGGGAAGGTTTTAGGAATGGGAGGACTTTACACGGATTTGGAGGAATGCAGGGATGGGACGTGGTAACAAACAAAGGGAGGATTTTTGGAGCTCGATCTGAGACGGGTACAGCTGACAACACAAGTGAGTCAAACAGTGACGGCAGGCAGGGACAAGATAGGACTAATACATTCAACTGCATTTATTTCAATGCACGGGGCCTAACAGGGAAGGCACATGAATTCAGGGCATGGTTAGGAACATGGGACTGGGATCTCATAGCAATTACAGAAACATGACTCAGGGATGGGCAGGACTGGTAGCTTAATGTTCCAGGATACAAATGCTACAGGAAGGATAGAAAGGGAGGCAAGAGAGGAGGGGAAGTGGCATTTTTAATAAGGGATAGCACTACAGCTGTGCTGAGGGATGATATTCCCAGAAATACATCCAGGAAAGTTATTTGGGTGGAACTGAGGAATAAGAAAGGGGTGATCACCTTGTTGGAATTGTATTATAGACCCCCAACAGTCAGAGGGAAATTGAGAAACAAACTTGTAAGGAGAGCTCAGCTATCTGTGAGAATAATAGGGTAGTTATGGTAGGGGATTTTAACTTTCCAAACATCGACTCGGATTGCCATATTGTGAAAGGTTTAGATGGAGATGAATTTCTTACGTGTGTACAAGACAGTTTTCTGATTCAGTATGTGGATGTACCTACTTGAGAAGGTGCAAAACTTGACCCACTCTTGGGAAATAAGGCAGGGCAGGTGACTGAGGTGTCAGTGAGGGAGCACTTTGGGACCAGCCACCATAATTCAATTTGTTTTAAAATAGTGATGGAAAAGGATAGACCAGATCTAAAAGTTGATGTTCTAAATTGGAGAAAGGCCCATTTTGAAGGTATTAGGCAAGAAATTTCAAAAGTTGATTGGAGGCAGATGTTCAAAGGTAAAGGGACGGCTGGAAAATGGGAAGCCTTCAGAAATGAGATGACAAGAGTCCAGAGAAAATATATGCTGGTCAGGATGAAAGGGAAGTCTGGTAGGTATAGGGAATGCTGGATGACGATAGAAGTTGAGGTTTTGGTTAGGAAAAAGAAGGAAGCATATGTCAGGTATAGATAGGATTGATCGAGTGAATACTTAGAAGAGTGTAAAGGAAGTAGGAGTATACTAAAGAGGGAAATCAAGAGGGCAAAACGGGGACATGAGATAGCTCTGGCAAATAGAATTCAGGAGAATCCAAAGGGCTTTTACAAATGTATTAAGGACTAAGGGAAAGTATGGAGAAAATAGGGCCCCTCAAAGGGCAGCAAGGCGGCCTTTGTGTGGAGGCCCAGAAATGGGGGAGATACTAACTGAATATTTTGCATCAGTATTTACTGTGGAAAATGATATGGAAGATATAGACTGTAGAGAAATAGATGGTGACATCTTGCAAAATGTCCACATTACAGAGTAGGAAGTACTGGATGTCCTGAAATGGTTAAAGGTGGATCGAGGACCTGATCAGGTGTACCCGAGAACTCTGTGGGAGGCTAGAGAAGTGATTGCTGGGCCTCTTGCTGAGATATTGTATCATCGATAGTCACAGATGAGGTGCCAGAAGACTGGAGGTTGGCAAATGTGTTGCCCGTGTTCAAGAACGGCGGTAAAGACATGCCAGGGAACTATAGAACGATGAGCCTGACCTCAGCGGTGGGCAAGTTGTTGGAGGGAATCCTGAGGGACAGGATGTACATGTATTTGGAAAGGCAGGGACTGATTCGGGATAGTCAACATGGCTTTGTGTGTGGGAAATCATGTCTCACAAACTTGTTTGAGTTTTTTGAAAAAGTAACAAAGAAGATTGATGAGGGCAGAGCAGTAGATGTGATCTATATGGACTTCAGGAAGGCGTTCGACAAGGTTCCCCATGGGAGACTGATTAGCAAGGTTAGATCTCATGAAATACAGGGAGAACTAGCCATGTGGATACAGAACCGGCTCAAAGGTAGAAGGCACAGGGTGGTGGAGGAGGGTTGTTTTTCAGACTGGAGGCCTGTGACCAGTGGAGTACCACTGGGATCGGTGCTGGGTCCTCTACTTTTTGTCATTTCCATAAATGACTTGGATGCGAGCATAAGACGTACAGTTAGTAAGTTTGCAGATGACACCAAATTTGCAGGTGTCATGGACAGCGAAGAGTGTTAACTCAGATTACAACAGGATCTGGACCAGATGGGCTAATGGGCTGAGAAGTGGCAGATGGAGTTTAATTCAGATAAATGCGAGGTGATGCATTTTGGAAAAGCAAATCTTAGCAGGACTTCTACACTTAATGGTAAGATCCAAGGGAGTGTTGTTGAACAAAGAGACCTTGGAGAGCAAGTTCATAGCTCCTTGAAAATGTAGCCACAGGTAGATAGGATAGTGAAGAAGGCGTTTGGTATGCTTTCCTTTATTGGCCAGAGTATTGAGTACAGGAGTTGGGAAGTCATGTTGCGGCTGTACAGGACAGTGGTTAGGCCACTGTTGGAATATTGCATGCAATTCTGGTCTCCTTCCTATGAGAAAGAGGTTGTGAAACTTGAAAGGGTTCAGAAAAGATTTACAAGGATGTTGCCAGGGTTGGAGGATCTGAGCTACAAGGAGAGGCTGACCAGGCTTAGAAAGTTTTCCTTGAAGTGTCGGAGGCTGAGGGGTGACCTTACAGAGGTTTACAAAATTATTAGGAGCTTGGTTAAGATAAATAGACAAAGCCTTTTCCTTTGGGTCGAGGAGTCCAGAACTAGAGGGCATAGGTTTAGGGTGAGAGGGGAAAGATATAACAGAGACCAAAGGGGAAACGTTTTCACACAGAGGGTAGTACGTGAATGGAATGAGATGCCAGAGAATGTGGTGGAGGCTGGTACAACTGCAACATTTAAGAGGCATGTGGATGTGTGTATGAATAGAAAGTGTTTGGAGGGATATGGGTCGGGTGCTGGCAGGTGGGACTATATTGGGTTAGGATATCTGGTCGGCATGGACAGGTTGGATCGAAGGGTCTGTTTCCATGCTGTACATCTCTATGACTCTATTACTCATGGAGGTTATAGAAATAAACTTTGTGGTCGCACCTGGAGGGTAAGGAGAAATGTGACAGAACCTGGGATTAAAAGCAAAGGCAGAGACATGGAGGGTTGTACTGGTAGGAAGAGCTTACATGGAGAGGCAAGATTGTAGGGGCTGATAGAGATAGGGGAAGTGGTATCGATGAAACAGACAGTGGAGAAAATGACAGACATAGGGAGGTTCTGTGGAACAGATGAAATTACAGACAAGATGCTGATAATGAAGCATGAGACTTTTCTCATGTTCCTTGCCCAGCATTGTTCCGACATCATGCCCTGCGGTTCTGAATTAAAGTCCACTAACTCCTCCCTGTGCTGTTTACTGTGAGTGATCTTACCGGCTGCAGGATTTACTGAAGGCTCCAGATCTCACTCTCCATCTCGCTGTCTGACCAATCGTCTTCAATGTGGTGATGGACGAGGCAGGAATTTGGAATTCTGCTGAGTCAGGGACTTCAGGACTACCTACAGGAGAGAGAGAAATAGAATGTGAAACTAGACTAATGCAATGAAGGTTACACAATGAAGGAGACTGGCACTGAGTCCCACAGAGATCTGGAAAATCCCAGTCTCCATCCATGGCCTGTGCTGTTGCATCTCTCTGGAGTGGAGAATTCTCTTGGCTCAGAATCTGGAGTAGCTGCAAGAGCGATAGACACTGACAGAGGCAGCAATTAGACCCACACAGTGAGGGATATCACATGGAGAGAGACAGTGATATCAGCAGAGTGCAGGAATGGATCAGGATCACACAATTGTATCATCAGAAGTGGTTCTGACCAGTGAGCTCTGCTACCAGTACTCAGTGAGGACGGAGCTATTTTATTGGGATAGGCTCCTCTGGTACCAGGATGATACAGTGTGCTATAAATGGACACAGATGAGGTGGTAGTCGGGTCTCAGCAGAATGGACATTCCCAGTCCAAAGAGGAAGGTTGAAGTATTGGAACACCATGGAGATGTGGATGAAGACCAACAGAAAGAATCAGTAAGGGACTGAGTTTAATTAAAATACTACATTGTCAGATAGATTTGTGACAGGAAATTATTGCTTAAAATAAATTAAATGCTGTTTCCGCCCCTCACAATTCCTCACACACCACAAGTGACATCACTTCCGCCCCTCACATCATCGCTGATGTCACATGCTCAGTGACGTCCACGCCCCCCCCCACTGCCGTGTTTGCCACCACTTCCATCCCCACCAACGCCACTCACTTTCATTCTGCTGACACCACCCCCAGGTCCCACCGTCACCATCCCCGCCCCCCCAGAATCCTGAAGGGACCAACACCCCTGCTCATGACTCCACCCCATTCCCCCTAACACCACACCCATTCGAGTTACAGGCTCCGTCCCCTCCCCCAGCTCCACACCTACGCCAGGTCCCACCTCCCACTCTTGCCGAGTTTTCACCATCCCCCTGACCTCCCCTTCACTGAGGACAAACGGTCACTCCTCAGCAAAGGCCTCACCTTTGTCCACACATCATTGAATTTAATACAACACCGTGACGTTGAACGTTTCTTCCACCGCCTCCGAGCTTACTTTCACAATCAAGACTCCCGCCCACCTTCCGAGGACCCCTCTGCCTGCCTCCAGCACTCTCCATCCACCTGGACATCCCTGGTCTCGATCACTTCATTTCCAACTGCCGCCAACGCATTAAACGCTGCAACCTAGCTACCCCACTCTCCCACTCCAACCTCTCACCATCGCGATGCGCAGCCCTCCACTTCCGACCTCACCATTAAACCAGCAGATAAAGGGGTTGCAGTGGTAGTTTGGCGCACTCTACACCGCTGAAGCCAGACGCCAACTCGAAGATACCTCCTCCTCCCGCGTCCTTGACCATGACCCCACCTCCATCACCAAACCATCCTCTCCCAGACCATACAGAACCATATCACCTCAGAAGACCTTCCACCCATAGCTTCCAACCTCATAGTTCAGGAACCCCGCACTGCCCGGTTCGACCTCCTTCCCAAGATCCACAAGCCTGACAACCCCAGCCGACCCATTGTCTCAGCCTGCTCCCACCCCACCGAACTCATCTCTACCTACCTCAACATTGTTCTATTCCCCCAGTCCAGGAACACCCCACTTACATTCGAGACACCACCCATGCCCTCCACCTCTTCCAAGGCTTCCGTTTCCCTGGCCCCCAATGCCTCATCTTCACCATGGATTTCCAATCCCTCTACACCTCCATCCGCCATGACCAGGGCCTCGAAGCCCTCCATTTCTTGCCCTCCAGATGTTCCCAACAGTACCCTTCCACCGACACGCTCGTTCATTTGGCTGAACTTATCCTCACCCTTAACAATTTTTCCTTCAAAACCTCCCACTTCCTCCAGACCAAAGGAGTAGCCATGCACACCCATATGGGCCCCAGCTATGCCTGTCTCTTTGTTGGCTATGTAGAACAGTCCATCTTCCATAGTTACACTGGCACCACCACCCCCCCCTTCCTCCGCTACAATGATGACTGCATTGGTGCCACTGCATGCTCCCGCGAGGAGGTTGAGCAATTCATCAACTTCACCAACACATTCCACCCTGACCTTAAGTTTACCTGGACCATCTCTGACACTTCCTTCCCCTTCGTGAAACTTTCCATCCCCATTAATGACGACCGACTTGACACCGCCCTTTTTTATAAACCTACCGACTCCCACAGCTACCTGGACTACAACTCCGCCCACCCTACCTTGTGCAAAAATGCCAACCTGTATTCCCAATTCCTCCGGCTCCGCCGCATCTGCTCCCAGGAGGACCAGTTCCACCACAGAACACACCAGATGGCCTCCTTCTTTAGAGATCGCAATTTCCCTTCCCACGTGGTTAAAGATGCCCTCCAACGCATCTCGTCCACATCCCGCACCTCCGCCCTCAGACCCCACCCCTCCAACCGTAACAAGGACAGAACCCCCCGGTGCTCACCATCCACCCTACCAACCTTCACATAAACCAAATCATCCGACGACATTTCCACCACCTCCAAACGGACACCACTACCAGGAACATATTCCCCTCCTCACCCATTTCCACTTTCTTCAAAGACCGTTCCCTCCGGGACTACCTGTTCAGGTGCAGCCCCCCCACAACCCACCCTCTTGTCCTGGCACCTTCCCCTGTCACTGCAGAAATTGCAAAACTTATGCTCACACCTGCTTCCTCACCTCCATCCAAGGCCCTAAAGAAGCCTTCCACATCAATCAAAGTTTTACCTGCACATCCACCAACATGTTTTATTCTATCCGTTACTTCCGATGCGGTCTCCTCTACATTGGGGAGACTGGATGCCTCCTAGCAGACCACTTTAGGGAACATCTCTGGGACACCGGCACCAATCGACCCAACTGCCCTGTAGCCCAACATTTCAACTCCCCCTCCCACTCTGCCGAGGACATGCAGGTCCTGGGCCTGCCCACTGCCATTCCATCACCACCCGACGCCTGGAGGAAGAACGCCTCACCTTCTGCCTCGGAACACTTCAACCGCAGGGCATCAATGTGGACTTCACCAGTTTCCTCGTTTCCCCTTCTCCCCCCTCACCCCAGATCCAGCCTTCCAGCTCAGCACCGCCCTCATGACCTGTCCTATCTGCCTATCTTCTTTTCCACCTATTCACTCCACCCTCCTCTCTGACCTATCAGCCGCATCGCCACCCGCACTCACCTATTGTACTCTATGCTACTTTCTCCCCACCCCCACCCCATCTCATTTATCTCTCCACTCTGCAGGCACCCTGCCTCTATTCCTGACTGAATGGCTTTTGCCTGAAACGTCGATGTTCCTGTTCCTCAGATGCTGCCTGACCTGCTGAGAATTTCCAGCACCACTCTAATCTAGATTCTGGTTTCCAGCATCTGCAGTCCTTGTTTTTACCTTATTGGACGACGAGACTACCGAGATAAGGCATGTTGTAGACACTGAAGCATGTTACAGTGATAGGGATGGTAGTCTGGAATGCAGTCGATTTCAAATATGTGGAGGGACTATTGGGCAGCGAGGAGTTTACAGAGATAAGAATTGTGATAGGAATTAAAAATTATTGAAGACACTGTTCCAAAAGAAATGCCACAGATACAGTGTTGCAGAGTAGTGAGTCTTAATACAACAGAACTTACAGTAGGGGTGGTGATTGAGTCTGGGGTGTGTGTGTACTGTGCTACCCTCCAGAACTGTATCTATGTCATGTAGTGTCAACAGAAGTTTGGAGCCCTCTCATTGTTCTTTGCTCTGTGCACTGTGGGTGACCTTACTTCACGACAGGATTTATTGAAGGCTCCAGATCTCCTTTCCCTTTGTCTCTCTCTGGCAGACCAACTACGTTCAATGTGGTGGTGGATCACCACCCCGCAACTGGGAAGGCTAATGAGTCAGGACCTTCCTGAGTACCTACAGGAGACAAAGAAATAGACAGAATGGGAAATTAGACAGATGCAGTGAGGGTTACACATGGAGAATGGCACTGAGTCCCACAGAGATCTGTAAAATGGAGTGATATTAAGTAATATTCCCAGATTGCTGGAAGATGTCAGGATCACACAGTCATGTTGGAAGAATGGGTTTAGCTTCATGATGCCCTGGTATCAGTGCTCAGGGATGAGCAACCAGTGAGCAGGCAAAGTTATGGCCTCGTGGTAGTATTGTTGTGGTTCTGTTCGCCGAGCTGGGAATTTGTGTTGCAGACGTTTCGTCTCCTGTCTAGGTGACATGCTCAGTGCTTGGGTGCCTCCTGTGAAGTGCTTCTGTGATCTTCCTCCAGCATTTGTAGTGGTTTGAATCTGCCGCTTCCAGCTGTCGGTTCCAGCTGTCCGCTGCAGTGGCCGGTATATTGGGTCCAGGTTGATGTGCTTGTTGATTGAATCTGTGGATGAATGCCATGCCTCGAGGAATTCCCTGGCTCAACTCTGTTTGGCTTGTCCCATAGTAGTAGTGTTGTCCAGTATATTTTGCTTGTCATCTGCGTGTGTGGCGACTAAGGATAGCTGGTCGTGTCGTTTCGTGGCTAGTTGGTGTTCATGGACGCGGATCGTTAGCTGTCTTATGTAGTGTTTTGTGCATTCCTTGCATGGGATTTGTTCTAGTGAGTTGTTGTCCGAGTGTGGCTGTTGGTTTGACAACAACTCACCAGAACGAAGGACCCGATACCCAGCATGAGCAAAACCAGTGCAGTGTAGGACAGGCCAGAGAACAGCCAGGGAATTCCTAGAGGCATGGCATTCATCCACAGATTCAATCAATAAGCATATCGACCTGGACCCAATATACCGACCACTGCAGCGGACAGCTGGAACTGACAACAATCTGGAAGCGGCACATTCAAACCACTATAATTGCCAGAGGAAAGGTCACAGAAGCGCTTCACAGGAGGCTCCCAAACACTGAGGATGTCACCTAGACAGGGGATGAAAAGTCTGCAACACAAATTCCCAGCTCGGCAAACAGAACCACAACAATGAGTACTCAAGCTACAAACCTTCTCACAAACTACTGGTAGTATTGCTAGAGAATGTATCCAAAATCTCAGCTAAGGTTCAGGGGAGGCTGGTTGGAATCCCACCATCTGAAATGGGGACATTTGAAATCAATAATTTGAAAAATAATAATTAACAATCCACAAATAACTATGAGACAATTACTGATGTACAAAAGATCCAAACACTTGTCCTTTCGAGAAGGACATCTGCCCATCCTCATGTGGTCTGCACGACATCCCCTCTGCAAAGGGTTTGCCTCTCAATGACACTCTGAAATGGTCGAGCAAGTTACTCAGCTCAAGGGCAGCGAGGGCTGGGCAAGAAAGGCTGGTCAGCCAGAGACACCCACATCCCATACCTGATTTAATAAATAACCATGCTGGGACCAGGGTCCGGGCCAATCCTGTTAGTAGGTTTATGGACAGGACTTTAAACTTACAGAGAGGATGGTGGGACAGGCTTCAGGTGAAAGGAGCTTTCCAAATCCAAAGGGAAAAGGGAAGCCTCGGAACAGCATGGGGATATGACTGAAGACAAGCAGAAAGGAACAGGATGGGACAGAGTTTTACTAAAACTGTACATCAGGGAATAAATTTGTGACAGAAAATTGTGGGAAAGAGTAAGTTGTGTTTTTTTTTCGAATGGACAACGTCGCTGCAATAAGGTAGATGGATTTGTGACACAGAGATAAAAGAGAGTTAGACACCAGGGAGACATGGATACAGGGTGAACAAAAATATTCAATGGTTCACAAACTTTTGCGACCTCAGGCAAAATGGGTAACGCTAACAATAATGGATAACAAAGGCATTACAACGAAAGCATTTGTCCGCAGATCATGAAGTAGAGTCAGTCTGAATGTAAATTCTGGCTACTACTTGCCAAGGACACAAGCAGCAGAACAGTTTTAGCCACCAAACAGCATTTCATTGCTCATCACTGCATTAAACAGGAACTCATTGGAATTTTTTAACAAAGGCATTGTGATAATTTTGGAAAACGTCAACATTCGTATAACATAGGTCAATTACACGGACAGCATTGATATTCGAAGAGGAATTTGGTTAATTTTTTTTTTCAGTGTTTCTTTGAAAAACACATTGTGCAACTGGCTAGGGACATAACTATCGCAGAGCGACCGTGTAATGAAACATAGTGAATGAGTAATGTCACCTGCAGAGATCCTTCGGGAAATTGTGATAAAGTGCAGTTTAAATAAACAAAGTTTTAAAGTGGATCACAGGAATGACAAGCTACAACTAGAAACAAAGGTAGTCAATTACATGAGTTTGAGAGGAGAACTGACCAAGATAAACAGGCTAAACAGACTGAAACCTGTATCTGGAAATGGACAGTGGAAAATATTTGAAGGAACAGTATAAAACACTCAACAAAAGGACATTCCATTGAAACATTAAAAACCTCAGCAAGAAATCCCTAATGGTCCCTCACTCAGGACTAAAAGGGATCATACTAGATTATGAGGCTGAGAAGATCACAACAAAATATATAAAATCCTGAAGTGAGAGAGTGCTTTAGGAGTAAATGTTAAATAGATTGCAAAGGGTCTGCTCGCAGGCGAGGGAAGTGGGAAGGGGAATCATTGTCAGGGTTTAATGGCATGATAGGAACATGGAGAGGTGAAGGTGCTGGAGGTGGTGAGAGTGTTACAGAGAGCGGTCAGGGCCTGAACGGTGTTACAAAGCCAGTACGGATTGCTGCAGATGGAGGGGTTTGCAGAAGTAGGGAGGGACATATGTATTTTTATTTATTCATTCATGGGATGTGGGTGTCACTGCCTGGAACAACGTTCTTTGACCCCACTGCTAATTATCCATAGGGCAGCTCAGAGTCAGCCATATTGCTGTGGGTCTGGAGTCACATGTCGGCCAGACCAGGTTAGAATGTCAGATGTCCTTCCCTAAATGAGGCAAGTGAACTAGGTGAGCTCTTCCTACTGAACAACAATGTTTTTATGATAGCCTCACCATTCTCTTTTACAGATACACCATGATATCCAAACTCCTACTTTCAATGCTCTCCTAATGAAGGTAAGCATCCCAAACACCTGCTTCACCAGCCTATGTACCTGTGACACCACATTCAAGGAACTGTGTACCTGCATCCCTGGGTCACTGACTGACAACACCACCCAGGACCGGAACATTAACAGTACAAGTCCCACCCAGGTTTGTTTCACCAAAATGGAACACTTCACATGTGTCTAATGAAACTCCATCTGCTATTCTTCAGCCCACTCTCCCAGCAGTACTGTTCATCCTGTTGGATCATATATAACCTACTCCACTAACTACTTTCCCACCAATGTCAGTGTCACCCAAGAATCTTACTTACCAGGAAACCAATATTCCCATCCAAACCATTTACCCAAATGACAAACAACAGGGGACCCACTACTCCGCTGGTCACATGCCTCCAGTCAGAAAAAAACAACATGTCTCCCATCACCCTCTGACTCCTACCATCAAGCCAATTTTGTATCCAGTTCACTAGCTCCTCCTGAATGCCAAATCCTTTTACACTGATCTGGGCTTATTACCCAGTTTAACATACGGAACATAGAACACAGAACAGTACAGAACAAGACCCTTCTGCCTTGATTTCATGCTAACCTTTTACCAACTGTAAGATCAAACTAACCTATATTCCCTTCATTTTACAATTATCTACGTATCTGTCCAAGAGTCTACTAAATGTACCGAATGTATCTAATTTTACTAACACCATTGGCAGTGCATTCCAACCACTTACCATTCTCTATCCTCTTATCCATCCTCCAATCACCTTAAAATTATGCCGCCTTGTTAAAGCCAATTATGCCATAGGAGGAAAAGTCTCTGACTATTCACTCACTCTGTGCCTCGCATCACGTTGTTCACCTCTACCAAGTCACCCCAAACCCTTCTTCACTCCAATGAGAAAAGTCTTAGATCCCTCAAACGTTCTTCATAAGAAATGCCCTCCATTCCAGGCAGCATCCTGGTACATCTCTGTGTACGCTCTCTAAAACTTGCACATCCTTCCTGTAAACAGGGGACCAGAACTGAACACAATATTCCAAGTGTGGACACACCCGGACGCTATAAAGATGCAGTAAAACCTCACTGTTCTTAAAATCAATCCCCTTGCTAAGGAAAGCCAACACAACATATGCCTTTTTAACAACCCTATCAACGTGCGTGGCAACTTGAGGGATCTATGGACGTGGACACAATGGTCTCTCTATTCCTCCGCACTGCCAAATATTTTGCCTTTCACCCCATATTCTGTATTCAAATTCGACCTTCCAGAATGAATCACTTCCAGAATAAAAATCACAAAGAGCAGAGTTCCAGAGCAGATCGTTACAGAACACCGTTGGTCCCTGAGCTCCAGGCTCAATACTGTCCATCTGCTGCCACCCTCTGTCTTCTCTCGGCCATCCAATCCTGTATCCAGACAGATAGATTTCCCTGTATCCCAATCATCCTTCTTTTCTCATTGAGCCGTCAACGTATTCTGTCATATCCTCAAAGAATTCAATAACGTTTGTGAGGCATGACCTGACCCCTCACAAACCCATGCTGACTGTCTAAAATTTAACTATGATTTACCAAGTAGTTATAAATCCTGTCTTGAGAGTCCTCGCTAATAATCTGCACACCACAGACATTAGACCAAATCTGTAATCCCCAGGATTCTCACTCCGTAACATGGCCCGGACTCTAAAAACTTCCCTCCTCTGCCATGTTCCCCAGAATGACACTGCAGGGTGGTGGGAGTTACAGAGATAGAGAGGAATATCAGGACAAGAGGGTTTTGCAGACATTAGGAGGTTTGCAATGCCAAAAAGGAGGCTTCAGTAATTGTGAGGTTTCATGGTGATGAAGGCATTTGAGGAGGGAGGGAGGATTGCAGGGAAATGAGAGGTTTCACTGTTTATGTGTTTCGTTAAGACTTTAAGAGGTTTCTGTGTCGGGGAGGTTTAAGCCCTGGTGGTTGTTACATAAACATGGTTTTGGTTGCAATGACAAGAAGAGGATGCAGGAAGCTGGAGAGTATGGGGTCTGAACGAGGTTATACAAATGGGAAGAGTTGTCAGAGGTGGAGGCATTTGCAGAGACAGCAATGGTCAGTTCTGGAGCAGAGGACCCAGATTGGGAGGGATGTGGGGATTGGAGGTGGACCTTAGAACCTCAAGAGAATACAGAAATGTGGAGAGCTATAGGGCCTGCTGGAGTTTTTACAGGGATAAGGAAGTTGGTCGGAATGGTCTGATCACAACAGGGACTATTTAGGGAATGGAGCAGATTACAGAGATAATGTAGGATGTATAGACTGGAAGAAAAAACACACATATGGAGGGTAGTCGGTACTGAACAGGATTAGAGACATCGAAACGCTTAGGTTCTGGGGTTATTTAGACATGGAGGGTGTAGAATCGGACAGATTTTCCTGGAGATAAGAACAGCAATTTTGATTGGAGACAGTTACACAGATAAAGGAGCATTAATAATCTTCTCCAGTTTGGCCTAAGTGGGGAAGTGTTGTAGGGGAGGTTGTCGTTAACACAGATAGGGGTGTAAGAGCTGGAGAAATTTATGCAGATGAGTAGATGGGTGGAAATACTGGAAGAGCTTACATTGACAGGGTGGGTGATTCTGATGAGAGCATGTTACACAGATCGTGGTTCCTTTTGGAACTGGATCTGAACAGTCACAGGGACTGGAGTGGGTTCTACAGGTTGGAGTGTGGCAGAGGCCTGAGAGGATTATAGGGTCTCCACAGATTGATTGTGTCTTTAGGGCTGGAAGAGGTTCGGTAGATATGGAACCCTGAAACCCAATGTATACCATCTTCATTTTCCAGACCAGAGCCTCAATATCTCTCATCAGCCAGGGATCCCTAAACCTGCCATTTTCCCTTCACCCTAACAGGTACGTATTGACCCTGGATTTTCAGTATCACAATTTTAAAAACCTCTCATTTTCCATTTGTTTCTTTTCCTTCAAACAGACTGATCCACTCAACCTCTGCTAGGTCCTGCTTCATGGCCCCAAAACTGGCTGTGTTCCTGCATAGCTCCTTAAACTGTGGACCTCTCCTATCGTTTTCCATAAGCACTGGGAGTAATCGGGGGCTCACTGCCCTTGTAGCCCTGCTTTTTATCTTCTTACCTAACTCCCGATACTCATTTGACCAGAACTCATCCAACTGTATCTATGTCATGTGTACTGATGTGCACAATTACCACTGGTTGTTCACCCTCCCCCTGGAGAAAGGGGCAAAATCTGACCTCCTCTTGGGGAAAAAGGTAGGGAATGGGACTGAGGTGTTTGTTGGGGATAATTTTAACAAAGTAACATAACTGTATTAGGTTGAAAACAGTTATAGAAAAGGACAGGCCTGGTCCATAAGTGAAACATCAACATTGTCCTGCCCCAATCCAGAAGGTATTGGTCAAGAGCTTTTAACAGTTGATTGTGGAGACTATTTGCAGGTAAATGGACCTCAGGCAGGTGGGAAGTTTTCAAAAGAGAGATGAAATGAGAGTTCAGGGTGAGTGTATTTCTGTTATTGTGAAGGACAATGCTGATTACAAGTAGAACATTCTGGATGACTGGGGATATTGAGGCTCTGGTCAAGAAAAAGGCAGCCCATGTCATATACGGCCAGCCGGATTCCTCGAAGAACATTGTGCGTACAGTATTACACTGAAGAGGGAGAGCAGTAGGGCCAGGAGGAGACCTGAGTAAACTTTGGCTGATAATGCTGAGGAAAATCCAAAGGGATTCTACATGAATACTAACAACTGAAGATTAACTCGGCACAGAATTTGTCCCCTTGAAGATCAATGGGATAATCCATGTGTGGAACCACAGGAGATGGGTGAGATCGATGAGGAAAATTTCACATCAATACTTAAAGACTGGGGAAGTCAGGGAAATAAAGTCTTCAAAGGTCTCCACATAACAGAACATGAGGAGCTGGAGTTTTAAAAACGCATTGAAAAAAGACAAATCCCTGGAGCTAATCATGTATATCCGAGGACATTGGGGGAAACTCAGGAAGAATTGCCCCTTAAAGAGGTATTTATATCAGTGACAGCCACAGGTGATGAGCTGGAAGCCTGCAGGGTGTTTAATGTTGTGCCAGTGTTTAAAACTGCTGTGAGGGAAAGCCAGGCACCAAAAGACCAATTGGCTTGATGGTAGTGTTGCGTACGGTGTTGGAGGGGGCTCTGTGGGACAGGAGTCAAATGCATTTCAAAAGGCAAGGGTTGATTCGGGACAGTTAACGCAAAGTACACAAGTAGTGTCTCACAAACTTGACTGAGTTTGTCGAAGACGTGACTAAGAAGATAGAAGAAGACAGAACAGGAGACCGTGTCTATACCTGATCACAGCAAGGCCTTGTACAGGGTTTAGCGTGGAACATTGGTTGGTAAGATTAGATCACATGGAATCAGGGAGAGATCGCCAACTGGATACAAAATTGGCTTGACAGTAGGAAACAGAGTGGTGGGAGAGGGTTGTTGTGCAGACTGGGGGCCTATGACCAGCGGTGTGCCCTAAGGAACAGTGCTACATCCACTGTTATGCATCATTTACAGAAAATATTTCTGGAAGAGCATAGGAGTCATTGTTAGTAAGTTTGTTGATAAAGGTCCGTATAGAACACGAGTTATAGTGGGCTGGGAATACAGTTATCGAAGGGGATCGCGAACAACTGAGCCAGTGGGCCAAGGAATGAAAGATGGAGTTGGATGAAGGTGATGGATTTTGTTAAGGCAAACTCGGGAGGACTAACAGTTAATGGTCGGACACTGGGCAGTGTTGTCGAACAGAGAGAGAGAGACAGAGAGAGACTAAGTGGTACAGTTACATTGTTCCTTGGAAGTGACATCGAAGGTGGACAGGGTGGGGAAAGCGACATTAGGCACACTTGCCGTCATGGGTCAGGGCATTGAGTACTTGAGTTGGTACATCACGATACGGCTGTACAAGGCATTGCTGGGTCCCCAGTTGGAGTACTGCATAGAATTCTGATCCTCCTGCTTTAGGAAGCATTTCCTGAAACTGTAAATGGAGTAAGGATTGACAAATATGTTACTGATACTGGAGGGTTTGAGAGAAACAGAGAAGCCGGATAAGCTGGAAAGCAACATGGGGGGATGAGATAGCTTTGGCAGATAAGGTTAAGGAAAACGCAAGGACATTCTACAGCACACACATACGAAAAGCAGCTAGAGAGACAATAGGGCCCCGCAAAGATCAATAAGGCCATCGATGCGTGGAACCACAGAAGATGGTGATACCCTACATGAACATTTTATGTCAGAAATTACTGCAGACAAGTCAGTTAAAGAGACAGTGATGGCTTGAAAAGAGTTCTCTTTCCAGAAGAGGTGGTGCTGGAGGTCTTAGAACACAAAGGTAGAGAAAGCACTTGGTCCTGAACGAGTGTATCCCAGAACATTGTGGCAACGTAGTGGCAGGGACCCGAGCAGAACTATTTGTATGATTGTCCTTCAATGCTACAAATCGCAGGACGGTGATTTAAACCACGAGGGAGACAGGTAAGGTGATTAGCCAACGTCTTTACCCCATGGCAGTGGAGTCCATAACTAGATTGGATCGAAGTGCAGAAGGAGGAGATGTTCGCAATTCTGTAAAGTCTAAAAATAGATAAGTCCCCGAGGCCGAATGGGATTTATCCCCAGATTCTCTGGGAATCCAGGAAGGAGATTGCCAAGCCTTTGGCTTTGATGCTTATGTCATCAATATTTACTGGAATAGTGCCAGAAGGTTGGAGGAGAGCAAATGTTATCCCCTTAGATTAGATTACTTGCAGTGTGGAAAAAGCCCCTTCGGCCCAACAAGTCCACGCCGACCCTCTGATGAGCAACGCACCTAGACCCATTCCCTTAAATTTATCCCTTTGCTTAATATTATGGGCAATTTAGCGGCCAATTCACCTAACCTGCACATTTTGGACTGTGGGAGGATACCGGAACACCTGGAGGAAACCCACACAGACACGGAGAGAATGTGCAAACCCCACACAGACAGTTGGCTGAGGCAGGAAGTGAAGCTGGGTCTCTGGCGCTGTGAGGCAGCAGTGCTAACCACTGTGTCACCGTGCCACCCCAAGCAGAGGAGTGGAGACAATCCTGGTAGTTATAGACCTGTGAGCCTCACTTTGAATCTGGGTGAAGTGTTGGAAAGGCTTGTAGGGGATAGGATTTATATTCATCTGGAGATGAGTAAGTTGATTAGGGATAGTCAACACGATTTTGTGATGGGTAGATGGTGCCTCACAAACCTTATTGAGCTCTTTAAGAAGGAGAACAAAGACAGAGATGGATGACGGTGAAGCAGTTGATGTGGTGTATATGTATTTCAGTAAGGCGTTTGTTAAGGTTCCCATTGGTAGGCTATTGCCGATAATGCAGAGGCATGGGATTGTGGGTGATTAAGCAGTCTGGATCAGAAATTGGCTCACTGAAAGAAGGCAGAGGGTAGTTGTTGATGGGAAATATCAATCCTGGAGTTCAGTTACTAGTGGGTACTATCAGGATGTGTTTTGGGTACAGTGTTGCTGTCATTTATATCAATGACCTGAACGAGGGCATTGAAGGATGGGTTAGTAAATTTGCAGAAGACACTAAGGTCGGTTGAGTTGTGGATAGTGACGAAAGATGTTGTGGGTTACAGAAAGGTATAGATAGACAGCTGGACTGAAAATTCGCAAATGGATTTTAATGTGGAAAGGTATGAGGCGATTCACTCTGGAGGGAGTAACAGGAACACAGACTAACGGGATAATGGTAGTGTAGATGAACAGAGAGATCTCTATGTCCATGTACATAGATCCTTCAAATTTGCCACCCAGGTTTATGGGTTTTCTAAGAAGCCATTCAGTGTGTGAGCTTGTATTGGTAGAGGGATTGAGTTTCAGAACCATTAGACCATGCTGCAGCTGTACAAAACTCTGGGTGTGGCCACATTTGTTCAGGAAGGATGTGTAAGCTTTGGAAAGGATTCAGAGGACATTTACTAGAAAGTTACCTGGTATGGAGGGAAGGTCTTATGAGGAAAGGATGAGGGACTTTAAGCTGTTTTTGTTCAAGAGCATGTGTTTGAGGTCAAATAATTGAGATATATAAGATAAATCAGCAGGTGAGATGGGTTGGACAGTGACAGCCTTTTCTCTTGGATGGCTATGCCTAGCACGAGGGGAGATAGCTTTAAATTGAGGTAGATATTAATATTAATAACTAGATATGGGACAGATGCCAGAGGTAGGTTCTTTACTCAGAATAGTCGGGGCATGGAATGCATTGCCTGCAACAGTGGTAGACTCGCCAATTTTAAGGGCATTTAAACGGTCATTGGATAGACATATGGATAAGAACTGGAATAGTGTTGTTTCAATGGGCTGCAGATTGTTTCCACACGTTGGCCCAAAACCGAAGGCTGAAGGGCTTGTATTGCGCTGTCATGTTCTGTGTTCCAGTGGGCATAAATATGAGATGGGAGAGGAAAGACAAAAGATTTTATGAAAAACTTTTCTGCACAGCGGATGGTGCAGTTATGGAATGAGTTTCCAGGGAAAATGTTCGAGAAAAGTACAATTACAACATGGAAAAGTTGGGCAGGTACATGGGGAGGAGAAGGTTTTTAGGGATATGGGTCAAATGTTGGGAAATGTGACTCATTCATGGACTCTGGTCAGCATGGATTAGTTGGATTGAAGGAATAGATTCCGTGCTGCATGGCTCTGTCTCCAGTTATTGGAGGAGGAGACTACAGAGATAAGACATGTTGTGGACACTGAAGCAAGTTACATCGATAGGGATGGTAGTCTAGAATTCAGTACATTTCAAATATGTGGAGGGACTATTGGGATAGGAGGACATTACAGAGATAGGAACTGTTATAGGAGTTACAAATTATTGAAGACACGGTGCACAAGACATGCCATAGATACACTGTTGCAGAGTAGTGAGTCTTAGTACAACAGAACTTACATTAGGAGTGTTGATTGAGCCTGGGGTGTGTGTGAACTGTGCTCCCTCTCCAGCACTGTACCTGTGTCATGTCTTGTTAGCTGATGTTTGGAGCCCTCTCTTTGCTCTCTGTTCTGTGCACTGTGAGTGATCTTACCTCACTGCAGGATTTATTGAAGGCTCTAGATCTCCCTGTCCTTTGTCTCTCTGGCTGACCAACCATCTTCAATATGGTGATGGACGAGACATCCAGCAGCTGGGAAGTTAATTGAGTACCTACAGGAGACAGAGGAATGGACAGAATGGGAAATTAGACTGATGCAGTGAGGATTAAAAATGGCACTGAGTACCACAACAGACATCTGGAAAATCCCAGTCTCCATCCCTGGCCTGTGCTGCTTCGTCTCTTTGGAGTGGAGAATTCTGTTAGCTCAGGATCTGGTGTAGCTGCAATAGAGAGAGAGAGAGACAGAGAGAGAGAGACAGAGAGAGAGAGAGAGAGAGAAAGAGAAAGAGCGAGATACTAAGTGATATCACCAGAGTACTGGAAGATAACAGGATCTCACAATTGTGTTGGAAGAACAGGTTTTGCTTCATGATGCACTGGTATAACCGGTCAGGAATGAGCAACCAGTGAGCAGGTGAAGTGATGGCCGAGTGGTATTATTGCTATAGCACGTATCCCAAATCTCAGCTAATGTTCAAGGGAGGCAGGTCGGAATCCCACCATCAGAAATAGTGGAATTTGAAATCAATAATTTTTAAAATAGTAATTAACAATCCACAAATAAGTATGAGACCATTGCTGATGTACAACAAATCCAAACACTTGTCCTTTCTGGAAAGACATCTGCCCATCCTGACGTGGTCTGCATGACATCCCCACAGCAAAGTAGTTGCCTCTCAATTACCCCCTGAAATGGCTGAGCAAGTTAGTCAGCTCAAGGGCAGCTAGGGATGGGCAAGAAAGGCTGGTCAGCCAAAGGCACACACATCCCATACCTGATTTACAAAATAATCCATTAGGATGGTCCCACTGGAATATGCTGGGAGCAGTGTCCTGGCCAGTAATGTCAGTAGGTTTATGGACAGGGCTTTAAACTGACAGAGAGGATGCAGGGCCAGGGTTCAAGTGAAAGGAGCTTTCCAAATCCAGAGAGAAAAGGAGATGCATCAGAACAGCATGGGAATGTGACCGAAGACAAGCAGAAAGGAACTCGATGGGACCAAGTTTAAAAAAAATTGTACATCAGTGAATACATTTGTGACAGGAAATTATGGGAAAGAGTAAGTTTTTTTTTGAATGGACAACATCGCTGCAATAAGGTAGATGGATAGCAGAGAGACATAGCTACATGGTGAACATAAATATTCAATGGTTCACAATCTTGTGCAAACTCAGGCAAAGTGGGCAATGCTAACAATAATGGATAACAAGGGCATTACAGAGAAAGCATTTGGCCGCAGATCATAAAGTAGAGTCAGTTTGAATGTAAATTCTGGCTACTACTTGCCAAGGACATAAGTGAACCAGATGAGTTCTTCCAACTGATCAACAATGTTTTTATGATAGCCTCACCAATGTGTTTTACAGATGCAACATGACATCCCAACTCCTACTCTCAATGCGCTCCCCAAAGAAGGTCAACACCCCAAATGCTTGCTTCACCAGCCTGTCTACCTGTGACACCACACTCAAAGAACTGCCAAGGACACAAGCAGCTGAACAGTTTTAGCCACCGAACAGCATTTCATTGCTCATCACTGCATTAAACAGGAACTTATTGGAATTTTTAACAAAGGCTTGTGGATAATTCAGTGAAACTTCAATAGTCGTATAATCTCGTATAGTCAATTCTCCTGCTCCTCGGATGCTACCTGGCCTGCTGTGTTTTTCCAGCACCACATTTTTCAACTCTGGTACTCCAGCATCTGCAGTCCTCACTTTCTCCTGTTTGCATAATCTTGTCAATCACACTGACAACAGTGACATTGGAAGAGGAGTTAGGAGATTTTTTTTCAGTGCTTCTTTGAGTAACACATTGTGAAACTGGCTATAACATAACTATCTCAGATCAACTGTTGTGCGATGAAACTTAGTGACTGAGTAATGTCACCGGGAGAGATCCTCCGGGAAATTTTGATAAAGTGCAGTTTAAGTTTTGAAGTAAATCACAAAGGACAAATTACAACTGGAAACAAAAATAGCCAGTTACATGAGGTTGAAAGCAGAACTGACCAAGGTAAACAGGCTAAACAGACTGAAATATGTGTCTGTAAATGAACAGTGGAAAACATTTGAAGGGACAGTGAAACATACTCAACAGGACATTCCATTGAAACAGATCAAGCCTCAGCAAGAAATTCCCACGCGTCCCTCACTCAGGACAAAATGGATCATATTAGATTATGAGGCTTAGAAGATCACCAAAATGTACTTAAAATTCTGAAGTAAGAGAGCATTTGAGGAGTAAGTGTTACAGGAATTGCAAAGGGTCAGCTAGCAGGAGGAGGGCAGTGGAAAGGGGAATCATGATCAGGGTTTAATGATACAAAAGGAACAGGGAGAGGTGAAGGTGCTGGAGGTGGTGAGAGTGTTACAGAGAGTGGTCAGGGCCTGAACGATGTTACAAAGCCAGTACAGATTGCTGCAGATGGAGGGGTTTGCAGAGGTAGGGAGGGACATATGTATCTTTATTTATTCCTTAATGGGATGTAGGTGTCACTGATTGGACCAGCATTCTTTGCCCCCACTGCGAATTGGTCAGAGGGTAGCACAGAGTCAGCCATATTGCTGTGGGTCTGGAGTGACATGTCGGCCAAACTGATTAGAATGTCAGATGTCCTTACCTAAAGGAGGTCAGTGAACCAGATGGGTTCTTCCTACAGTTCAGCAATGCTTTTACGGTGACCTCACCAGTGACTTGTACAGATGCAACATGGTAAAAACAAGGGCTGCAGTTGCTGGAAACCAGATTCTAGATTATAGTGGTGCTGGAAAAGCACAGCAGGTCAGGTAGCATCTTGACATCCCAACTCCTACTCTTAATGCTCTGCCCAATGAAGGTAACCATCCCAAACGTCTGTGTCACCAACCTGTCTACCTGTGACACCACTTTCAAAGAACTGTGTACCTGCATCCCTGGGTCTCTGACTGACAACACTACACAGTGCCCGAACACTAACAGTACACGTCCCACCCTGGTTTGTTTCACCAAAAATTGAACACTTCACATTTATCTAATGAAACTCTATCTGCTATTCTGCAGCCCACTATCCCAGCAGTACTGTTCATCGTGTTGTATCACAGATAACCTTCTCCACAGTCCACTTTACCATCAATGTCAATGTCACTCAAAAACCTTACTTACCAGGAAACCAATATTCCCATCCAAACCATTTATCCAAATGACAAACAACGGTGGGCCCACTCCACCGCTGGTCACATGCCTCCAGTCAGAAAAACAACATGTCTCCCATCACCCCCTGTCTCCTACCATCAAGCCAATTTTGTATCCAATTGACTAGTTCATCCTGAATGTCATATCCTTTTATATTGATTTGAGCTTATTACCCAGTTTACCACACAGAACGTAGAACACAGAACAGTACAGCACAAGACCCTTCGGCCATGATGACATGCCAACATTTTACCCAACTGTAAGATCAAATTAACTTCCATACACTTCATTTTACTATCAACCATGCGCCCATCCAAGAGTCTGTTAAAATGTCCTGTTCCACCCACCCACCACTTTCAGAACCTACATCTGAAATCTCCCCTTACCCATCCTCCAATCACCTTAAAATTATGCCCCTTGTACCATGTATGCCATGGGATAAAGAGCTCTCTCACGATTCACTCTATCTATGTCTCACACCATCTTGTTCACCTCTACCATGTCGCCCCGTCCCCTTCTTCACTCCAATGAGAAAAACCTTAGCTCCGTCAACCTTTCATCTTAAGACATGCCCTCCAGTCCAGGCAGTATCCTGATAAATCTCCTTATTATCCTCTCTAGAGCTTCCACATCCTTCCTGTAATGAAGGGATCAGAACTGAACACAATATTCCAAGTGGGGTCTAAACAGGGATCTCTAGATCTGCAGCATAACTTCATGGCTTTAAAACTCAATCCCCCAGCTAATGAAAACCAATACAACATAATCCTTCTTAACAACATTTTCAGCTTGGGTGACACATTTGACGGATCTCTGGTCATGAAATCCAAGATCCATCTGTTCCTCCACACTGTCCAGTATTCTGCCTTTATTCCTGTATTCTGCAAAATGAGTCACTTCACGCTTTTCCAGATTTGACTTCATCTGCCACTTCTCAGCCCAGCACTACATCCTGTCAATTTCCTGTTGCAACCTCCCATAGACATCTACACTATTCACCACTCCACCAACCTTCATGTCATTGGGAAACTTACTTACCCACTCATCCACTCACACATCCAAGTCGTTCATAAACTCACAATGAGCAGAGGTCCTGTAACCTCTCCCTGCAGAAAACCACTGGTCACCGAACTCCAGGCTGAATGCTTTCCATCTGTCATCACCCTCTGTCTTCTCTGGGCCAGTAATTCTGTATCCAGACTGGCAGGTTTCCATTTTGCCATGCTCTGTACTTTTCCAATGAGCCATAAATGCATATCGTCATATTCTCAAAGGATTCACTAAGATTTGTGAGGCATGACCTGTCCCTTACAAAGCCATTCTGACCCTCTGTAATCAAACTATGGTTTTCCAAGGAATCATAAATCCTGTCTATCAGCGTTCTCGCCAATAATCTGCACATCACAGACAGTAGACGGACAGGTCTGTAGTTCCCATGATTATCTCTATTCCTTTTCTTGAACAACGCATGGCTGATTCGCATAACCTGCTCATCTTTGGACTGTGCGTGGAAACCGGAGCACGTGTTGGAAACCCACACAGACATGGAGAGAATGTGCAAACTCCACACAGTCAGTCGCCTGGGGCTGGAATCAAAATTGCGTCCCTGGTGTTGTGAGGCAGCAGTGCTAACCACTGAGCCACCGTGCTGGCCCATGTAACTCTCTGGAGCCCTGCTTCTGATCCTTGGTTCCTCAACCTAAATTTAGCTTCCTTCTTCCTCTTGACTAGGTGTTCTACATCGCTCGGAACCTTCGCAAATGCTTTGCTGAAGTCCATGTAGACAACGTTGACTGCTCTGACTTTATCTATCTCTTGGCAACCTCCTGAAAGAGTCAATCCAGTTTGTGAAACACGGTTTTCCACTCACAAAGCCATGTTGACTATCTCTAATCAGCCCTTGCCATTTTAAATATATGTAGCTCCTTTCTCTCCTCCAACAACTTCCCCATCACTGGGCTCACTGGGCTGTAATTTCCTGGCGTTTCCCTTCAGCCCTTAAGTGATGGAACAGCATTAGCCGCCCTGCAGTCTTCCAACACCTCACTGTGTCTGTTGATATTATAAATATCTCTGTTAGGGACACCGCAATATCTTTGCTAGCTTCCCATAATATTCAAGGATAGACGAAATGAGCTACTGAGGATTCATCTACCTTTATTTGTTGTAAGATTCCAGCACTTTCTCTTCTCTGGTGAGGATTCTTTCCAAGACATCACTACTTATTTCCCCAAGCTCCCGAGCTTCCATGTCTTTCTCATCAGGAACCTCTGACATCACTATTTTGTCTAATATCTCATCCACCTCCTGATAGTTAAGGTGCCCTATTCTCTACCAAGTTACTCCTTAGCCCTTATTGAAACTTGTGGAAAGGTTTCTGAAAATTTAAATAAACCGTATCCTCGGTACAGCCACTCCTACACCCGTATCTATCTTGCCATTTATATTCACACCAATAAAAATACAATCCAACAGGCTCAAAAACACATTCTCTTTTTATTAAAAGCGTTTGTAAGGGTCCAGTTATTATTTATTGACATATCCTTTCAAACACATTCCAGCTCCCGACCTACTTTCAGGGTAACACTACATAGTTTCAGACTGACAGCAGAAAGGGTTATGGGAGTTCTTGTTTCTCAATCTGAAAAAGGTAGCTTACAGGTTCAACAGGTAAGAGAGGCTTTGGAAATAGGGAGGGTCATGGGGACCGAAGGACATTATGGAAATAGGGAGTGATGTGGGGACTGTATGAGATTATGGACAGACAGAGTGCAGTGGTAACTGAAGAACGTTAGGAAGATAGGGATTGATGTGGGGCCTGAAAGAGGCCAAAGAGATCTGGAGGGCTGTTGGGCCTGAAGGAGGTTGCACAGATCAGGAGGATCATGGGGACTGAAGGAGGTTGCTCTGAATGGGAGGGTCGTCGGATCTAGATGAGATTATGGAGATGGAGAGGGTCGTGGGGCCTTTTGGAGGTTGTGGGGAATGATTCAGGTTACATTGATAGGAAGAGTCTTGGGGACTGAAGGAGTTTATGGAGATAGGGAGGGCTGTGGGGACTGAAGGGGCTTACACACGTAGGAGGATTGTGGGGACATGAAGGAGGTTATGGTGATAGTAAGTTTATAGAGAAGCACAGGAAAGAAGAGCAGGAGTCGGCCATTTGACTACACAGTCGGTCCCACCATTCAATATGATCAGGACTGATATCTAACCCAGTACAGTATTCCTGCTTTCACACCTTATTCTGATATTATAGTGACTGCTGGCATTTAGCGATGCAGCAGGCTGTAGTAACTCGGACGGGGGTGTGTCTTACGGAGATAGGGATAGTTGTGGAAGCTGGAACAGGTGACAGATACAGGGAAGATTTTAGAAATGCGAGGACTCTACACGTCTTTCGAGGATTGCAGGGATGGGACATGGTATCAATCACAGGAAGGACTTTGGGAGTTCGATCTGCGACGGGTACAGCTGAGAACAGTAGTGAATCAAACAGTCAGGACAGGCAGGGACAAGGTAGGACTAATACATTAAACTGCATTTATTACAATGTAAGGGCCCCAACAGGGAGGGCAGATGAACTCAGGGCATGGTTAGGAACATGGCACTGGCATCTCATAGCTATGACAGAAACATGGTTCAGGGATGGGCAGGACTGGCAGATTAATGTTTCAGGATACAATTGCCACAGGAAGGATAGAAAGGGAGGCAAGAGAGGAGGGGGAAGTGGCATTTTTGATAAGGGATAGCATAACAGCTGTGCTGAGGGAGGATATTCCCAGAAATACATCCAGGGAAGTTATTTGGGTGGAACTGAGAATTAAGAAAGATATGATCACCTCATTGCGATTGTATTATAGACCCCCTCCCCCCACTAGTCAGAAGAAAATTGAGAAACAAACTTGTCAGGAGATCTCAGCTATCTGTAAGAATAATAGGATAGTTATGGTAGGGGATTTCAACTTTCCAAACATAGACTGGGACTGCCATAGTGTTAAAGGTTTAGATGGAGAGGAATTTCTTAAGTGTGTACAAGACAATTTTCTGATTCAGTATGTGGATGTACCTACTTGAGAAGGTGCAAAACTTGACCCACTATTGGGAAATAGGGCAGGGCAGGTGACTGAGGCGTCAGTGGGGGAGCACTTTGAGGCCAGCGGCTATAATTCTATTTGTTTTAAAATAGTGATGGAAAAGGATAGACCAGATCTAAAAGTTGAAGTTCTAAATTGGAGAAAGGCCAATTTTGACGGTATTAGGCAAGAACTTTAGAAAGCTGACTGGAGGCAGATGTTCGCAGATAAAGGGACGGCTGGAAAATGGGAAGCCTTCAGAAATTAGATAACAAGAATCCAGAGAAAGTATATTCCTGTCAGGGTGAAAGGGAAGGCTGGATGACTCAGGAAGTTGAGGGTTTGATTAAGAAAAAGAAGGAAGCATGTCAGATATTGACAGGATAGATCGAGTGAATCCTTAGAAGAGTATAAAGGAAACAGGAGTATACTTAAGAGGGAAATCAGGAGGGCAAAACCAGGACATGAGATAGGTCTGGCAAACAGAATTAAGGAGAATCGAAAGGGGTTTTACAAATATATTCATTACAAAAGGGTAACTAGAGAGAGAATAGGGCCCCATCAGCAAGGCGGCCTTTGTGTGGAGCCACAGAAAATTGGGGAGATACTAAATGAACATTTTGCATCAGTATTTACTGTGGAAAAGGGTATGGAAGATATAGACTGTTGGGAAATAGATGGTGACATCTTGCAAAATGTCCAGATATACAGAGGAGGAAGTGCTGGATATCTTGAAACGCTTAAAGGTGGATAAATCCCCAGGACCTGATTGGGTGCACCCGAGAACTCAGTGGGAAGCTAGAGAAGTGATTTCTGGGCCTCTTGCTGAGATATTTGTGTCATCGATAGTCACAGATGAAGTGGCGGAAGACTGGAGGTTGGCAAACATGGTGTCACTGTTTCAGAAGGGTGGTGAGGACAAGCCAGGGAACTATAGACCGGTGAGCCTGACCTCGGCGGTGGGCAAGTTGTTGGAGAGAATCCTGAGGGACAGGATGTACATGTATTTGGAAAGGCAAGGACTGATTAGGAATAGTCAACATGGCTTTGTGCATAGGAAATCATGTCTCAGAAACTTGATTGAGTTTTTTGAAGATGTAACAAAGAAGGGTGATGAGAGCAGAGTAGTAGACGTGATCTATATGGACTTCAGTAAGGCGTTCGACAAGGTTCCCCATGGGAGACTGATTAGCAAGATTAGATATCATGGAATACAGGGAGAACTCGCCATTTGAATACAGAACTGGCTTAAAGGTAGAAGACAGAGGGTGGTTGTGGAGGGTTCTTTTTCCGACTGGAGGCCTGTGACCAGTGGAGTACTACTGGGATCGGTGGTGGGTCCTTTACTTTTTGTCATTTACATAAATGATTTGGATGTGAGCAGAAGAGGTGCAGTCAGTAAGTTTGCAGATGACACCAAAATTGGAGGTGTAGTGGACAGCGAAGAGGGTTACCTTATATTACAACAGGCTCTGGACCAGCTGAGCCAATTGTCTGAGGAGTGGCAGATGGAGTTATATTCACATAAATGCGAGGTGCTGCATTTTGGGAAAGCAAATTTTAGCAGGACTTATACACTTAATGGTAAGGTCCTAGGGGGTGTGGCTGAACAAAGATAACTTGTAGTGTGGGTTCATAGCTCCTTGAAAGTGGAATCACAGGTCAACAGGATAGTGAAGAAGGCATTTGGTATGCTTTCCTTTATTGGTCAGAGTATTGAGTACAGGAGTTGGGGGTCATGTTGCAGCTGTAGAGGACATTGGTTAGGCCACTGTTGGAATATTGCGTGCAATT
Source organism: Chiloscyllium punctatum (assembly GCF_047496795.1). Taxonomy (NCBI): domain Eukaryota; kingdom Metazoa; phylum Chordata; class Chondrichthyes; order Orectolobiformes; family Hemiscylliidae; genus Chiloscyllium; species Chiloscyllium punctatum. The sequence goes on from NC_092752.1 coordinate 49,402,084, forward strand.
CTGGTTGACTTCCTATCGGAAAGATGTTGTAAAACTTGAAATGATTCAGAAAAGATTTTCAAGGATGTTGCCAGGGTTGGAAGATATGAGCTACAGGGAGAGGCTGAACAGGCTGGGGCTGTTTTCACTGGAGCGTCGGAGGCTGAGGGGTGACCTTACAGAGGTTTACAAAATTATGAGGGTTATGGATAGGACAAATAGACAAAGTCTTTCCCTGGGGTGTGGGAGTCCAGAACGAGACGGCATAGGTTTAGGGTGAGAGGGGAAAGATATAAAAAAAACCCAAGGGGCAACTTTTTCACACAGAGGGTGGTACCTGTATGGAATGAGCTGCCAGTGGATGTAGTGGAGGATGGTACAATTGCAACATTTAAGAGGCATTTGGATGCGGATATAAATAGGAAGGATTTGGAGGGATATGGGCCGGGTGCTAGCAGGTGGGACGAGATTGAATTGGGATATCTGATCGGCATGGACAGGTTGGACCGAAGGGTCAGTTTCCATATTGTACATCTCTATGACTCATGGAGGTTTTAGAAATAAACTGTGTGGTCGGATCTGGAGGAGGTTAAAGGCATAAAGGTTTGTAGTTTCTGAAGGAAATTACATGAAGCGGGACCAGCAGAGTTTACAGAGACTGAGTGCGTTTTAGAGACAGGAAGAGTTCATCTTCATCATTAGAAATGCAGAAACTAATTTATGAGAGAAGCAGGGTCACTCCGCACTGTGCCCAGAGACAAGGAGGAGTCTAACAGCTGGAGGAGGTTACTAAGGTACAGAGCTTGTTTGTTGTCGTGACGGGAAGGTTACAGAGATCATGAAGGTAGTAGGAGTTTGAAAAAGTCACAAAGACAGGAAGGTTTTCAGGTTTGAAAAGGACTACGATGACCAGGATGGCTGAAGGAACTGACGAGTTGTTTTTCACAGATAAGGAGAGATGTGACAGAACCCTGGATTAAAGGCAAAGGCAGAGACTTGGAGAGTTTTACTGATATGAGGGGCTTACAGGGATAAGCAGGATTGTAGGGGCTGATACAGATAGGGGAAGTGGTATCGATGAAACAGACAATGGAGAAACTGACAGACATAGGGAGGGTTCTCTGGAACAGATGAATTTACAGACAAGATGGTGATAATGAAGCCTGAGATTGTTCTCATGTTCCTTGCCCAGCATTGTTCCTACATCATGCCCTCAGGTTCTGAATTAAAGTCCACTAACTCCTCCCTGTGCTGTTTACTGTGAGTGATCTTACCGGCTGCAAGATTTACTGAAGCCTCCAGATCTCAGTCTTCACCTTTCTCTGGCTGACCAACTGTCTTCAATGTGGTGATGGACGAGACAGGAATTGGGAATTCGGCTGAGTCAGGGACATCAGGAATACCTACAGGAGACAGAGAGGTATACAGAATGGGAAATTAGACTAATGCAATGAAGGTTACACTTGGAGAATGGCACTGAGTCCCACAGAGATCTGGAAATTCCCAGTCTCCATCCATGGCCTGTGCAGTTGCTTACCTCTGGAGTGGAGAATGCTGTTGGCTCAGGATCTGGAGTAGCTGCAAGAGTGAGAGACACTGACAGAGACAGCAATTAGACCCTCACAGTGAGGGATATCACTTGGAGAGAGACTGAGTGATATCAGCAGAGGGCAGGAAAGTGTCAGGATCACACAATTGTATCATCAGAAGTGGTTCTGACCAGTGAGCATTGCTGCCAGTACTCAGTGAAGACTGGGCTATTTTATTGGGATAGGCTCCTCTGGTACCAGGATGATACAGTGTGCTATAAATGGACACAGATGAGGAGGGGGACAGGTCTCAGTTGAATGGAAGTTCCCAAGTCCAAAGAGAAAGGTTGAAATATTGGAACACCATGGAGATGTGGATGAAGACCAACAGAAAGAAACAGTAAGGGACTGAGTTTAATTAAAATACTGCATTGTCAAATAGATTTGTGACAGGAAATTATTGCTTAAAATAAAGTAAATGCCATTTCCGCCCCTCACAATTCCTTCGACACCACAAGTGACATCACTTCCGCCCTCACAGCATCGCTAATGTCACATGCTCAGTGACTTCTGCGCATCCCCACTGCATGTTTGCCACCACTTCTGTCCCCACCAACACCACTCACTTTCATTCTGCTGACACCACCCCCAGGTCTCACCATCACCATCCCCGCCCCCCAGAATCCTGAGGGGAACACCACCCCTGCTCATGACTCCATCCCCAGTCCCCCTAACACCACACCCATTCCAGTTACAGGCTCTGTCCACTCCCCCAGCTCCACACCTACGGCAGGTCCCAGCTCCCAGTCCTGCCGAGTTTTCACCATTCCCCCGACCTCTCCCTCATTGAGCACGAATGATCAGTCTTCAGCAAAGGCTTTACCTTTATCCCCCTCTGTTCATGCATCAATGAATTTAATACACGCCGTGACGTTGAACACTTCTTCCGCCGTCTCCATGCGTACTTTTACAATCAAGACTCCCGCCCACCTTCAAAGGACCCATTTGCCGGCCTCCAACACACTCCATTCACCTGGACACCCAGTGCTGGCCTATTACCTGGCTTCGATCTCTTCAATTCCCACTGCCGCTGAGACATTAATCACCTCAACCTATCTACCCCCTCCCCCACTTCAACCTCTCACCCTGACAATGTGCAGCCCTGCAATCCCGCTGCTCCACTCCCGACATCACCATCAAACCAAAAGATAAAGGGGGTGCAGTGGTAGTTTGGCTCACTGACCTCTACAGTGCTGAAGCCGGACGCCAACTCGAAGACACCAGCTCCGACCGCCCTCTCTACCACGACCCATCTCCCATGACCAAACCGTCAACTCTCAGAGCATACAGAACCTCATTACCTCAAGAGATCTCCCACCCACAGCTTCCAACCTCATTGTCCGGGATCCCCCACCGCCCGGTTCTACCTCCTTCCCTAGATCCACAAGCTTGACCACCCTGGCTGACTCATTGTCTCAGCATGCTCCTACCCCACCGAACTACCCACATTCATTTGAAACACCACCCACACACTCCACCTCCTCCAAGACTTCCATTTCCCCGGCCCCCAACACATCATCTTCACCATGGTTATCCAATCCCTCTACACCTCCATCTGCCATGACCAGGGCCTCCAAGCCCTCCATTTTTTTCCTCTCCTGACGTACACAACAGTACCCTTCCAACGACACTCTCATTCGTTTAGCCGAACTGGTCCTCACCCTTAATAATTTTTCGTTCAAATTCTCCCACTTCCTCTAGACCAAAGGGGTAGGCATGGGCATCCGTATGGGCCCCAGCTCTGCCTATGTAGAACTGTCCATCTTCTGTAGTTACAATGGCTCCACTCCCCACGTCTTCCTCCACTACATTGATGACTGCATTGGCGCCATCTCGTGCTCCCGCGAGGAGTTTGAGCAATTCATCAACTTCACCAACACATTCCACCCTGGCCTTAAATTTGCCTGGACCATCTCTGACACCTCCTCCCCTATCCTGGACCTCTCCATCTCCATTAATGACCACAGACTTGACACCAACATTTTTAAGAACCTACCGACTCCCACAGCTACCTGAATTACAACTCTTCCCACCCTGCCACCTGCAAAATTGCCAATCTGTATTCCTAATTCCTCCACCTCCACCGCATCTGCTCCCAGGATGACCAGTTCCACCACAGAACCCACTAGATGGCCTCCTTCTTTACAGATCGCAATTTCACTTCCCACGTGGTTAAAGATGCACTCCAACGCAAGTCGATCACATCCAGTACCTCCTACCTCAGACCCCACTCCTCCAACCGTAACAAGGACAGAACACCCCTGGTGCTCACCTTCCACCCTACCAAACATCACATAAACCAAATCCTCCGATGACATTTCCACTACCTCCTAACAGACCCCACCACCAGGGATATATTTCCCTCCCCACCCCTTTCTGCAAAGACCGTTCCCTCCGTGACTACCTGTTCAGGTCCATGCCACTCAAAAACCCACCCTCCCATCCTGGCACATTCCCCTGCCACTGCAGGAATTGCAAAACCTGCGCCCACACCTCCTTGCTCACCTCAGTCCAAGGCCCCAAAGGAGCTTTCCACATCCAAAGTTTCACCTGCACATCCACCAATATCATTTATTGTATCCATTGTTCCGATGTGGTCTGCTCCTCTATATTGGGAAGACTGGACATCTCCTAGCAGAACGCTTTAGGGAACATTTCTGGGACACCCGCACCAATCAAACACACCATCCTGTGGCCCAACATTTCAACTCCCCCTCCCACTCTGCCGAGGACATGGAGGTCCTGGGCCTCCTCCACCGCCACTCCCCCACCCGATGCCTGGAGGAAGAAAGCCTCACCTTCTGCCTCGGAACACTTCAACCCCAGGGCATCAATGTGGACTTCACCAGTTTCCTCATTTCCCTTTCCGCCACCTCACCCCTGCTCCAGCTTTACAGCTCAGCACTACCCTCATGACTTGTCCTACCTGCCTTTCTTCTTTTCCACTTACCCACTCCACCCTCCTCTCTGACCTATCTCCCTCATCCCTACCCCCATTCACCCATTGTACTCTTTGCTACCTTGCCCCATCCTCCTCTCTGACCTATCTCCCCCACTCACCTATTGTACTTTATGCTACTTTCTCCCCATTCACATTCTCCTCTCATTTATCTCTCCACTCTGCAGGCTCCCCACCTCTATTCCTGATGAAGGGCTTTTGCCCAAAACGTCGATTTTCCTGTTCCCTGGATGCTGCGCTGACCTGCTGTGCTTTTCCAGCACCACCCTAAACTAGACTCTGGTTTCCAGCATCTGCAGTCCTTGTTTTCTTCCTTATTGGAGAGGAGACTACCGAGATAAGGCATGTTGTTGACACTGAAGCAAGTTACAGTGACAGGAATGGTAGTCTGGAATGCAGTACATTTCAAATATGTGGAGAGACTATCGGGAAGGGAGGAGGTTACAGAGATAGGGGGTGTTGTAGGAATTAAAAATTATTGAAGTCACTGGTCCACCAGACATGCCATAGGCACAGTGTTGCAGAGTAGTGAGTCTTAATACAACAGAACTTACATTGGGGTAGTGATTGAGCCTGGGGTGTGTGTGTGTACTGTGCTCCCCCTCCAGCACTGTATCTATGTCATGTCTTGTTAACAGATGTTTGGAGCTCTCTCATTGTTTGCTCTGTGCACCGTGAGGGATCTTACCTCACTACAGGATTAATTGAAGGCTCCAGATCTCCTTTCCCTTTGTCTCTCTCTCTCTCTGGAAGACCTCATTGCGTTCAATGAGGTGATGGACGATCCACCCAGCAGCTGGGAAGGCTATTGAGTCAGGACCTTCCTGAGTACCTACAGGAGACAGAGAAATAGATAGAATGGGAAATTGGACAGATGTAGTGAGGGTTACACATGGAGAATGGCACTTTTTCCCACAGACACCTGTAAAATGGAGCGATATTAAGTAATAATCCCAGATTGCTGGAAGATGTCAGGATCACACAGTCATGCTGGAAGAGCGGGAGTAGCTTCATGATGCCCTGGTATCAGTTCTCAGAGATGAGCAACCTGTGAGCAGGTGAAGTGGTGGCCTAGTGGTATTATTGCTAGAGCATGTATCCAAAACCTCAGCTAATGTTCAAGGGAGGCAGGTTTGAATTCCACCATCAGAAATGAAGGAATTTGAAATCAATAATTTAAAAAATAATAATTAACAATCCACAAATAAGTATGAAACCATTGCTTATGTACAACAAATCCAAACACTTCTCCTTTCGAGAAGGACATCTGCCCATCCTGACGTGGTCTGCACAACATACCCACAGCAAAGTGTTTGCCTCCCAATTACCCTCTGAAATGGCCGAGCAAGTTACTCTGTTCAAGGGCAGCTAGAGCTGGGCAAAAAAGGCTGGTCAGCCAAAGACACCCACATCCCATACCTAATTTAATAGTCAGGACCTTCCTGAGTACCTACAGGAGACAGAGTGGCACGGTGGTTAGCACTGCTGCCTCACAGCGCCAGAGGCCTGGGTTCAATTCCCGCCTCAGGCAACTGACTGTGTGGAGTTTGCACATTCTCCCCGTGTCTGCGTGGGTTTCCTCCAGGTGCTCCGGTTTCCTCCCACAGTCCAAAGATGTGCAGGTCAGGTGAATTGGCCATGCTAAATTGTCCGTAGTGTTAGGTAAGGGGTAAATGTAGGGGTATGGGTGGGTTGCGCTTCGGCGGGGCGGTATGGACTTGTTGGGCCGAAGGGCCTGTTTCCACGCTGTAAGTAATCTAATAAATAATCCATTAGGATGTCCCGAGTTGAACTGTGCTGCGAGCAGTGTCCTGGCCAGTAATGTCGGTAGGTTTAAAGCCTTTAAAATGACAGGATGCAGGGTCAGGGTTCAGGTGAAAGGAGCTTTCCAAATCCAAAGGGAAAAGGTGAAGCATCGGAACAGCATGGGGATGTGGCTGAAGACAAGCAGAAAGGAACGGGATGGGACAGAGTTTAACTAAAATTGTACGTCAGCGAATAGATTTGTGACAGAAAATTGTAGGAAACAGTAAGTTATTTTTGTTTGAATGGACAACGTCGCTGCAATAAGGTAGATGGATTTGTGACACAGAGATATAAGAGAGTTAGACACCAGAGAGACATGGATACAGAGTGAACAAAAACATTAAATGGTCCAAAAACTTGCCGAACCTCAGGCAAAATGGGCAAAACTAACAATAATGGATAACAAAGGCATTACAGAGAAATTATTTCGCCTCAGATCATGAAGTAGAGTCAGTCCGAACGTAAATTCTGGCTACTACTTGCTAAGGACACAAGTAAACCAGAGGAGTTCTTCCAACTGATTAACAATGTTTTTATGATAGCCTCACCAATGTCTTTTACCAATGCAACATGACATCTCAACTCCTACTTTCAATGCGCTCCCCAAAGAAGGTAACCACCCCAAACGCTTGCTTCACCACCCTGTCTCCCTGTGACACCACACTCAAAGAACTGCCAAGGACACAAGCAGCTGAACAGTTTTAGGCATCGAACAGCATTTCATTGCTCATCACTGCATTAAACAGGAACTCATTGGAATTGTTAGCAAAGGCATTTTGATAATTTTGAAAACTTAAATATTCGTGTAATCAGGGACAATTACACGGTCAACATTGATATTGGAAGAGGAGTTCGGTAAATTTTTTTTCAGTGTTTCTTTGAAAAACACATTGTGCAACTGGCTAGGGACATAACTATCACAGAGCGACCGTGTAATGAAACTTAGTGAATGAGTAATGTCACCTGCAGAAATCCTTCAGGAAATTGTGATAAAGTGCAGTTTAAAGAAATATAAAGTTTCAAAGTGAATCACAAAAAGGACAAGCTACAACTAGAAACAAAAATAGCCAATTACATGAGTTTGAGAGGAGAACGGACCAAGGTAAACATGCTAAACAGACTGAAATATGTATCTGTAAATGGACAGTGGAAAACATTTGAAGGAACAGTGTAAAACACTCAACAAAAGGACATGCAATTGAAATAGTAAAAACTTCAGCAAGCAATTCCCACTGGTCCCTCATTCAGGACAAAAGGGATCATACTAGATTATGAGGCTGAGAAGATCACCACAAAGTACTTAAAATCTTGAAGTGAGAGAATGCTTTTGGATGAAATGTTAAATGGATTGCAAAGGGTCTGCTCGCAGGCGAGGGCTGTGGGAAGGGGAATCATTGTCAGGGTTTAATGACACAATAGGAACAGGGAGAGGTGAAGGTGCTGGAGGTGGTGAGAGTGTTACAGAGAGTGGTCAGGGCCTGAGCAGTGCTACAAATTCAGTATGAATTGCTGCAGCTGGAGGGGTTTGCAGAGGTAGGGGAAAACATAGACATTTTTATTTATTCATTCATGGGATGTGGGTGTCACTGCCTGGATGAACATTCTTTGACCCCACTGCAAATTACCCAGAGGGTAGCTCAGAGTCAGCCGTATTGCTTTGGGTCTGGAGTCACATGTTTGCCAGACCAGGTTAGAATGTCAGACATCACATTCTCCCCGTGTCTGCGTGGGTTTCCTCCCACAATCCAAGAAAATGTGCAGATCAGTTGAATTGGCCATGCTAAATTGCCCGTAGTGTAAGGTGAAGAGGTAAATGTAGGGGAATGGGTCTGGGTGGGTTGCGCTTCTGCGGGTCAGTGTGGACTTGTTGGGCCAAAGAGCCTGTTTCCACACTGTAAGTAATCTAATCTAAACTATGTCCTTCAATAAAGGAGGTAAGTGAACCTGATGAGTTCTTCCGACATATCAGCAATGCATTTATGGTGGCCTCGCCAATGTCTTATACAGATACAACATGACATCCCAACTCCTACTCTCAATACTCTGATCATTGAAGATAACCAACCCAAACGCCTGCTTCACCAGCCTGCCTGCTTATAATGCAATTTTGAAATAACTGTGTACCTGCATCCCCGTGTCTCTGACTGACAACACCACCCAGGGACCGAATATTAGCTGTACAAGTCCCACCCTGGTTTGTTTCACAAAAATGGAACACCTCACATTTATCTAATTAAACTCTATCTGCTATTCTTCAGCCCACTATCCCAGCAATCCTGTTAATCTTGTTGTGTCATATATCAAATTCTCCACTAACCACTTTACCACCAATGTCAGTATCACCAAGAAACTTACTTACCAGGAAACCAATATTCCCATCCAAACCATTTACCCAAATGACAAACAACAGGGTACCCACTCCACCGCTGGTCACATGCCTCCAGTCAGAAAAACAACATGTCTCCCATCACCCTCTGTCTCCGACCATCAAGCAAAGTTTATATCCATTTCACTAGCTTCTCCAGAATGCCATATCCTTTTTGCACTGATCTGAGATCATTACCCCGTTAACCAGACAGAACATAGAACACAGAACAGTTCAGCTCAAGACCCTTCGGACATGATTTCATGCCAACCTTTTATCGAACTGTAAGATCAAACTAACCTACATACCCTTCACTTTACTATTATCCATATGTCGGTCCAAGAGTCTGTTAAATGTCCCGGATGTATCTAATTTTACGACCACAATTATCAGTGCATTCCAACCACCTCTATCCTCTTATCCATCCTCCATTCACCTTAAAATTACACCCCCTTGTATCAGCCATTTATGCGACAGGAGGAAAAGTCTCTGACTATTCACCCTCTCTGTGCCTCTCATCACTTGTTCACCCCTACCGGGTCGCCCCACTCCCTTCTTCACTCCCATTAGAAAAGCCTTAGCTCCCTCAAACTTTCTTCATAATAAATGCCCTCCATTCCAGGCAGCATCCTGGTAGATCTCCTGTGTACGCTCTCTAAAACTTGCACATCCTTCCTGTAAACAGGGGACCAGAATTGAACACAATATTCTAAGTGTGGTCTCACCAGGTCACTATAAAGATGCAGTAAAAACTCTCGGCTCTTAAAATCGATCCCCTTGTTAAGGAAAGCCAACACAACATATGCCTTTTTAACAACCCTATCAACGTACGTGGCAACTTGAGGGATCTATGGACATGGACCCCATGATCTCTCTGTTCCTCCACACTGCCAAGTATTCTGCCTTTCACCCTGTATTCTGTACTCAAATTCGACCTTCCAGAATGAATCACTTCACACTTTTCCAGATTGAGCTCCATCTGCCCAGATCTGGGTCCTGTCAATGTCCCATTGCAACCTACAACAGCCCTCCACATTACCCACCACTCCACCAACTTTCATGTGATTGGCAAACTTACTAACCCACTCTCCAACATCCACATCCAAGTCATTTATAAAAATCACAGATAGCAGAGTCCCAGAGCTGATTGTTACAGAACCCCACTGGTCCCTGAGCTCCAGGCTCAATACTGTCCATCTGCTGCCACCCTCTGTAGCCTCTGGACCAACCAATCCTGTATCCAGACAGACAGGTTATGGAGATGGGTAGATGATGGAGAGACTGGAGGAGATAACATTGACAGGAGGCGATAACGATTGGACTGGTATTAAATAGATAGTGGGTCTGCTAGGAACTGGATCGGGAGAGGCACAGACATTGCAATGAGTTCTACAGATCCGGAGGATTGCAGGGATCTGAGAGGATTACACAGATAGGGATAGTGGTCGGTCTCTGCAGACAGTTGATGTTTAGGGACTGGAAGAGGTTTCGTCGATCGGGAGGGCTGTAAGAGCTGCAAGAGCTTATCGAGAGTTGAAGAGTTGGAGCAGTTCACAGAGTGACGTTTCTCTGACAGGAGTAGGTCACAGATAGTGAGGGCTGTGTGGCCTGAGTAAGTTAAAGAGAAGGAGAGTTTTTGCGTCTGGAAGAGGTTACACTGACATGGACAGTTGAAGAGTCTGAAGCAAAAATGCCTGGAAAAGGTTACACAGATAGGGAGGTGAGTAGGGACTGAAGGTGAATACACAAACATGGAGGGTTATATTGTTAGATGAAGCTTAGAGGGATAGGGACTGGTGTAGAGATTTACACAGATAGAGAAAGTTGTATTTTTGGAGAAGGTTACACTGATACAGACAGTGTTAGGGGGTGTTTAATGGACTACAGAGGAGCTCAGAGACAATGTATTATGGGGAGTGGAGGAGATTACAGACACAGAGATGGCTGTCAGGTTGAAAAGAGCTTCTCCAGATCCTCAGTGCTGTAAGGCTGGAGGGAGGTTATAACAGTGAGTGTTGTCAAGACTTAATTACTTCACTGATATAGAGCAGGACTCAGCATGTAACTGCCAAAGGGGAGTTGAGACAGTCCAGGTGACTTTTCCAAGATATAAACATTTACGGCAATAATTATCGGGTGGGTTCTAAAAGCAGGAAAAGGTGACACTCATATCGATTTTCGTTAGGACTGGAGAAGCTTACATATGCAAGAAGTGTTTTAGAGACTGGAGGAGGTTACAGTGTTAAGGAGAATATTGGGGATGAGGTAAGGTTCAAAAGACTAAGATGGTTGACAGGGCTGGACAATAATCTGAATAGAATCTCCAGAATGTGTATCCAGGCCATTCAGCCTAACCAGTCCATTCCAACCCTCTGAAGAGCATCCCATCAAGACCCATCCCTCTACATATCTATTAAACCCTGCATTTCTCATGGTGAATTGACCTAACCCACACATTGCTGAATTCTACAGTCAATTTATGATGGACAATTCACTGCTCATGCACATTTTGGACCGTGGGAGGAAATCAAAGCACCCGGAAGAAACCACACAGTCAGGGGGGGAGAACATGCAAAGTCCACACAGACAGTCGCCCAAGGCTGGAGCTGAAGCCAGGTCCCTGACGCTGAGAGGCTGCAGTGCTAACCTCTGAGAAACCCCTGTATCTGAATATACAGAGCACTGCAGACATTAGACCAAGTCACAAAGTTCACAAGGGTTTATTGTAACAGGAGGAGAATATAGTCAGGAACAGAAGGTTACATAGATGGTGTCCATGAGAGGGACTGGAGGAGGTTATCACAATAGGGAAGGCTGTGGATTCTCTAGACAATTACAGAGGTCGGGACGGTTGGGGAGACTGGATGATGTTAGTCTTACTCAGAGTTGTACACACTGGGTGAGGTTACCGAGTTAGCAAGGATTCTATGGACTGGCTGAGGTTATAGACAGAGGCAGTTGTGGGAATGAAAAGTTGTTACAACAATTGAGAGGATATTTCAGGAACATGGATGGTTTTAGTGGCTGAAGGATGTTCGAGAGCTAGGAAGGCTAGTACTGACTGGAGGTGGTCAGAGGTAAGGAACATTTTAGAGATGGGAGTTAGTCACAGAGACAGAGAAGATTGAAGAGAGAGAGAGGGCATGGTTACAGATCTCAGGACAGTTCAAGTGGCTTCAGAATGATACACAAATGGAGGATTGGCAGGAAACGCTGCAGGACTGAAGGACTCCATGCAGACAGGGAGGTGAAATGGATGACAGAAGGTTAGAGGTAATGTGGTTTTATAGGACAGGATGGAGGAGTGCTGTTGGGACTGGAGAAGGCTACAGTCACATCATGTGCTGGAGAGGCTGGAGGAAGGTACACAGATGGGCAGGTCAGTAAGGGCTGGATGTTACAGACAGAGTGGGCTGCAGGTACTGGACAAGATGACAGACATATGGATTTTTGAAGTTTTTTTGGTGATAGTGGTCATAATACTAGGTTTCAAAGTCATTTTAGAAAGAGATAAGGATAGTGCAGAAGTGAAGTGGCCAAATTTGGAGAAGCCCCTAATCGTTAGAATATCACTGTCACTGGGTATTATCATTATCACAAGACAGGATCTGGCAAACATAGACTGGGGGGAAGTATTTGAAGTTGGGTTCATATTCGGAAAGAGGAAGTATGTTAAAGTGATACAGAGAGAATTCAAGGCCAGTGTGTTCCCTGAAGAGTGATTGTCAAAGGCAGTAACTCCAGTGAATACTGGTAAAGCAATATCATGAACTTGATAAAGGAAGTACAGTGCGATGGAAACAGGCAAAGATTGACAAAACTATAGAGAGTGCAAGGGGATCCTTAAAATGATAGGCAAATAATTGGCATGAAATATCCTTGGCAGATACTGTTAAGGAGAGATCACAAGGTATTTTATGAGTATAGTTAGGGGAAGAGGATTCCCAGGTAAAGAGTTGCATCTGTTAGAAACTAAAGGACCAATCTGTGCATGGAGCCAGAGGAAGTAGGTGAGGTCTTCAATGAGTACTTCCCATCTGTATTCACACAGGAGAAAGGCATTGTAGCCGGGGATTTCAGTTGGGATGGTAAGGTTCTAGAACATATTAAGATCAATACGGAGGAGGTATTAAATGTTTTCACTGGCATAAAGGTAGAGAAATCCCCAGTGCCCAATGAAATGTATCCCAGGCTGCTATGTGAGGTAAGGGAGGAGATTGCCGGGGCCCTGGTGGATATATTTAATATTTTGCTGGCCACAGGTGAAGTGCTGAATGACTGAAGGATCGCTAATGTGGTTCCTTTCTTCAAGAAGGGCAGCAGGGCTAGGCAGGTAATTACAGAGCAGATAGTCTGACAGGAGGGGGAGGGAAATTATTGGAAACAATTGTGAGGATGAATCAACACTTCCAAAGGCATGGATCACCGTGGCAGCCTCATCACGGATTTGGGAGAGGGAGATACTGTCTGAGGAATTCAGTTGTTTTTTTTTAAATGGTGTCTAAAAAAATTGATGAGGGCAGTGCAGATGATGCAGTTTACATGGACTTGAATAAGACCTTTGACAAGGTCCCTCATGGAAGGCTGGTCCAAAAGGGAAGAGCCACTGGGATCCAAGGAAAGTTGGTAATTTGGATACAAAATTAGTGGATAGACCTCTTCGTGTTTGAAATTCGTTTATCAGTGGGTGTACCACAGGGATCTGTGCAGGAACCATTGCTGGTTATTCTGTGGAATAATAACTCCGATGTGGAAGCAGTAGGAGTCATTAGTAGGTTTGCAGATGACATGAAAAGTGAGGAGGATGGTCTCAGGCTGCAGTCAGATATCGATCAGATGATAAACTGAGCAGAGTCATGGCAGATGGAGTTTACTTCTGATCACTGTGAGAAGTCTCATAAGCGAAGGATGTATATCATGAATGGTAGGTCCTCCTGGAGTACTGAATAACACCGGGACCTTGGTGGACAAGTCTCTGGATGTCTGAAGGTGTCAGCACAAGTGGACCTGAACTGGGAGGAGGGGGACCCATATTCTAAAGGGGCAAATTGTTAGAGCTGCTTGAAAGGATATAACCTAATCTGGCAGGATGTTGCACCTTAAACATTCTTAAGGTCAGAAAGTAGATTGAGGTTGGTGCACAAGTTAACGACAGCAATTTAAGCAGACAAGGCAGGCAAGAACATAGCAGGGAATGGGGGAAAACTGATGATTAAACTGCATTTATTTCAATGCAAGGGGCCTGACAGCTAAGGAAGATGAACTCAGGGCATGAATATTATAGTTATCACAGAAACACAGCTGAGAGAGGGACAGGACTGGCAGCTCATTGTTTCAAGGTGGAGATGCTACAGGAACCATCGAAAGGGAGGCAAGAGAGGACGTGTGGTGGTGAGTTTTGATTGCATGAATCATCACAGTAGTACTTAGAGAGGATATTCCTGTGGGATCGCCCAGTGATGCTATGTTAGTCGAACTGAGAAATAAGAATGGGTCATCACTCTGACACAATTGTCCTACTGACCCCGAATAATCAGTGGCAGACTGAGGAACAAATATATCAGGAGATCTCAAATATCAATCACAATAATAGGGCTGTGATGGTAGGGGTTTTTAAACTTTCCAAACCTAGACTGGGACTGCCAGTGTTCAGTGTTTGCAAGGGAGGAATTTGGTAATTGTGTTCCAGAAAACTCCCAATGAAGATGTAAATGGCCTGAAAAGAGAAAGGGGCAAAACCTGACCTCCCCTTGGGAAACAAGGTAGAGAAAGGGACTGAGGTGTGAGTGGGAAAGCATTTTGCCGAAGTGACTACAGTTCTATTAGTTTGAAAACAGTGATGGAAAAGGACAGGCCTGGTCCACAGGTTCAAGTTATAAAATGGGGCCAGACCAATCTTGATAGTATCAGCCAGGAACTTTCAAAAGGTGATTGGGGAGTCTACTTGCAGGGAAAGGGAAGTCTGGCAAGTGAGAATATTTTAAAAGTGAGATAAATTGAGCCATCCCCACCAGCATGGTCCTGTTTATGTGCAGGTCAATGCTGACAGCTTTTGGAAACACTGGCTGTCCACTGAGGGTCTGACTCAACGAGGTAAAAACAATGACTGCAGATGTTGGAAACCAGATTCTGGATCAGTGGTGCTGGAAAAGCACAGCAGTTCAGGCAGCATCCAACAAGCAGCGAAATCGATGTTTTGGGCAAAAGCCCTTCATCAGGAAGAAAGCATGAAGGGCTTTTGCCCAAAACGTCGATTTCGCTGCTCGTTGGATGCTGCCTGAACTGCTGTGCTCTTCCAGCACCACTAATCCAGATGCTGAGGGTCTGGTCAAGGAAAAGAGGGCATGTGTCAGGTATAGCCAGCTGGATCAAGGGAATCCCTGAGGCTCACAGGGGCTTTAGGAATCCACTGTGGGTAGAAATCAGGAATGCAGAAAGGGGACATGAAATAACCTCAGCAGAGAATGATAAGGAGAATCCAAAAGTGATTGTATAAATATATCAAGAATAAAAAGTAACTCGAAACAAAATAGTGTCCCTTAAAGATCAATGAGACCATTGGTGTGTGGAACCGCAGGGTATGACTGAGAACTTAAACACATTTTTTTCTCCAGAACTTACTGTGGACAAAGACTGGGGAACTCAGGGAACAAGAGTAATACGTTAGACCACATTTGGAGTTCTCTACAATTCCAGTCTCCCCACTATAGGAAGGATGTTGTGAAACTTGAAAGGGCTCAGACAAGATTTACAAGATGTTTCCAGGGTTGTTGCTGAATAAGGTGTGGTTATTTTCACTGGAGCATCGGAGACTGAGGGGTGACCTGACAGAGGTTTATATAAACATGAGGAGCATGGATTGAGTAAACATTCAAGGTATTTTCCCAGGGTTTTGAGAGACCAAAACTAGAGGGCATAGGTTTAAGGTTAAAGGGGAAAGGTTTAAAAGGGACTGAAGGGACAGCTTTTTTATGCACACGATGGTGTGTGTATGGAATGAGCTGAGAGAAAGTAACAAATACTGATACTTTGACAACATTTAAGAGATGGATGTGTATATGAATAATAAGGGTTTAGAGGTACATGGGCGAAATGCTGGTAAATGGGATTGAATTATTTAGATCTTCTAGTCAGCATGGATGAGTTGGACCGAAGGGTCTGTTTCCATGCTGTCCATCTCTATGACTTGAAAAGAGTGCATGTCATAGAAGAGGTGGTGCTGGAGGTTTTAAAACACAAAGGTATGGAAAGACCCAGGAACTGATTAAGTGTATCACGGGACACTGTGGGATGCAAGGAAAGAAATTGTGGAGCCCCTAGCAAAGGTATTTGTACCATTGACAGCCATGTGTGATGGGCTGGCAGGCTGGAGGGTGACATAGTGGAGGGAGAAGGAGGTTTTTTGAGATTACAAAGGCATCTTGATGAAATGGGTGAATGAGCTGAAAAATTGTAGATGGTATTCAATCTGAATAAATGTGAGGTAGTGCACTTGGTAAAACAAACAAGGGTAGAGCTTATACAATTAATGTTCGGGCTCGGTTAGTGTTTTAGAGCAGAGAGACCTCCGGGTTCAGGTACATAATTCTTGAAGTTTGCATCACAGGATGGATAAGACAGTGCTTGGCATGTTTGACTATTGCTCAGTCCATTGAGTGTAGGATTTGGGACGTCATGTTGGGATTGCACGGACATTGATAAAGCCTCTTCTGCAATACTCTGTCCAGTTCTGGTCGCCCAGTTATTGGGAGGACATTATTAAGCTGCAGGATGTTCAGAAGAGATTTACAAGGAGTTTGCTGGATATGGAAGACTTGAGTTCTGAAAAAATGGCTGAGTCTTTTTTCACTTGAGCCTGGAGTTTGAGACGTGATGTGATAAAAGTTTATTTTTAAAAATGAGATATAGATCGGTTTAATAGCAGTTGCCTTTTCCCAAGAATGGGGGAGACAAAAGAGGAGGGACCACATTTTTAAGGTTAGAAGAGAGAGATGTTCCAAAAAAAAAGACATGGAGGCAAAATGTTACACAGAGGGTGTTTTGATTGTGGAATGAACTTCCTGAGGAAAGGGTGGATGTGGTACAATTACAACGTTTAAAATACAGAGATACTAAACGAGTATTTTGTATCAGTTTTTACTGTGGAAAAGGACATGGAAGATATAGAATGTAGGGAAATAGATGGTGACACCTTGCAAAATGTCCATGTTACAGAGGAGCAAGTGCTGGATGTCTTGAAATCCATAAAGGTGGATTAATTTCCAAGACTTGATCAGGTGGACCCTAGAACTCTGTGGGAAGCTAAAGGAGTGATTACTGGACCTCTTGCTGAGATAGTTGTATCATGGATTGTCACAGGTGAGGCGCCGGAAGAATGAAGGTTGGCTAACATGGTGCCACTGTTTAAGAAGGGCGGTAAGGACAAGCCAGGGAATTATCGACCAGTGAGCCTGACGTCGGTGGTGGGCAAGTTGTTGGAGGGAATCCTGAGGGACAGGATGTACATGTATTTGGAAAGGCACGGATGAGAGATAGAGATTTGTGCGTGGGAGATCATGTCTCACAAACTTGATTAAGTTTTTTGAAGAAGTAACAAAGAGGATTGACGAGGGCTGAGCGGTAGATGTGATCTATATGGACTTCAGTAAAGCGTTCGACAAGGTTCCCCATGGGAGACTGACTAGCAACGTTCGATTTCACGCAATATAGGGAAAACTAGCTATTTGGATACAGAATCGGCTTAAAGGTAGAAGACAGGATGGTGGTGGAGGGTTGCTTATCAGACTGGAGGCCTGTGACCAGTGGAGTGCCACGAGGATTGGTCTTAAGAATGGTGAATAGGTAAGGGAGTCCAAAACTCGAGAGTACAAATGGGACATGAGAGAGCAAAGATTTAAAGAGGGAGCAGGGGGGCAACATTATCCACAGAGGATAGTGCACAGACAGAACGGACTACCAGGGGCACATGGGAGAAACAAGAACAATGACAACATGGAAAACACATTTGGGCAGGAACATGGAGAGGAGAAGGTTTGAAGAGCTAAGGGCTAAACGCAGTCAAATGAGACTCATTCAGTATGGGAAACATGGGCAGCATTGAGGAGTTGGACCACAGGTTCTGTTTCCGTGCTGTGTCACTCTGTATCCAGTTAAAGAGGATTGCAGTACCAAAATAAAGCCTGTTGCAGACACTGAAGCAATTTACAGCGATAGGGATGGTAGTCTGGAATGCAGTACGTTTCAAATATGTGGAGGGACAATTGGGAAGGGAGGTGTTTACAGGGACAGGAACTGTTATAGGAGTTAAAAATTACTGAAGACATTGGTGCACAAGCGATGCCATAGGTACAGTATTGTAGAGTAGTGAGTCTTAGTACAGTGTTGGAGGGAGAACACAAAACAGAAAGATCCTAGGCAGCATTCCCAACCTCTCGTCGGAGGCCTGCTTTCCCCTCTGTTGTCCTGATGCTAACTAAGATAGCACAGGCCTGGATTGATAACTATGAACTTCCCGTGCTGTCTCAGTGCAACGTAAACTAAAGTAGGTGCGGTGATTGAGCCTGGGGTGTGTCTGTACTGTACTGTGCTCCCACTCCAGCACTGTATCCATGTCATGTCTTGTTAGCGATGTTTGGAGCCCTCTCATTGCTCCCTGCTCTGTGCACTGTGATTGATCTTACCTCAGTACAGAATTTATTGAAGGCTCCAGATCTCCCTGCCCTTTGTCTCTCTGGCCGACCAATCATCTTCAATGAGGTGTTGGGCGAGACCCAGCAATTGCGAGGTCTATTGAGTCAGGAACATCCTGACTACCTACAGGAGACAGAGAAATAGACAGAATGGGAAATTAGACTGATGCAGTGAGGGTTACACATGGAGAATGGAAATGAGCCCCACAGATATCTGGGAAATCCCACTCTATTCCTGGCCTGTGCTGTTGCGTCACTCTGGAGTGGAGAATTCTGTTAGCTCAGGATCTGGAGTAACTGCAAGACTGGGAGGTGTTGACAGAGGCGGCAATTAGACCCACACAGTGAGGGATACCACATGGAGGGAGACTGAGTGATATCACCAGAGTGCTGGAAGATCTCAGGATCACACAGTCATGTTGGAAGAATGGGTTTAGCTTCATGGTGCTCTGGTATTAGTGCTCAGGGATGAGCAACCAGTGCACAGGCGAAGTGATGGCCGAGTGGTGTTATTCATAGAGCCTGTATCCAAAATCTCAGCTAATGTTCAGTGGTAGAGGGTTTGAATCCCACTATCAGAAATAGTGGAATTTCAGATCAATAATTTTATAAATAGTAATTAAACTCCAAAAATAAATATGAAACCATTGCTGATGTACAAAAAACCCAAATACTTGTCCTTTAGATCAGGACATCTGCTCATCTTCACGTGGTCTGCACGACGTACCCACAGCAAAGTGCCTGCCTCTCAATTACACTGTGAAATGGCCGAGCAAGTCACTCAGCTCGAAGGCAGCTAGGGCTGGGCAAGAAAGGCTGGTCAGCCAGAGACACCCACATCCCATACCTGATTTACAAAATAATCCATTAGGATGGTCCCACTGGAACCATGCAGGGACCAGTGTCTTGGCCAGTCATGTCGGTAGATTTATGGACAGGGCTTTAAACTGACAGAGAGGATGCTGGGACAGGCTTCAGATGAAAGGAGCTTTCCAAAAGCAAAGAGAAAGCGTGAAGTATAGGAGCAGCATGGGAATGTGACTGAAGACAAGCAGAAAGGAACAGGATGGGACAGAGTTTAAATAAAACTATACGTCAGCGAATCGGTTTGTGACAGGAAATTGTGGGAAAGAGTAAATGATGTGTTTTTTTTGGAATGGATAATGTCTCTTCAATAAGGTAGATTGATTTGTGACACAGAAATAAAAGATTTAGACACCAGAGAGATATGCGTACAGGACAACAAAAGGTAGACAGAAATTTTCAATGGACCACAACCTTGCGGAAACCCAGGCAAAATGGGTAACGCTAACAATAATGGATAACAAAGGCATTACAGAAAAAGCATTTGACCTCAGATCATGAAGTAGAATCAGTCTGAATGTAAATTCTGGCTACTACTTGCCAAGGATACAAGCAGCAGAACAGTTTTGGCCAACGATCAGCATTTCATTGCTCATCACTGCATTATACAGGAACTTTTTTAACAAACACTTTGTGATAATTTTGGGAAACGTCAATATTCACATAATGTGGGACAGTCACACTGACAACAGTGATATTGGAAGAGGAGTTCAGAGAATTTTCTTTCGGTGTTTTTTTTTGAATAACAAATTGTGCAGCTGTCTAGGGACATAAGTATCTCAGAGCGAACACAGTGTGATGAAACTTAGTGAATGAGTAATGTCACCTGGAGAGATCCTCTGGGAAATTGTGATAAAATGCAGTTTAAAGAAATATCAAGTTTTAAAGTGAATCACAGAAAGGACAAGCTACAACTAGAAACAAAAACAGCCAATTACATGGGTTTGAGATGAGAACTGACCAAGATAAAGAGGCAAAACAGACTGAAATATGTGTCTGTAAATGAACAGTGGAAAACATTTGAAGGAACAGTGTAAATCACTCAACAAAAGAAGATTCCATTGAAACAGATAAAACCTCAGCAAGAAATTCCCACCCGTCCCTCACTCAGGACAAAATGGATCACATTAGATTATGAGGCTTAGAAGATCACCAAAAAGTACTTAAAATCCTGAAGTGAGAGAGTGTTTTAGGAGTAAGTGTGAAAGGGATTGCAAAGGGTCTGCTAGCATGAGTTGGGCAGTGGGAAGGGGAATCAGTGTCAGGGTTCAATGTCGCAAAAGGAACAGGGAGAGGTGAAGGTGCTGGAGATGGTAAGAGTGTGACAGAGTGGTCAGGGCCTGAACGGTGTTACAAAACCAGTCTGAATTGCTGCAGCTGGAGGGGTTTGCCGAGGTAGGGAGGGGCATAGGTATTTTTTATTTATTAATTCATGGGATGTGGGTGTCACTGCTAATTACCCAGAGGACAGCTCAGAGTCAGCCACATTGCAGTGGCTCTGGAGTCATACGTTAGCCAGGCCAGGTTAGAATGTCAGATGTTCGACACAAAAGGAGGTCATTGAACCAGATGAGTTCTTCCTACTGATCAACAATGCTTTTATGGTGGCCTGACCAATGTCTTTTACAGGTACAATATGACATCCCAACTCCTACTCTTAATGCTCTCCCCAATGAAGGTAACCATCCCAAATGCCTTCTTCACCAGCCTGTCTACCTGTGACACCACACTCAACGAACTGTGTACCTGCATCCCTGGGTCTCTGACTGACAACACTACACAGGGCCTGAACGTTAACTGTATAAGTCACACCCTAGTTTGTTTCACCAAAATGGAACATTTCACATTTATCTAATTAAACTTCATCTGCTATTCTTCAGCCCACTCTCCCAGCAGTACTGTTCATCCTATTGTATCATAGATAACCTTCTTCACTGTCTACATCACCAACAATTTCAGTGTCACCCAAAAACCTTACTTACCAGGAAACCAATATTCCCATCCAAATCATTTACCCAAATGACAAACAACAGTGGACCCACTCCACTGCTGGTCACATGCCTCCAGTCAGAAAAACAACATGTCTCCCACCACCCTCTGTCTCTTACCATCAAGCCCAATTTTCTGTCCAGTTGACTAGCCCCTCCTGAACGCCAGAACCTTTTACACTGATCTGAGCTTATTACCAAGCTTACCATACGACACGTAGAACACCGAACAGTACAGAACAAGGTCTTTCATCCATGATAATATGCCAATCTTTCATCCAACTGTAAGATTAAGAAAAAAAGTGGCAGATAGAGTTTAATTCAGAAAAATGCGAGGTGCTGCATTTTGGGAAAGCAAATCTTAGCAGGACTTAAACACTTAATGGTAAGGTCCTAAGGAGTGCTGCTGAACAAAGAGACCTTGGAGTGCAGGTTCATAGCACCTTGAAAGTGGAGTCGCAGGTAGATAGGATAGTGAAGAAGGCATTTGTATGCGTTCGTTTCTTGGTCAGAGTATTGAGTACAGGAGTTGGGAGGTCATGTTGCGGCTGTACAGCACATTGGTTAGGCCACTGTTCAAATGTTGCGTGCAATTTTGGTCTCCTTACTCTTGGAAAGATGTTGGGAAACTTGAAAGTGTTCAGAAAAGATTTACAAGGATGTTGCCAGAGTTGGAGGATTTGAGCTATAGGGAGAGGCTGGACTGGCTGGGGCTTTTTTCATTGGAGCGTTGGAGGCTGAGGGGTGACCTTATAGAGGTTTACAAAATTATGAGGGGCATGGATAGGGTAAATAGACAAAGTATTTTCCCTGTGGTTGGGAAGTCCATAGGTTTAGGATGAGAGGGGAAAGATATAAAAGAGACCTAAAGGGCAACTTTTTCACGCACAGGGTGGCACGTGTATGGAATGAGCTGCCAGAGGAAGTGGTGGAAGCTGGTACAATTGCAACATTTAAGAGGTATTTGGATGGGTATATGAATATGAGGGGTTTGGAGGGATATGGACCGGGCGCTGGCAGTTGGGACTAGATTGGGTTGGGATATCTGGTCGGCATGGACGGGTTAGACTGAAATGTCGGTTTCCATGTTATACATCTCTATGACTCTAACTTTCTTACCCATCATTTTATTATCATCCATGTGCCTATCCAGAAGTATATTAAATGTCCCTAATGCATCTAATTTTACTGCCACCGCTGGCAGTGCATTCCACTCAGCCACCACTCTGTATGTAACGAACCTATCTCTGAAATCTCCCTTAACCGTCCGCTAATCACCCGAAAATTATAACCCCTTGTAATAGCCATTTATGTCAGGGTAAAAAAATCTCTCTCTATTGACTCTATCTATGACGCTCATCACCTTGTTCACCTCTGCCAAGTCACCCCTCACCCTTCTTCACTCCAATGAGAACCTCAACCTCAACCTTTCTTCATAAGACATGCTCTCCAGTACAGGCAGCATCCTGGTAAAATTCCTCTTTACCCTCTCTAAAACTTCCACATCCTTCCTGTAATAAAGGGACCAGAACTGAACACAATATTCCAAGTGGGGTCTAACCAGGCTCTATAGAGCTGCAGCATAACCTCACAGCTTTAAAACTCAATCCATAAACTAATGAAAGCCAACACAATATATTCCTTCTTAACAAGCCAATCAGCTTGGGTGGCAACTTTGAGGGATCTATGGACTTGGAACCCAAGATCCCTCTGTTCCTCCACACTGCCAAGGATCCTACCTTTAACCCTGAATACTGCATTCAAATTCAATCTTCCAAAATGAATAACTTCACACTTTTCCGAGATTGAACTCCATCTGCTACTTCTCAGCAACTTGTCAATGTCCTGCTGCAACCTGCAACAATTCTCCACACTATCAAACACTCCACCAAAATTTGTGTCATTAGCAAACATACTAACCAACTCTTCCACTCACACATCCAATTTATTCATAAACTCACAAAGAGCAGAGGTCCTGTAACTACTCCCTGCAGAAAACCACTGGACAGATAGCTCCAGGATGAATGGTTTCCATCTATCATCACCCTCTGTCTTCTGTGGGCCAGGAATTCTGTATCCAGACAGACAGGTTTCCCTGTATCCCATGCCTCCGTACTTTCTGAATGAGCCATAAAGATGTTTTGTCACATTCTCAAAAGATTCAATAAGGTTTGTAAGGCATGACCTGCCTCTTACAAAACCATGCTGACTATCTCTAATCAAACTATGGTTTTCCAAGGAATAATAAATCCTGTCTCCCAGAGTCCTCTCCAATAATCTGCACACCACATACATAAGAATGGCAGGTGTGCAATTCCCAGGATTATCCCTATTCCCTTTCCTGAACAAGGGAATAATATTTTCCTGCCCCCAATCATCTAGGCCTGCTCCAGTGGACAGTGAGGGTGCAAAGGTCATCACCAGATGCGCAGCAATCCATTCCCTCGGTTCCTGTAGTAACTTTGGACACATCCAGTCTGGTTCAGCGACTTATCTATCCTTATCTTCGACAAAATTCTCAGCACATCCTCCTGTTCACGTACATCAGCCTGTTTCACGTTGTCCTCACAAACGACAAGACCCTTCTCAGCAGTGAATACTGAGGCACAGTATTCATTAAGGACCTCCCTTAATGTCACAAGTTCCTTCCACTATCCCAGATTGGCCTTATCCTCACACTGGCCATGCTCTTGTTCCTCCCATAAGTGGAGAATGCCTTACGGTTTTCCTTAATCTTTCCCAACAATGCTTTTTCACGCCCCCTTCTAGTTGCCCTAAGTCCATTCCACGGTTCCTTCCTGGTACCTTCAGAGAATCTCAACAGTGTGGAAACAGGCCATTTGGCCCAACACCTCCATAACAACCCTCCAACAGTATTCAACCCAGCCACATTCCCCCACCCTATTACTCTCCATTTGCCCTTACTAATGCGCCAAACCTACCCATCCCTGAACACTGTGGATAATTTTGCATGGCAGAGTCACCTAATCTGCACATCTTTGGGCTGTTGGGGGAAACCGGAGCACCTGGAGTAAACCCACACAGACACGAGGAGAATGCACAAACTCCACACAGACAGTTGCCTGAGGCTGTAATCGAAATGGAGTCCGTGATGCTATGAGGTAGCAGTGCTAACCACAGAGACACCGTGCCATCCAATGTAACTCTCTGGAGCCCTGTCTGATCCTTGCTTCCTCAACTTTAAGTAAGCTTCCTTTTTCCTCTTGACTAGATGCTAAAATCCATATGGACAACGTTGACTGCTCTGCCTTCATCTATCTCTTGGCCACCTCCTCGAAGAGTCAATCCAGTTTGTGAAACATGGTCTCCCACTCACAAAGCCATGCTGACCATCTCGAATCAGCCCTTGCCTTTGTAAATGTAAGGAGCTCCTTTCTTTCAGAATCTCCTCCAACAACGTCCCCATCACTGGGTTCACGGGGCTGTAATTTCCTGGCTTTTCCCTGCAGTCCTTCAGTGATGGAACAGCATTAGCCGCCCTCCAGTCTTCCGACACCTCACTATGTCTGTTGATAATATAAATATCTCTGTAAGGGACACTGCAATCTGTTCCCTCGCTTCCCACAATATTCTAGGATCGACCTAATGAGCTACTGAAGACTGATCTATCTTTATTTATTTTAAGATTCCAACACTTTCTCTTCTCTGTTGAGGATTCTTTCAAGTCATCACTATTTATTTCCCCACGTTCCCGAGCGTCCATGCCTTTCTCCACAGTATATACTTACAAGACTATTTTGTTAAATTCCTCAACCATCTGCTCTGGGTCCACACTTAGGAGACCTTACTGATCTTTAAGAGGCCCAATTCTCTACCAAGTTACTCTTTAGCCCTTATTGAAACTTGCATAAAGGCTTCTGATAAATTAAATACACGACATCCCCCGTACCACCACACCCTCCTGCACCATTACAATTCTGCCATTTATATTCACACCAACAAATTAAATCCAACAGGCTCAAAAACACATTCACTTTTATGAAATGTGTTTCTAAGTGGCCAGTTATTGTATATTGACAAATCCTTTCTAACACATTCTAGTTCCTGACTTACTGTCAGGCTAACACTATTTGGTTTCAGACTTTCAGCAGAAAGGGTTGAGGGAGTTCTTGTTTATCAATCTGAAAAAAAAGTAGCTTACAGGGTCAACAGGTAATAGAGAAGGCAAATCAAATGCTTGCATTTATTACAGAGGGAATGGAGTCTAAAAATAGGCAGGTCTAGCTAAAACTATGCAAGGTACAAGTCAAACCACACCTCGAATATTATGAACAGTGTGAGTGCCCGAAGGAAAGATATTATCGCATTGGAGACAGTCCAGAGAAGGTTCACTTGGCTGATCCTGGAAATGGAGGAATTTTCTAATGAGAAGAGGTGGAGTAGGTTGAAGTTGAACCCATTGAAGTTTAGATAATGAGAAAGAAATGGAATGAAACATGTAAGATTCTGAGGGGCTCTGATCGGGCAGATGCTGGGAAGTTAGAAAATAGAACAGTACAGCACAGCAAAAGACCCTTCGGCACACCACATCTATGCTGTCCATGATGCTATTCTAACTCATACCATCTGCCTACACATGGGTTCATGTCCCTCTATTCTCTTCCCATTCATGTTTCTGTCTAAATCCCACTTCAGAACTTTAATCACATTTCTGTTTCCATGACCTCGCTTGGCAATTTCCACTCTCTGTAAAACAAAAACTTGCCTCACACATCTCGTTTAAACTTTCTTTTTCTCACCTTAAGCCTCTGCGCTCTCGTATTTCAAAGTTTCACCTTGGAAAAGAGATTCTGACTATCCACATTATCTATTCCTGTCCTAACCTTATATTCCTGTACCTGGTCGCCTGTCAGCCTCTGATACTCTCACGAAGCAATCCAACTTTGTTTAATTGCCTCTTAATACCAAACACACCCTTAAAAAACGTAACACAGGCAACATGCTGATAAACCCTTTTTGCATCCTCTCCAAAGCCTCCACATCCTTCCTATTGTGTGGAGATGAGAACTGCACACAGTACTCCAAATGTGGCCAAACAAACATTTTATAGAATCACAGAATCAGATGCAAACCACGATACTCAACATTGTGACCAATGAAGGCTAGTACTCCATTTGTTTTCCTTCCTAACTGAAACACTTCTGTTGCTATTTTCTGGGAGTTACTGGCTTGCACCAAGATGCTTCTGTATATCAATATCCCTCAGTATGCTAACATTCGTCTTGAATCGGACATCATCTCACACTTGTCCAGATTAAACTCAATTTGCCATTTCTGTCTATCTCTCCAACTGTCTGTAACCTCCTGCAGATTTTAATGAATTAGGGAAACGAGGGTTTTGTGGAAAAGGCAGGAAAGTAGAGTTGAACAGTATCAGATTATCCATGATTTGATTGAAGGACAGAGCATACTCAATGGACCAAATGGCTTCATTCCCATCCTATATCTCATGGTCTGAGCACAAACTCAATATGTCCTGCATAATATTATGGGTCTCTGCTCACAAAGTTCCTTTATAATGGGATTATTGGATATTTATTAGTACACAGCATTTGATCTACAAATATGATATGATGCTATAGAAAACCATCTCACATACAATCCAGGATTCTATCCATTACAGCACTGATACTCGTTGCTGTATCAGTCGGCATGGAGACCACTGTCACACACAGCAACTGTACTACCCTTGCCATACGTACATTCAGTGTCCTGACTGAAACCATATTGACATTCCCATGACTGGTTGGTGTCTACAAATGAATTCCTGCTAACGGTTGCTGCTGCTTGCTTATTCTCAGCTCCACTTTTCATATTCAGATCCACATGGCTGTCTCATTAATGCATTAACCTCATCCCACCTTCACAACTTGTTGGCTTTTTGCTTAGTCTGCCTATTGGGACTAGATTGGGTTGGGATATCTGCACAGCATGGATGGGTTGGACCGAAGGGTCGGTTTCCATGCTGTACATCTCTCTATCTCTATGACTCTATCCCAACAAATCTTCAGTATTCACCTCCCAGCGATGGTCATTCTGCAGCTAAATCTCCAGATAAGCAGTTCCATCACATCTGTTCACTGTCATTCCATCTGCCTTATAGCGAATGCAGGGAGTCATTCCTCAGTAGTGGGGGGTTGAACAGATGGATAGAGTTTACAGAGATAGGGAGGCTTACAGGGGCTCGAGGATGTAAGAGGTAAACAGAGTTACATCTGGTCAAGAACGTCAGTGGGACAAAGGGGTTTTGGGATTGGAGGAATTTACAGAGATAGAGGGAGCTGGATTAGATTCTGGAGTTAGGGATAGGGATGGAGAAAAGAAGAGGTAGGCAGACTGAGAGGCACAGACGGGGGGGCTGTTTCATCTTGGAGAGTATTGTGTATACTAACAGAGATATGGAAGGTTGTCGTGACTGAAGACGTTTACAGTTATAAGGCAGCTTCTAAGCTCTGGAGGCTACATAGATAGGAAGGCAATGGAGAATGTCAGGTTGCTGGGTTGGAGACAGTTACACAGATGGGGAGGGTTGCACAAACTGAAAGAGGTTCCTGTGGTCGTGAAGGAGGGTGAAATTTAACAAGATAAAGATCAAAGAATTGGAGAAGGATAAGGAGATTACAATTTTTTTTTACAGCTAAGGAAGAGTTGTAGGAGCTGGAGAAGATTACATAAGTAGGGACCGATGGAGAGATTAAAGACAAATACATTGACATGGAGGGTGGTATTGGTGGGAGGAGCTTACAGGGATAGACAGGACTGTCGGGGTTTACAGCGATAAAGGAATTTAATATCTACTGCAGGATTTTAGGAATTATGGTGTTCGGGATTGGAGAACCTAACAGAGACAGAGACAGAGAGAATGGTGTGGAGATTTCAAACATAGGAAGGATTATCGGGACTGGAGAATATTACAGAGATAACTAACACAGCATGGGGCAGGATTGATGCCTGCAATACCCTGTACTGTTGCATCGAGGACCAGTACAGCAGAGGTGAAAGCAGGACCCTCATAAGATGGTGGGAATGAAGTCTAGAATGTTGCTGTTCCTTGCCCAGCTCTGTGTCTATGTCCTGTCTTCCAGGTCTTAATATAGACATCTACTACCTCCACCCTGTGCTGTTTACTGTGAGTGATCTTACGGGTTGCAGGATTTACTGAAGGCTCCAGATCTCACTCTCCATCTCGCTGGCTGACCAACTGTCTTCAATGAGGTGATGGACGAGACTGGAGTTAGGAACATCCTGATTACCTGCATGAGACAGAAATAGACAGAATGGGAAATTAGACTGATGCAGTGGGGATAACTCATGCAGAGTGGCACAGAGTCCAGCAGAGATCTCGATAATCCCAGTCTCCATCCCTTGCCCGTGCTGCTGCATCTCTCTGGAGTGGACAATTCCGTTGAATCAGGATCTCAGACCATCTGTAAGAGGGAGGAATGCGGACAGAGGCAGCAAACAGACCGACACAGCGAGGGACACCACATGGAGACATACTGAGTGATATCACATTATTAGACATTGCATTAACAGGGAATTGTTTGAATTTGTAACAAAGGCACTGGGATAATTGTGAGAGGATTCAACCTTCCTATCTCATCATCTCTTTGACGGTGGGTCACAGACGAGGCTGACTCTCTCCCACTCTCAGTGGGTGGGTGGGGGGGTGGAAGATGTCTGGAGTTGGCTGTACAGACCGATGTGACCTTCCACAGACTCTGTTACACTTGGGGCAGAAGGTGGACATGGGAAGGGGGTGGGTAGGGTGTTGGTATGACAGCGCACTCCTTGTGCTGTTTTCTCCTGGATTCCCATTTTCCCCACAGCAAGTCTCGAGGTGCTCGACACCTTCCCAATGCTCCTTCCCCACTTCAGACGGGTCTTGCCCAGGACTTAACAGATTTGATAAAGAAATGAAAAAAAACTAGCAATTCTGAAGAAGCCAACGTTTAGAAACTTGGACACTTATGTTACAGAGATCGCTACGGATTGTCCGAGCAGGAGGAGTGCAGTAGAAAGAGGAAACATTGTCAGATGAGAGGAACAGGGACAATTGAAGGTGCTGGAGGTGGTGAGAGTGTTACAGAGAGGGGCAAAGGCCTGAACAGTGTTACAAAGCCAGTACGTATTGCTGCAGCTACAACTGTTTGCAGAGGTAGGGATGGACATCTGTATTCTCATTGATTCATTCGCGGCCTGAGGATGTCACCGGATGGACCAGCATACATTACTCCACTGCTAATTACGAGAATCAGAGTCAATATGGCTCAGAGTCAGCCATATTGCTGTGGGACTGGAGTCACATGTGAGCCAGACCAGGTAAGAATGCCAGATGCCCCTCCCTAAAGGACATACGTGAACAAGTTGATTTTTACCAGATAATCATCAATGCTTATACGGTGGTCTCACTAATGTCCTGTACAGATACACCATGACATCCCAACTCCTACTCAATGCTCTGCCCAATGAAGGGTAACCATCCCAAACCCCTGCTTCACCAGCCTGTCTACCCGTGACACTACTTTCAAAAAACTGCGTACTTGCATCTCTGGGTCACTGATTGACAACAGTACAGGGCCCGAACATTTACTGTACAAGTCCAGTAAAGGTCTGCTTTACTACAATACAACATCTTGCATTTCTCTACCTGTTATTCCTAACCTCACTGGTCCATCAGTATTGTTGATCCCATTGTACTCTTCGATAACCCTCTTCACTGTCCACATTATCACCAATTTCAGTCTCACTCACAAACTTGCTAACCATGGCTCCTGTATAATCATCCAAACTGTTTAAATAAATTATGCACAACAGAGACCCAGCACCGAACCCTATAGCACACCGTTGGTCACAGGCCTGTAGTTTGAGCAGCAACCCTCTATGAACATGCTCTGTTCTCCTACAGTCAATCCTGTTTTGTATCCAGTTAGTGAGCACTCCCTGGTTATGTGCGATCTAAACTTACTAACCAGTCTGTCATGCAGAACCTTGTCAAAGGCCTTGCTAAACATCATGTGGATATCGTGTACTGCTCTCCTTTGATCTGTAACTTGTCTATCTCCTCACTCAGGTTTGAGGCGTCATTTCCCGTGCACAAAGGCATGCTGATGATCATCAATCTGTCCTTACCTTTCCAAAAGCATGATGATCGTTTCTCTCAGAATCTCTTCCAACAACTTACCACCCCTGCCATCAGTCTCACTGGTCTGTAGTGGTTGTCGCTGATATAAGTATCTCTGGGAGGGGCCCTGGAATTTCCTCCCTGTTTCTCACAAGGCGCTGGGATACATCTGATCATGTCCCGAGGTTTTACCGAACTTTTTGCGTTTTAAGACATTCAGCACCTTCTGTTCTCCAATGTGCATTCTTTTCAAGACATCATTATGTATTTTCCCAAGTTCCCAAGCTTCCATGTCTTTCTCCACTGTAAATCCTAACGCAAAACATTTGTTCAGTATCTCACCCATTAGCAGTGATTCCACACAGACAGCCTCATTGACCTTTCAGGGGCCCTATTTTCTCCCGAGCTAATTTTTAGCATTTGTTGAAACTTGTCAAAATGTTTCTGAAATTTCAAATATCCCTCTACCGCAACTAGCCTCCCCCACCCTTATCTATTCTGCCATTTATGGTCACATCAAAGTATAGAATCCAACAGACTGAAAAATATTACCCTTTTATAAAATCATGCATCTCCCATTGTTTCTAAGCATCCAGTTATCATTTATTGTCATATCCTTTATGATACATTCCAGCACTAGGGTGTAGGTTTGCTCGCTGGTCTGTAAGTTTGATATCCAGACGTTTCATTACCTGGCTAGGTAACATCATCAGTGGCGACCTCCAAGTGAAGCGAAGCTGTTGTCTCCTGCTTTCCAAATATATATAATAAATAGAAAGCAGGAAACAGCAGCTTCGCTTTACTTGGAGGTCGCCACTGATGATGTTACCTAGCCAGGTAATGAAACGTCTGCATATCAAACCTACAGCTCAGCGAGCAAACCTACATCCTAAACATCAACCTGAGCTACAAACCTTCACAAAGCTCGCGACATTCCAGCACGTTCCCGACTTATTGTCAGGTTAACACCGTTTGGTTTCAGACTGACTGCAGAAAGGATTTTGGGAATCCTTGTGTATCAATCTGAAAAAGGTAGCTTACAGGGTCAGCAGGTAATAGAGAAGGCAAATCAAATGCTGGCATTTATTACAAAGGGAATGGAGTATAAATATA
This sequence comes from Chiloscyllium punctatum, assembly GCF_047496795.1. Classification (NCBI taxonomy): domain Eukaryota; kingdom Metazoa; phylum Chordata; class Chondrichthyes; order Orectolobiformes; family Hemiscylliidae; genus Chiloscyllium; species Chiloscyllium punctatum. The sequence continues at coordinate 49,433,581 of NC_092752.1, forward strand.
GGGAGGTCTTGCTAAAATGATGCAAGGTACAAGTCAGCCTACACCTAGATTATAATGAACAGTACGCGTGCCCTAAGGAAAGATATCCTTGCATTGGAGGCAGGCCAGGGAAGGTTCACTCGGCTGATCCTGGAGATGGCAGGTTTTTCCAATGAGCAGAGGTGGAGTAGATTGACCTAGAACCAATTGTGGTGTTGAAGAATGGGAGAGAAATCGAAAGAAACATCCAGGATTCTGATTGGCTTTGACAGGGTAGATGCAGTTAAGTTAGAAAATAGAACAGTACAGGAGAGTAATAGGCCCTTCAGCCCACCATGGTTGTGCTGACCATGATGCTATTCTAAACTAAGCCCATCTGCCTGCACATGGGCGATATCCCTCTATTCTCTGCCTGTTCATGTTTCTGTCTAAATGCCCTTCAAATGTTTGCTCTTGTTGCCATCTCTCGCACATCCTGAGCATCTTCCACCCTCTCGGTAAAGAAAACTGGCCTCATTCATCTCACTTAAAACTTCTCACTCTCACCTTAAACCGATGCGCCCTAGTATTTGATATTTCTACATTGGAAGAAGAATTCCAACTATCCACACTATCCACGCCTCTCCGTACCAGGTCACCCCTCAGTCCCTGATATTCTCGCAAAACAATCCAACTGCGTCCAACTTCCTTACAGTAAACACATTCTCATCAAGGCATCATTCTACCAACCCTCTGTTGCAACCTCCCTAAAGCCTCCACATTCTTCCTGCTACGTGGCGATGAGAATGACACACAACATACCAAACATGGCCGAATGAAGTTTCATTCAGTCACATGACATGCAAACGTCAGTACTCAATACTGTGACCAATGAAGGTAACCATACTATACTACTCCTTTACCACCACATCCTACTGTGTTTTTATTTTCAGTGAGCTAAGGATCTGCATCCAAGGTCATCTGTTTATCAATGTTTCCAATTAGTCAATTAGTGTACTTCTCTCTTCCATTTGACTTCATAAATGCATCACTTCACACTTGTCCCGATGAAATTCGATTTGCGATTTCTCTGCCCAACGTTCCAGCTGATCTACATACTGCTGCAACCTTTAACACTCTTCCTCACTATCCACAATTCCCCTAACTATCCCTAATCATTACATGCCTTTCCAAATGTCATCTGCAAAATACTAATCAAACTGCTGACCTTTTCATCTGGATCACAGATATAAATTACACACAGACATCACAGCACTGATCCTTGTGAAACACCATTGGCCACAGATGTCCAATCAGAAATTGATCACTCCACATGCTTCTGTCTACTATCACCAAGAAAATATTGTATCCAACTTAACAACGAGCATAGATTGTGATTTGATCTTCCAGATCCCCCTTGCTGTTTGGAAGCTGTCCATTCAAAATGACTCTATATTTTGATTCCCAGATTAAATTGGCTGTCTTACTAATGCGCTGACTGCGTCCTTTCTTCACAACAAAACGTGACCTTGTTTGGTTTTTTTTGCTGATCCTGCCTAAATCCCTACAACCCCTCAATAATCACATTGCTGTCATGATCATTCTGCAGCCACCCCTCCAGAATGACAGTTCGATCATATCAGTTCTCTTCAGTTAATGCTGTCATTCCATCTGCCTTGTTGCAAATGCATGGTGCGTGTCACCGAGAGAGGGTCTTGGAGGGATGGATAGAGGTCACAGAGTGGGAGAGATGTTTGGGGGTGCAACAATGATGCAGGGTTAAACATAGTTACAGTTGCTACAGAATGTTCACAGGAGAAAACAATTTATTGTTTGGAGGAAGTTAGAGAGATAAAGCGTCTTTGATTAAACTTCAGAGAAAGGGATGTGTGTAAGGCTGTGGATCATTACATGAGAATATCACAGTGATAGGGAGGATGGTATGGACTGGAGAATATTACTGGGAAAGGGAGGGTGGTATGGACTGGAGAATGTTGCAAGCACATGGAACATGATATAGACTGGAGAATGTTGCACGGATGGGGAGGAAGTTGTAGACTGGATAAAGTTAGAAGGAGAGATGATTTTATGCACTGGAAGGTATGCCAGAGAGAGTGAGTGGTGTGCATGCTGCAAGATATTACAGGGATAGGGAAGCTTGTAGACACTGGAGGAGAGAGTCATAGAGAGGCTTGCGAGAGACCAGATTCACTTATGAGCATAGGATGTGCTGCAGTGAGTAGAGCCTTTTGCAGATATAAATGAGGATACAATGGCCACAAAGCAGTCACACCAATACATAGGTATATAGGAACTGAAGGAATTGAAGAGATTACACAGGCTAGGAGTGTTGTATGCAGTGGAGGAGATCAAACTGATAGGGATGGTTTTAGAGACTCAACAATGTTAGGAAATAATGGGAGTTGCAATGGTGATAGCAGGTTTCAACAATTCGGAGGATATAGACCTGAAGGAGCTTTGTCAGTTAGCGATGGTGCAGTACAGGGAATTGTAGTGGCTTCCCTTTCATAAGCAATCCATAAGCACTTAAAATAGCCTGATTAACATGTACATTATCTCTCGACGATTCATCAAATTCTTCACTGCCTCCGCCTACCAGATTAGACTGAACTAGCATTACCCAGAAGACCTCGGGCCACTCTACCGGTCTGTGCAATTTTTCAAATGAAATACAGAGTTCCTTGACAGTAGAGTCCCAGGTAGTTAGGATAGCGAAGAAGGCGCTTGGTATGCATTCCTTTACTGGTCAGAGTATTGAGTACAGGGAGTTGGGAGGTCATGTTGCGGCCGTACAGGACAGTGGTTAGGCCACTTTTGGAAGACTGCATGCAACTCTGTTCTACTTCCTATCAGAAGGATGTTGTGAAAATTGAAAGGGTTCAGAAAAGATTTACAAGGATGTTGCCAGGGTTGAGCTATAGGGAGAGTTGAAAAGGTGATGGTTGTTTTCCCTGGAGAGTCGGAGGCTGAGGAGTGACCTTATAGAGGTTTATAAAATCAAGAGGGGCATGGATAGGGTAAACAGACAAAGTATTTCCCCTGGGGTGTGCGAGTCTAGAATTGTAGGGTGAGGTTTAGGGTGAGAGTAGAAAGATATAAAAGATAGTTAAGGGGCAACTTTTTCACGCAGAGGATAGTACATGTATGGAATGAGCTGCCAGAGGAAGTGGTGGAGGCCAGTACAATTGCAACAGTTAAAAGGCACTTGGATGGGTGTATGAATAGGAAGGGTTTAGAGGGAGATGGGCTGGGTGCTAGCAGGTGGGACTACATTGGGTTGGGATATCTGATCTGCAGGATGGGACCATGAATGGGTTGTGGAACCTGGAGGATGTTATGATTTAAACCACAGGCAATGTTTGATTGGATCTTTCAGCCAATCTTACAGATGGTACAATTGCAACATTTAAGAAGCATTCTGATGGATATATGAATAGAACGAGTTTGGAGGCATACAGGCCAGGTACCTGGCAGGTGGGACTAGATTGGGTTGGAATATCCTGTTGGCATGGACGGGTTTGACTGAATGGTCTGTTTCCATGCTGTACATCTCTATGACTGTAAGATCGGCTGAATGGTCTAATCAAAAATTACCTGTGCTTCAAATCATCATATCCTCCAGGTTCCACAACCCATCCTCAGTCGCATCCTGCAGGTTCTATGAATCCCCCAATCTCCTGAAGGTCCCACGTCCCTTCCGTCATTTGTACCATCCTCCAGGTTCTGCAGCCCTTCATACCTCATAACATGGCCCAGACTCTCCAGTTCCTCCTTCCTCTGCAATGTTCCCCAAAAGAGCACTGGAGGATGGTGGGGGTTACAGAGATATGGAGGGACATTGGGACGGGAGGATTTTGTAGACATTAAGAATATAGGGACTTGAGGAGGTTTCACAGTTTAGGAGTGTTGTTGGGACTGGAGGAACTTACAAAGATAGGGATAGTTTTAGGTTGGAGGATTCTGCAGAAAACCTTTACTTGGTTAAAGGCAGGATTCTTAGCAGCGTGCAGGAACAAAGGGACCCTGTGTCCCTCAGGTTCCCACCCAAGTTGACAGGCTGTTAAGAAGGCGGATGGTGTGTTGCCTTTCATTAGCAGGGGGATTAAATTTAAGAGATGTGAGGTTTTGCTGCAGCTCTACAGAACCCCAGTTAGACCACACTTGGAATATTGTGAACAGTTCTGTTCGCTTCATTACAGGGAGGACGTGGAAGCTTTAAAGACAGTGCAGAGGAGATTTAGCAGGATGCTGCCTGGACTGGAGGGCATGCCCATAGAAGGTAGGTTATGGGAGCTAGGGCTTTTCTGATCACAGCGAAGGAGGAAAAATGGTGACTTGATAGAGGTGTACAAGGGAATGAGAGGCGTAGATAGAGTGGATAACCAGAGACTATTTCCCATGGCGAAATGGCTATCACAAGGAGACATAAGTTTAAGGTAATTGGCGGAAGGTTTACCTTAGATATCAGAGGGATATGGGCCAGGTGCTGACAGGTAGGACTAGATTGGGTTGGGATATCCTGTCGGTATGGAAGGGACTGGCACGTTAATTTCACAGAGTGTGGTGAGTGCGTGGAATGGACTGCCAGCCGTGGTAGTAGATTCAGACACATTACAGACATCTAAGCAACTCTTGGATAGGTACATCAATGATAGTAAAATGTAAGGTATGTAGGTTCGTTTCAGCTTCAGAGTATGATAAAAAATCAGCACAATATTGAGGGCGGAAGGGCTTGTACTGGAATGGGCTATTCCATGTTCTAAATAGCAAGGGTTAGGATGGAAGCAAGCGGTTTCGGGAAGCTGGAGAGGATGCGATCTGAATGACACAAATAGGAGGCGTCGCTAAAGTTGTATGAGGTAACAGAGACAGCAATGGTCTGATCTGGAGCAGATGACCAGACTGGGAGAATTGTGGGGACTGGAGGTGCTTTCACAGGAAGGGAGGAGCATAGAGCCACAGGAGGTTACAGAAATGTCGGGCCTACAGGAGTTCAAGGAGATAGGGAGGTTGGGAGGAATGGAGCAGTTTACAGGAATAAGGATGTTGGTAGGATGGGGTGTTTTACACAGACAGGAATGTTTCAGGTGAATGGAGCTGAGTACAGAGATAAAGTGGGTTGTACAGATTGGAAAAACAAATAGACATATGGAGGGTAGTCGTGACTGAAGATGTTTATAGACACAGGAAGGCTTAGGTTCTGCAGGTTATTTCGATAAAGGGGTGGTGGATTCAGACAGATTCTCCAAGTGACAAAGACAACAATTTTGGTTGGAGACAGTTTCACAGATTAGGGAGCATTAGTAACCTCCTCCAGTTTGGTCAGAGTGGGAAGGGTTTTAGGGGAGGGTGATGTTTACACATGGAAGAGCTGGAGAAGATTGTGGAAATGAGTAGATGGATGGAGACACTGGAGGAGCTGACATTGACAGGGTGGGTGCTGGCAATGAAAAGATATCACATATATAGTCGGACTTGTAGGAACTGTATTGAAAGAGGCACAGGCATTGGAATGACTTCTGCAGATTGGGAGTATTACAGGGACTAAGAGGATTGTAGGGTCTCCACAGATTGATCGTGTCTTTAAGAATATGTAGATACGGAAATCTTAAACCCAATGTATGCAGTCTTCATTTCAAGACCAGAGCCTTATTATCCCTCATCAGCCAAGGATTCCTAAACCTGCCAGCTTTTCCCTTTATCCCAATGGGGCAGACTGGTCCTGGATTCTTAAGATCACACTTTGAAAAGCCTCCCATTTGCCAGTTGTTCCATTTCCTTCAAACAGACTCACCCAATCGATTAGAATCATAATGTGGAGGTGTCGGTGTCGGACTGGGGGTGTACTAAGTTAAAAATCACCCGACACTCGGTTCCAGTCCAACCGGTTTATTTGAAAGCACTAACTTTCAGAGCACTGCTCCTTCATCAGGTGGTTGTGGAGCACAATCCTAAGGTACAGAATTTATAGCAACAGGATGGCAGTGTCATGGAATATAATATCAAACAAATTTAGTTTAAGCCTTTCATCTGTTACAGTGATCACCAGCCCTTCCAAAGCGAGTTGGATGAAAACTGGGCATTGTGCAATTTTAAATTCACAGCATTGACGCTGGCCAGATCCTGCAGAATGGCCCCAAACCTGGCCCTGTTCCAGTTTTCCTCTTCAATCTGTGGACCTGCTGATCTTTTTCCATAACTATATTAAAACGAAGACAGTTGTGGGCACTGGACCCAAAGTGCTCTCTGAATGACAGATCTGTCAATTGCCCGACCTCGTTTTCTGAGGAGAGGTCCAGTGTTGCACCTGCCTGAGTAGAGTAGGGCCCTCTGCATATTGATTTAGGAACCTTCCCTAGACACATTTGAAAAATTGCCCTCCGTCCACATCTTTTTATACTCGAGGTGGCCCAGTCAATACAGGGAATATTAAAATCTCCAGCCTGCACTCCTCTATTATTCCTATAGTTATCTGCAATCTCTCTACACAGCTGCTCCTCTGGTATCTGGTGGGTCGATAACAGTCTACAATACAGTCCCAACAAAGTGACCCCCCCCCCCTTCTTCTTTCTAACTTCTAACCATGTGGAATTTTAAATGAATATATGTTTTAAAATTTGGAATTATCAATCCATAAATAAATATTGATAAAAATCCAAACACTTGACCTTCAGAGAAAGACAACAGTTCACTCTCATGTGATCTGCACAACATCCCCACAGCAAAGTGTTTGCCTCTCAATTACCCTGTGAAATGGGCGAGCCAGCTGCTTAGCTCAAGGGCAGCAAGGGGTGGGCAATAAAGGCTAGTCAGCCAGAGATACCCACATCCCCTACCTGATTTTTTTAAAAGATCCATTCAGATTGGTCCCAGCTCAGTTCCTGTGGAGCAATGTCCTGGCCAATCACGTTGGTAGATTTATGGACAGGGATTTAAACTGACAGAGAGGATGCAGGGACAGGCTTCAGGTGAAACGAGCTTTCCAAATCCAAAGAGAAAACGTGAAGCATCAGAGCAGCGTGGGAATGTGACCGAAGACAACAGAAAGGAACAGGATGGGACAAAGTTTAACTAAACCGTAGATCAGCAAATCCATTTGTGACAGGAAATTGTGGGAACGAGTAAATTATGTTTTGCATTAATGCACAAAGTCTCTGCAACAAGGTAGATGGGTTTGTGACACAGAGATAAAAGGGATTTCGACATCAGAGAGATGTGGTTACAGGGCGAACAAAAGGTGGAACAGAAATATTCAATGGTTCACAACCTTGTGCAAATTCAGGCAAAATGGACGATGCTAACATTAATGGGTAAGAGAGGCATTACTGAGAAAGCATTTGGCAACAGATCATGAAGTAGAGTCAGTCTGAATGTGAATTCTGGCTACTACTTGCCAAGGACACAAGCAGCAGAACAGTTTTCGACCACCCACCGAACAGCATTTCATGGATTGTCACTGCAATAAACAGGAATTCACTGGAATGTTTAATATAGGCATGGGGAACATTTAGTGAAACGTCAATATTCGCAATGTGTGGGACAATCACACTGACAACAGTGATATTGGAAGAGGTCAGAGAATCTTTTTTCAGTGTTTCTTAGAATAACACATTGTGCAACTGGCGAGGGACGTAACTGTGTCACAGCGACTGTTGTGTGATAAAACATAGTGAATGAGTAATGTCACCAGGAGAGATCCTCTGGGAAATTGTGATAAAGTGCAGTTTAAAGAAATATAAAGTTTTAAAGTGAATCACAGAAAGGACAACTAGAAACAAAAATAGCCAATTACATGGGCTTGAGAGGAGAACTGACCACGTAAACAGGCTAAACACACTGAAACATGTGTCTGGAAATGAACAGCGGAAAACATTTGAAGGAACAGTGTAAAATACTCAACAAAAGGGCATTCCACTGAAACAGACAAAACCTCAGCAAGAAATCCCCACCAACCCCTCACTCAGGACAAAATGGATCGTATTAGATTATGAGGCTGAGACGATCACCACAAAGTACTTAAAATCCTGAAGTGAGAGAGAGTTTTAGAGTAAGTTTTAAAGGGATTGCAGTGGGTCTGCTCGCAGGAGGGGGGCTGTGGGAAGGGGAGCCACGGTCAGGGTTCATTGACACAATAGGAACAGGGAGAAGTGAAGGTGCTGGAGGTGGTGAGAGTGTTACAGAGAGTGGTCAGGGTCTGAACGGTGTTCCAAAGCCAGTACGGATTGCTGCAGATGGAGGGGTTTGCAGAGGTAGGGAAGGACATATGTATTTTTATTTATTCATTCATGGGATGTGGGTGTCACTGCCTGGACCAGCATTCTTTGACCCCACTGCTAATTACCCAGAGATTGTTGGGGCCCTGGTGGATAAATATAATACTTTGCTGGCCACAGGTGAAGTGCTGAATGACTGGAGGATCGCTAATTAGATTAGATTAGATTACTTTTTTAGATTAGATTAGATTACTTACAGTGTGGAAACAGGCCCTTCGGCCCAACAAGTCCACACCGCCCCGCCGAAGCGTAACCCACCCATACCCCTACATCTACATCTACCCCTTACCTAACACTACGGGCAATTTAGCATGGCCAATTCACCTGACCTGCACATCTTTGGACTGTGGGAGGAAACCGGAGCACACGGAGGAAACCCACGCAGACACGGGGAGAACGTGCAAACTCCACACAGTCAGTCGCCTGAGGCGGGAATTGAACCCGGGTCTCCAGCGCTGCGAGGCAGCAGTGCTAACTGCTGTGCCACCGTGCCGCTAATGTGGTTCCTTTGTTCAAGAAGGACAGCAGGGATAGGCCAGGTAATTACAGAGCAGATAGTCTGACAGCAGGGGGAGGGAAATTATTGGAAACAATTGTGAGGATGAATCAACACTTGCAAAGGTAAGGATCAACTTGGTTTAGTCATCTCGATTTGGCAGAGGGAGATACTGTCTGAGGAATTCAGTTCAGTTTTTTTTGAAATGGTGCTTAAGTATATTGATGAGGGCTGTGCAGATGATGTGGTTTACATGGACTTGACTAAGTCCTTAAACAAGATCCAACATGGAAGGCTGGTCCAAAAGGACTGGGTTCCAAGGCAAGTTGGCAAATTGGATATAAAATTGGTGGATAGAATACTTTCACCACCGGGTGTACCACAGGGATCTGTGCAGGAACCACTGAACATTAATAACTCGGATGTGAAAGCAGAAGGTATCATTAGTCGGTTTGCAGATGACACGAAAGGTGAGGGTGTTGTTCACAGTGAGGAGGATGGTCTCCGTCTACAGTCCGATGTCGATTGCATGATAATCTAAGCAGAGTTTAGTTCTGATCGAAGTGAGGTAGACAATAGACAATAGACAATAGATGCAGGAGTAGGCCATTCAGCCCTTCGAGCCTGCACCGCCATTCAATATGATCATGGCTGATCATTCCCAATCAGTATCCTGTTCCAGCCTTATCTCCATAACCCTTGACTCCACTATCTTTAAGAACTCTATCCAATTCTTTCTTAAATGAATCCAGAGACTGGGCCTCCACTGCCCTCTGGGGCAGAGCATTCCACACACGTAATACTCTGTGGGAGGTATGATAAGCGAAGAGCAGACATAATAAACGGTAGGTCCTTGCGGAGTACTGAGGAATACAGGGACCCTGATGGACAAGTCCATAGATCCCTGAAGGTGTCAGCACAGGGAGTCAGGGTGGGAAAGGCACCTCAACTGGGAGCGAGAGAGGGACCCATATCCTGGTGAGGTGAATTGCTAGAGATGCTTGAGAGGATATAACCTAGTCTGGCAGGGTGTTGGACCTTAAACAGTCGTAAGGGCAGAAAGAAGATTGAGGCTGGTACACAAGTTAAAGACAGCAATTTCAGCAGACAAGGCAGGCAAGAACATAGCAGGGAATGGGGGAAAACTGATGATTAAACTGCATTTATTTCAATGCAAGAGGCCAGACAGCTAAGGAAGATGAACTGAAGGCATGGATTGGAACATGGGACTGGGATATTATAGTTATTACAGAAACACAGCTGAGGGAGGGGAAGGACTGGCAGTTCATTATTTCAAGGTAGAGATGCTACAGGAAGTGGAGGCAAGAGAGGACGTGTGGTGGTGGGTTTTGATTGTATTAATCATCACAGCAACCCAGTGAAGCTAGGTTAGTGGAACAGAGAAATAAGAATGGGTCATCACTTTAATACGATCGGACTGGTGACCCTGAATAATCTGTGGCAGACTGAGGAACAAATATGTCGGGACATCTTAAATATCAACCATAATAATAGGGCTGTTATGGGAGGGGTTTCTGAACTTTCCAAACCTAGACTGGGACTGCCAGTGTTCAGTGTTTGCAAGGGAGGAATTTGGTAATTGTGTTCCAGAAAACTGCCAATCAATATATAAATGGCCTGAAAAGAGAAAGGGGCAAAACCTGACCTCCCCTTCAGAATTAAGGTAGGGAGAGGGACTGAGATGTGAATGGGAAAGTGTTTTGCCAAACTGACCACAGTTCTTGTAGTTTGAAAATAGCTTTGGAAAAGGACAGGCCTGGTCCACAAGTGCAAGTTATAAAATGAAGCCTGACCAATCTTGATCGTATTAGCCAGGAACTTTCAAAATGTGATTGGTGAAAGGAATTATTGACAGGGAAAGGGAAGTTTGGCAATGAGAATATTTTAAAAGTGAGATAAACTGATCGATCAGCGCCAGCATTTTCCTGTTTGTGTGCAGGTCAAAGCTGACAGCATTCGGAAACACTGGCTGTCTATTGAGGGGCTGGTCAAGGAAAAGGGGGCAACATGTCAGGTATAGCCAGCTGGATCAAAGGAATCCCTGAGGATGTACAGGGGCTGTAGGAATATACTTTGAGTAGAAAACAGGAATGGAGAAAGGCTAAATGAACTAGCCTCAGCAGAGAAGGAAACGAGAATCCAAAAGTGATTGTATCAGTATATGAAGAGTGTATAAGTAACTCTGGACAAAATAGTGTCAATTAAAGATCATGAGGCCATCGATGTTTGGAACTGCAGGATATTTGCTAAGATCGCAAACTATATTTTCACTCCAGAACTTACTGTGGAGAAAGACTGGGGAACTCAGGGAACAAGAGAAATACATTAGACCACAACTGGAGTTCTCTGCAATTCCAGTCTCTCTGCTGCAGGAAGGATGTTGTGAAACTTGAAAGGGCTCAGAAAAGATTAACAAGATATTGCCCGGGCTGTTGCTGAATAATCTGGTGTTACTGTCACTGGATAATCGAAGACTGAGGGGTGACCTTACAGAGGTTTATATAAATATGAGGGGCATGGATAGGGTAAGCATTCAAGACCTTTTCCCAGAAGTTGGGGAGTCCAAAACTAGAGGGCAGAGGTTTAAGGTTAGAGGTGAATGGTTTACAGAGGGACTGAAGGAACAGCTTCTTCACACACATGGTGATGGGTGTATGGAATGAGCTGAGAGAGAAAGTAATGGAGACTGATACAATTACAACATTTAAAAGGTATCGGGATGGACATCTGTATAGTAAGGGTGTAGATGTATATGGGCCAAATGCTGGAAAAGGGAATGGATTTATTTAGATCTTCTGATAAGCCTGGATGAGTTGGGGACCGAAGGGTCTGTTTCTATGCTGTATATCTCTATGACTTGAAAAGAGTGCATGCTATAAAAGAGGTGGTGCTGGGGGTTTTAAAACACAAAGCTATGGGAAGTCCCAGAACCTGATTAAGTGTATCACAGGAAACTATGGGATGCTAGGGAAGAAATTGTGGAGCCCCTCGCAAAGGTATGTGTACTACAGACAGCCATATGTGATGGGCTGGCAGGCTGGAGGGTGGCATCATGGACAGTGAAGGATGTTTTCTGAGATTACAAAGGGCTCTTGATGAAGGGAGTGAATGGGCTGAAAAACTAGAGATGGAATTCAATCTGAATAAATACGAGGTAATGCATTTTGTAAAACAAATAACAAATTATACTATTAATGTTAGGGCTTCGGTTAGTGTTTTAGAGCAGAGGGACCTCCAGGTTCAGGTACATAATTCTTGAAGCTTGAGTTCTGAAAAATGGCTGGATAGGCTGAGTCATTTTCCACTGGAGCCTGGAGGTTGAGACATGATGTTATAAAGGTTTATGAAATAAAATGAGGTATATCGATCAATTTAATGGTAGTTGCCTTTTCCTCAGGATGGGGGAGTCTCAAGAGGAGGGGCCACATTTTTAAGGTTGGAGGAGAGAGATGTACAAGAAAAATGATATGGGCCAATTTGCTACACAGAGTGTGGTTTCAGTGTGGAATGAATTTCCTGAGAAAGGGGGTGATGTGGGTTCAATTACAACATTTAAAAGATATTTGGATAAACAGGTGACTCGGGAAGGGTTGGAGTGATATGGGCCAGCAACAGGCAGCTGGGAAGAGTTTAGTTTTAGATTATGGTGGGTATCAACTGAAGGGTCAGTTTCCATGCTGTATGGCTCTATGACAAGAATATGGTTTTATTCCATTATTGAAGAAAGGATCAGGGCTGGGTCCACTGATGTGCATCATCTACATAAACAATTTGGTTGAAAATGTAGGAGTGATTGTGTGAAAGTTTGTTGATGATCAAATGAATGGTGTAGTGGGCAGTAAATGCGGTTATCAAAGGGGATCTTGACCAACTGGGCCAGTGGACAAAGGAATGAAAGATGGAGTTTAATTCAGGTGTTGGATTTTGTTAAGACAAACCAGGGAGGACTAATACAGTTAATGGAAGGGCTCTGGGCAGTGTTGTTGAACAGAGAGAGACAGAAAGACCAGGGGGTGCAAGTTACATTGTTCCTCGGAAGTGGCATCACAGGTGGACAGGGTGGGGAAAGTGACATTTGACACATTTGCCGACATTGACCAGCAATTTGTTACATACGTTGGAGATATTTGTAACATTGTCCTAAATATTTCCCTTGGGCAGAGGAGGCCACGGGGTGACCCTAAGAATGGTGAATAACCAAGGGTAGGTGAGTCCCAACCTAGAGGGTATAAACAGGAGGTGAGAGAGCAAGGATTTAAAGAGGGAGCTGAGGGGGATCATTATCCACAGAGGATGGTGCACAGACAGAGCAGACTGCCTCAGGCACATGGGAGAAACAAGAACAATTACAGCATGGAAAAGACATTTGGGCAGGTACATGGAGAGGAGAAGGTTTGAAGAGATAAGGGCCAAACGCAGGCAAATGAGACTCATTCAGTTTAGGTAACATGGGCAGCATTGAGGAGTTGGACCACAGGTTCTGTTTCCGTGCTGTATCGCTCTGTATCCAGCTAAAGAGGATTACAGTACTGAAATAAAGCATGTTGTAGACACTGACGCAAGTTACAGAGATAGGGATGGTAGTCTGGAATGCAGTACATTTCCAATATGTGGAGGGACTATTGGGAATGGGGCAGGTTACAAGGACAACTACTGTTATAGGAGTTAAAAATAACTGAAGACACTGGAGCACAAGCCATGCCACAGATACAGAGTTGCAGAGTAGTGAGTCTTAGTACAGTGTTGGAGGGAGAACACAGAACAGAAAGATCCCAGGCAGTATTCCCAATCTCTCGTCGGAGGCCTCCTCTCCCCTCTGGTGTCCTGATGCTCACTAAGACAGCACAGGACTAGATTGATAACTCTGAACTCCCGATGCTGTCTCACTGCAACATAAGTTAAAGTAGACGTGGTGATTGAGCATGGGGTGTGTCTATACTGTGCTCCCCATCCAGCACTTATCTATATCATGTCTTGTTAGCGATGCTTGGAACCCTCTCATTGCTCCCTGCTCTGTGCACTATGATTGATCTTACCTCACTGCAGGATTTATTGAAGGTTCCAGATCTCCCTTCCCTTTGTCTCTCTGGCTGACCAACCATCTTCAATGAGGCGATGGATGAGACACACAGCAGTTGGGAAGTCTATTGAGTCAGCAACTTCCTGAGTACCTACAGGAGACAGAGAAATAGACAGAATGGGAAATTAGACTGATGCAGTGAGGGTTACACAAGGAGAATGGAAATGAGCCCCACAGATATCTGGAAAATCCCAGTCTCCATCACTGGCCTGTGCTGTTGCGTCTCTCTGGAGTGGAGAATTCTGTTGGCTCAGGATCTGGAGAAGCTGCAAGAGTGAGAAACGCTGACAGAGGCAGCAATTAGACCCACACAGGGAGGGATACCACATGGAGAGAGACTGAGTGATACCACCAGAGTGCTGGAAGACTTCAGGATCACACAATCATGTTGGAAGAATGGGTTTAGCTTCATGTGTCAGTGCTCAGGGATGAGCAACCAGTGAGCAGGTGAAGTGATGGCCAAGTAACATTATTGTTAGGGCATTTGTCCAAAATCTCAGCTCATTTTCAGGGGAGGCAGGTTTGAATCCCATCAAAAGATATGGTGGAATTTAAAATCAATAATTTAAAAAATAGCAATCCATAAACAAATATGAAACCATTGCTGATGTACAAAAATCCCAATCCCTTAGATTAGATCCCATACAGTGTGAAAACAGGTCTTTCGGCCCAAGAGTAACCCACTCAGACTCATCTCCCTCGACCTAATACACCTAACACTATTGGAAATTTAGCATGGCCACTTCACCTGACCTGCACGTCTTTGGACTGTGGGAGAAACCCGGAGCATCCGGAGGCAATACATGTGGACACGGGGAGAATGTGCAAACTCCACATAGTTGCCCATGGCTGGAATCGAACCTGGGACCCTGGTGTTGTGAGGCAGGAGTGCTAATCACTGACCACCGTGCCGCCCACGCCCCCTTTCGACAACGAAGTCTGATCATCCTCATGTGGCCTGCACGAAATACCCACAGCAAACTGTTTGCATCTCAATTGCCCTCTGAAATGGCCAAGCAAGCTTCTCAGCTCATGGGCAGCTAGGGCTGGGCAATAAAGGCTGGTCAGCCAGAAACACCCACATCCCCTACCTGATTTATAAAAAAAATCCAATAGGATGGTCCCACTGGAACCGTGCTGGGACCAGTGTCCTGGCCAATCATGTCGGTAGGTTTATGGACAGGGCTTTAAACTAACAGAGAGGATGCAGGGACAGGGTCCAGGTGAAAGGAGCTTTCCAAATCTAAAGAGAAAAGTGAAGCATCGGAACAGTATGGGGATTTGGCTGAAGACAATCAGAAAGGAAAAGGATGGGACAGCGATTAACTAAAACTGTACATCAGTGAATAGGTTTGTGACAGGAAATTGTGGGAAAGAGTCAATTATGGTTTTTTTGAATGGATGAAGTCTTATCAATAAGGCAGATGGATTTGTGACACTGAGATAAAAGAGGTTTAGACACCAGAGTGATATGGTTACAGGGTGAACAAAAGGTGGACGTAAATGTACAAAGGATCACAAACTTGCGGAAACTCAGGCAAAATGGGTAACACTAACAATAATGGATAAGAAAGGCATCACAGAGAAAGCATTTGGTCTCAGATCATAAAGTAGAGTCAGTCTGAATGTAAATTCTGGCTACTACTTGCCAAAGACACAAGCAGCAGAACAGTTTTAGCCACCAAACAGGCATCACTGCATTACACAGGAACTCATCGGATTTTTTTTTAACAAAGACATTGTGATAATTTTCGGAAACATCAATATTCACAAAATGTTGGCAGTCACACTGGCAAGAGTGATATTGGAAGAGGAGTTCAGAGAATTAGTTTTCAGTGTTTCTTTGAATAACAAACTGCGCAACTGGCTAGGGACATAACTATCTCAGAGCGACCATTGTGTGATGAAACTTCGTGAATGAGTAATGTCACCTGGAGAGATCCTCTGCGAAATTGGGATAAAGTGCAGTTTAAAGAAATATAAAGTTTTAAAGTGAATCACAGAAAGGACAAGCTACAATTAGAAACAAAAAACAGCCAATTACATGAGTTTCAGAGGAGAACTGACCAAGGGAAATAGGCTAAACAGACTGAAACATGTGTCTGGAAATGAACAGCGGAAAACATTTGAAGGAACAGTGTAAAACACTCAACAAAAGGACATTCCATTGAAACAGACAAATCCTCAGCAAGAAATCCCCATCGGTCCCTCACTCAAGTAAAAAGGATCATATTGGATTATCGGGCTTAGAGGATCACGAAAAAGTACTTAAAATACTGAAGTGAGAGAATATTTTAGGAGTAAGTTTTAAAGGATTGCAAAGGGCCCGCTCGCAGGAGGAGGACAGATGGAAGAGGGAATAATTGTCAAGGTTTTATGTCACAAAAGGAACTGGGAGAGCTGAAGGTGCTGGAGGTGGTGAGAGTGTTACAGAGAGGGGTCAGGGTCTGAACGGTGTTACAAAGCCAGTACAGATTGCTGCAGCTGGAGGTGTTTGCAGAGGTAGGGAGGGATATATGTATTTTTTATTTATTCATTCATGGGATGAGGATGTCACTGATTGGACTAACATTCTTTGCCCCACTGCTAATTACCCAGAGTATAGCACAGAGTCAGCCATATTGCTGTGCGTCTGGTGTCACGTGCAGGCCAGACCAGGTTAGAATGTCAGATGATCTTCTCTAAAGGACGTAAGTGAACCAGATGAGTACTTCCTACTGGTCAACAATGCTTTTACGGTGGCCTCACCAATGTCCTGTCCAGCCACAACATGACGTCCCAACTTCTACTCTCAATTCTTTGCCCAAAGAAGGTAACCATCCCAAACGCCTTCTTCACAAGCCTGTCTACCTGTAACACCACTTACAAAGAACTGTCTACCTGCATCCCTGGGTCTCTGACTGACAACACTACACAGGGCCCGAACATTAACTGTATAGGTCCCACCCTGGTTTGTTTCACCAAAATGGAACACCTCACATTTATCTAATTAAACTCCATCTGCTATTCTTCAGCCCACGATTCCAGTGTACTATTCGTCCTGTTGTATCATAGAAAACTTTCTTCACTGTCCACTTTCCCAACAATTTCAGTGTCACTCAAAAAAACTTACCACAAAACCAATATTCCCATCCAACCCATTTATCCAAATGACAAACAACAGTGGACCCACTTCACCGCTGGTCACATGTCTCCAGTCAGAAAGTGAACATGTCTCCCATCACCCTCTGTCTCCTACCATCAAGCCTAATTTTGTATCCAGTTGACTAGCTCCTCCTGAATGCCATATCCTTTTACATTGATCTGAGTTATTACCCAGTTTACCATAGAGAACGTAGAACACAGAACAGTACAGCACAAGACCCTTCGGCCATGATGCCATGCCCATCTTTTAACCGACTGCAAGATCAAACTAACTTACATACCCTTCATTTTGCTATCATCCATGTGCCTATCAAAGAGTCTGTTAAAGTGTCCCGTTTCATCCACCCACCACTCTCTGTGTAAAGAACCTACATCTGAAATCACCCCTTACCCATCCTCCAATCACCTTACAAATATGCCCCCTTGTATCATGTATGAGATAAAGAGGTCTCTCACTGTTCACTCTATCTTTGCCATGCTGACTATCACTAATCAGCCCTTAGGATAAATAGACAAAGTCTTTTCCCTGGGGTCAGTGAGTCCAGAACTCGAGGGCATAGGTTTAGGGTGAGAGTGGAAAGATATAAAAGAGACCTAAGGAGCAATCTTTTCATGCAGAGGGTGGTACGTATATGGAACGAGCTGTCAGAGGATGTGGTGGAGGATGGTACAATTGCAACATTTAAATGTCATTTGGATGGGTATATGAATGGGAAGGGTTTGGAGGAATATGGGTCAGGTGCTGGCAGGTGGGACTAGATTGGGTTGGGATATCTGGTTGGCATGGACGGGTTGGACCGAAGGGTCTGTTTCCGTGCTGTACATCTCTATGACTCTATCACTCATAGAGGTTATAGAAATAAACTGTGTGGTCACATCTGGAGGAGATTAAAGGTATAAAGGTCTGTAGTTACCGAAGGAAATTACATCCATCGGGACCAGCAGAGTTTACAGAAACTGAGTGCGTTTTAGAGACAGGAAGAGTTCATAGTCATCATTAGAAATGCAGAAACTAATTTATGAGAGAAGCAGGGTCACTCTGCTTTGTGCCCAGAGACAAGGAGGAGTCTAACAGCTGGAGGAGGTTACTAAGGTACAGAGCTTTTTTGTTGTCGTGACGGGGAAGGTTACAGAAATCATGAAGGTACTAGGAGTTCAAAAAAGTCACAAAGACAGGGAGGTTTTCAGGTCTGGAAAGGACTACACTGACCTGGATGGGTTAAGGAACTGAAGAGTTGTTTTTCTTCAGCTAAGGAGAGATGTGACGGAACCCGGGATTAAAGGCAAAAGCAGAAACTTGGAGAGTTTTACTGATATGAGGAGCTTACAGGGATAAGCAGGATTGTAGGGGCTGATAGATATAGGGAAGGTGGTATCGATGAAACAGACAATGGAGAAACTGACAGACACAGGGAGGGTTCTGTGGAACAGATGAATTTACAGACAAGATGGTGATAATGAAGCCTGAGAATTGTCTCATGTTCCTTGCCCAGCATTGTTCCTACATCATGCCCTCAGGGTCTGAGTTAAAGTCCACTAACTCCTCCCTGTGCTGTTTACTGTGAGTGATCTTACTGGCTGCAGGTTTTACTGAAGGCTCCAGATCTCACTGTCCATCTCTCTCTGGCTGACCAACTGTCTTCAATGTGGTGATGGACGAGACAGGAATTGGGAATTCTGTTGAGATAGGGACATCAGGAATACCTACAGGAGACAGAGAAGTAGACAGAATGGGAAATTAGACTAATGCAATGAAAGTTACACATAGAGAATGGCACTGAGTCCCACAGAGATCTGGAAAATCCCAGTCTCCATCCATGGCCTGTGCAGTTGCTTCCCTCTGGAGTGGAGAATGCTGTTGGCTCAGGATCTGGAGTAGCTGCAAGAGTGAGAGACACTGACAAGAGGCAGCAATTAGACCCACTGGTACCAGATTATGCAGTGTGATATAAATGGACACAGATGAGGAGGGGGACAGGTCTCAGGTGAATGGAAATTCCCAAGTCCAAAGAGAAAGGTTGAAATATTGGAACACCATCGAGATGTGAATGAAGACCAAAAGAAAGAAACAGTGAGGGACTGAGTTTAATTAAAATACGACATTGTCAAACAGATTTGTGACAGGAAATTATTGGTTAAAATAAAGTAAATGCCATTTCCGCCCCTCACAATTCCTCATACACCAAGTGACATCACTTCTGCCCCTCACATCATCACTGATGTCACACACTCAGTGACTTCCACACCCCCCCACTGCCATGTTTGCCACCACTTCCACACCCACCAACGCCACTCATCTGCATTCTGCTGACACCACCCCCAGGTCCCACCGTCACCATCCCTGCCCCCAGTACCCTGAGGGGAGCACCACCCCTGCTCATGACTCCATCCCCATTCCCCCTAACACCACACCCACTCCAGTTACAGGCTCCATCGCCTCCCCCAGCTCCACACCTACGCTTGGTCCCAGCTCCCAGTCCTGCCGAGTTTTCACCATTCCCCCTGACCTCCCCCTCACTGAGGACCAATGAGCAGTCCTCAGCAAAGGACTCACCTTTATCCCCCTCCGTCCACACATCAATTAATTTAATACACGCCGTGACATCGAACACTTCTTCCACCACCTCCGCCTCAGAGCTTACTTTTACAATGAAGACTCCCGCCTATTTTCTGAGGACCCCTTTGCCGGCCTCCAATACACTCCATCCACCTGGACACCCCGCGCTGGCCTATTACCTGCCTTCGATTTCTTCATTTCCAACTTCTACCGGGACATTAACTGCCTCAACCTATCTACCCCCTCCCCCACTCCAACCTCTCACCCTTACAACGTGCAGCCCTCCACTTCCTCTGCTCCAATACCGACCTCACCATCAAACCAGCAGATAAAGGGAGTGCAGTGGTAGTCTGGGGCACTGACCTCTACACCGATGAAGCCATGATGCCAACTCAAAGACACCTCCTCCTACCACCCCCTCTACCATGACCCACCACCCATCACCAAACCGTCATCTCCCAGACCAGACAGAACCTCATCACCTCAGGAGGAGATCTCCCACCCACAGCTTCCAACCTCATTGTCCGGGATCCCCCACTGCCCGGTTCTTTCTCCTTCCCAAGATCCACAAACCTGACCACCCTGGCCGACCCATTGTCTCAGCATGCTCCTACCCCAAACTCACGACTGCCTACCTCAACATTGTCCTGTCCCCCAGTCCAGGAATTACCCACATTCATTCGAGACACCACTCACACCCTCCACTCCTCCAAGCCTTCCGTTTCCCTGGCCTCCAACGCCTCATCTTCACAATGGATATCCAATCCCTCTACACCTCCATCCACCATAACCAGGACCTCCAAGCTCTCCCTTTCTTCCTCTCCCGACGTCCACAACAGTACCCTTCCACTGATACTCTCATTCATTTGGCTCAACTTGTCCTCACCCTTAACAAGTTTTCCTTCAAATCCTCCCACTTCCTCCAGACCAAAGGGGTAGCCATGGGCACCCGTATGGGCCCCAGCTCTGCCTGTCTCTTTGTTGGCTACGTAGAACAGTCCATCTTCTGTAGTTATAATGGCACCACCCACCACGTCTTCCTCCGCTACATTGATGACTGCATTGGGACCACCTCGTGCTCCCTCGAGGAGTTTGAGCAATTCATCAACTTCACCAACACATTCCACCCTGACCTCAAATTTACCTGGACCATCTCAGACACCTCCCTCCCCTTCCTGGACCTCTCAATCCCCATGAATGACAACCGACTTGACACCGACATTTTTTACAAACCTACCGACTCCCACAGCTACCTAGATTACACATCTTCCCAACCCCTATTCCCAATTCCTCCACCTCCGCCGTACCTGCTCCCAGGAGGGCCAGCTCCACCACAGAACACATCAGATAGCCTCCTTCTTTTGAGATCAGAATTTCCCTTCCCACGTGGTAACAGATGCCCTCCAATGCATCTCGTCCACATCCCGCACCTCTGCCCTCAGACCCCACCCCTCCAACCGTAACAAGGACAGAACACCCCTGGTGCTCACCTTCCACCCTACCAACCTTCGCATAAACCAAATTATCCGCCGCCATTTCCTCCACCTCCAAACGGACCCCACCACCAGGGATATTTTTCCCTCCCCACCCCTCTCCACTTTCCCTCTGTGACTGCCTGATCAGTTCCATGCCCCCCAGAAACCCACCCTCCCTTCCTGGCACCTCCTCCTGCCACTGCAGGAATTGCAAAACCTGCACCCACACATCTCCCCTCACCACCATCCAAGGCCCCAAAGGAGCCTTCCACATCCAAAGTTTTACCTGCACATCCACCAATATCATTTATGGTATCCATTGCTCCCGATGTGGTCTCCTTTACATTGGGGAGACTGGACACCTCCTAGCACACACATTAGGGAACATCTCTGGTACACCCGCACCAATCAACCCCACCGCCCTGTGACCCAACATTTCAATACCCCCTTCTACTCTGCCGAGGACATGCAGATCCTGGGCTTCCTCCACCCCCACTTCCTCATCACCCGACTCCTGGAGGAAGAACGCCTCACCTTCCGCCTCGGAACACTTCAACCCCAGGGCATCAATGTGGACTTCACCAGTTTTCTCATTTTCTCCTTCCCCCATCTCACCCCACTTCCTGCCTTCCAGCTCAGCACCGCCCTCATGACCTGTCCTAATGGCCTACCTCCCTTCCCACCTATCCATTCCACCCTTGTCTCTGACTGATCACCCCCATCCCCACCCCCATTCACCCATTGTACTCTTTGCTACCTTCCCCAATTCTCCACTCTGACCTATGCACGACTTTCCCACCCCATTCACCTACTGTACTCTATGCTACTTTCTCCCCATCCCCAGCCCCCTCTCATTTACCCCCCCCCCCCCCACTGCAGGCTCCTGGCCTCTGTTCCTGATGAAGGGCTTTTGCCCGAAATATCGATTTTCCTGCTCCTCAGATGCTGCCTGACCTGCCGTGCTTTTCCAGCACCAGGGTGTGCGTGTGTATACTGTTCTCCCCTCCAGCACTGTACCTATGTCATGTTGTGTTAACAGATGTTTGCAGCCCTCTCATTGTCCTTTGCTCTGTGCACTGTTGGTGACCTTACTTCACTACAGGATTTATTGAAGGCTCTAGATCACCTTTCCCTTTGTCTCTCTCTGGCAGACCAACTGCGTTCAATGAGGTGATGGACGATCCACCCAGCAGCTGGGAAGGCTATTGAGTCAGGACTTTCCTGAATACCTACAGGAGACAGAGAAATAGACAGAATGGGAAATTAAACAGATGCAGTGAGGGTTACACATGGAGAATGGCACTGAGTTCCACAGAGATCTGGAAAATGGAGCGATATTAAGTAATAGTCCCAGATTGCTGGAAGATGTCAGGATCCACAATTGTGTGGGAAGAATGGGTTTAGCTTCATGATGCCCTGGTATCAGTGCTCAGGGATGAGCACCCAGTGAGCAGGTGAAGTAATGGCCTAGTGGGAGTATTGCGAGAGAATGTATCCAAAACCTCAGCTAATGTTCAGGGGAGGCAGGATTGAATCCCGCCATCTGAAAAGGAGACATTTGAAATCAATAATTTTAAAAATAATAATTAACAATCCACAAATAAGTATGAAACCATCACTGATGTACGACAAATCCAAACACTTGTCCTTTAGAGAAGGTCATCTGCCCATCCTCACGTGGTCAGCACGACATCCCCACAGCAAAGTGTTTGCCTCTCAATGACCCTCTGAAATGGCCGAGCAAGTTACTCAGTTCAAGGGCTTCTGGGACTGGGCAAGAAAGGCTGGTCAGCCAGAGACTCACACATCCCATACCTGATTTTAAAAAAAAATCTATTAGGATGTTCCCCCAGGAACTGTGCTGGGACCAGTGTCCTGGCCAATCATGTTGGTAGGTTTATGGACAGGGCTTTAAACTGACAGAGAGGATGCAGGTAAAAGGAGCTTTCCAAATCCAAAGGGAAAAGGTGAAGCAATGGAACAGCATGGGAATGTGGCTGAAGACAAGCAGAAAGGAACAGGACAGGACAGAGTTTAACTAAAATTGTAGATCAGCAAATAGATTCGTGACAGAAAATTGTGGAAGAGAGTATATTATGTTTTTTTTAATGGACAACGTTGCTGCAATAAGGTAGATGGATTTGTGATACAGAGATAAAAGAGATTTAGACACCAGGGAGACATGGATACAGGGTGAACAAAATATTCAGTGGTTCGTAATCTTGTGCAAACTCAGGCAAAATGGGCAACGCTAACAATAATGGATACCAAAGGCATTACAGAGAAAGCATTTGGCCT
Source organism: Chiloscyllium punctatum (assembly GCF_047496795.1). Classification (NCBI taxonomy): domain Eukaryota; kingdom Metazoa; phylum Chordata; class Chondrichthyes; order Orectolobiformes; family Hemiscylliidae; genus Chiloscyllium; species Chiloscyllium punctatum. Next base: position 49,456,904 of record NC_092752.1, read on the forward strand.
CAAATCATGAAGTAGAGTCAGTCTGAATGTAAATTCTGGCTACTACTTGCTAAGGGCACAAGCAGTAGAACAGTTTTAGCCACCGAACAGCATTTCATTGCTCATCACAGCATTTACCAGGAACTCAATGGATTTTTTAACAAAGGCACTGTGATAATTTTGGAAAACGTCAATATTTGTATAATCTGAAACAATCACACTGACAGCATTGATATTGGAAGAGGAGTTTGGTTAATTTTTTTTTCAGTGTTTCTTTGAAAAACACATTGTGCAATTGTTAAGGGACATAACTAACGCAGAGCGACCGTGTAAAGAAACTTAGTGAATGAGTAATGTCACCTGGAGAGATCCTCTGGGAAATTGTGATAAAGTGCAGTTTAAAGAAATATAACGTTTTAAAGTGAATCACAGAAAGGACAAGCTGCAGCGAGAAACAAAAATAGCCAATGACATGAGTTTGAGAGGAGAACTGACCAAGGTAAACAGGCTAAACAGACTGAAACATGTGCCTGTAAATGAACAGTGGAAAACATTCAAAGGGACAATGCAAAATACTCAACAAAAGGACATTCGATTGAAACAGTAAAAACCTCAGCAAGAAATTCCCACTGTTCCTTCACTCAGGACAAAAGGAATCATACTAGATTATGAGGCTGAGAAGATCACCAAAAAGTACTTAAAATCCTGAAGTGAGAGTGTGTTTTAGGAGTAAATGTTAATGAATTGCAATGGGTCTGCTCGCAGGAGGAGGGCTGTGGGAAGGGGAGCCACGGTCAGGGTTTATTGACACAATAGGAACAGGGAGAGGTGAAGGTGCTGGAGGTGGTGAGAGTGTTACAGAGAGTGGTCAGGGCCTGAACGGTGTTACAAAGCCAGTACGGATTGCTGCAGATGGAGGGTTTGCAGAGGTAGGGAGGGACATAGGTATTTTTATATATTCATTCATGGGATGCGGGTGTCACTGCCTGGAACAACGTTCTTTGACCTCTCTGCTAATTACTGAGAGGGCAGCTCAGAGTCAGCCATATGGCTGTGGGTCTGGAGTCACATGTCGGCCAGACCAGGTTAGAATATTTGATGTCCTTCCCTAAAGGAGGTTAGTGAACCAGATGAGTTCTTCCTACTGGTCAACAATGTTTTTATGGTGGCCCCTCCAATGTCTTTTACAGATGCAACATGATATCCCAACTCTTACTCTTAATGCTCTCCCCAATGAAGGTAACCATCCCAAATGCCTGTCTACCTGGGACACCACATTCAAAAGAACTGTGTACCTGGGTCACTGGGTCTCTGACTGATAACACTACCCAGGGCCCGAACATTAACTGTACAAGTCCCACCCTGGTTTGTTTCACCAAAATGGAACACCTCACCTTTATGTAATTAAACTCCATCTGCTATTCTTCAGCCCACTATCCCAGCAGTACTGTTCATCCTGTTGTATCATAGATAACCTTCTCCACTGACCACTTTACCACAAACTTCAGTGTCACCGAAAACAATTACTTACCAGGAAACCAAAATTCCCATCCAAACCATTTATCCAAATGACAAACAACAGTGGACCCACCCCACCGCTGGTCACCTGCCTCCAGTCAGAAAAACAACATGTCTCCCATCACCCTCTGTCTACAACCATCAAGCAAATTTTGTATCCAGTTCACTCGCTCCTCCTGAATGCCATATCCTTTTACACTGATCTGAGCTTATTACCCAGTTTACCACACAGAACACAGAACACAGAACAGTTCAGCCCAAGACCCTTCGGCCATGATTTCATGCCAACCTTTTATCCGACTGTAAGATCAAAGTAAACTACATACCCTTCATTTTACTACTATCCATGTGTCTGTCCAAGAGTCTATTAAATGTCCCGGATGTATCTAATTTTACTCCCACCATTGGCAGTCCATCCAACCACCTACCATTCTCTATCCTCTTATCCATCCTCCATTCACCTTAAAATTACACCCCCTTGTAATAGCCATTTATTCCATAGGAGGAAACGTCTCTGACTATTCACTCACTCTGTGCCTCTCATCATCTTGTTCACCTCCACAAAGTCGCCCCGCCCCCTTCTCCAATGAGAAAAGCCTTAGCCCCCTCAATCTTTCTTCGTAAGAACTGCCCTCCATTACAGGCAGCATCTTAGTAAATCTCCTATGTACACTCTCTAAAACTTGCACAGCCTTCCTGTAAACAGGGGACCAGAACTGAACACAATATTCCAAGTCTGGTCTCACCAGGACACTATAAAAATGCAGTAAAACCTCACGGCTCTTACAGTCAATCCCCTTCTAAGGGGAACCAACACAACACATGCCTTTTAAACAACCCTACCAACGTGCGTGGCGATTTTGAGGGATCTATGGACACGGACCCCATGATCTCTCTGTTCCTCCGCACTGCCAAGTATTCTGCCTTTCACCCTGTATTCTGTATTCAAATTCGACCTTCCAGAATGAATCACTTCACACTTTTCCAGAGTGGACTCCATCTGCCACTTCCAGCCCAGCTCTGCGTCCTGTCAATGTCCCATTGCAACCTACAACAGCCCTCACACATTCCCCACCACTCCACCAACCTTCATGTGATTGGCAAACTTACTAACCCACTCTCCAACATCCACCTCCAAGTCATTTTCAAAAATCACAAAGAGCAGAGTCCCAGAGCCGATTGATACAGAACCCCACTGGTCACTGAGCTCCAGGCTCAATACTGTCCATTTGCTGCCACCCTCTGGTTTCTCTGGGCCATCCAATCCTGTATCCAGACAGACAGATTTCCCTGTATCCCAATTTTCCTTCTTTCCTGAATGAGCCATTAACATATTCTGCCATATCCTCAAAGAATTCAATAAGGTTTGTGAGGCATGACCTGACCCCTCACAAACCCATGCTGACTGTGGCTAATTTAACTATGGTTTTCCAAGTAGTCATAAATCCTGTCTTTAGAGTCGTCTCCAATAATCTGCACACCACAGACATTCGACCAAATCTGTAATTCCCAGAATTCTACCTCCGTAACATGAATCGGACTTTCCAAGTCTTCCCTTCTCTGCCATGTTCCCCAGAAGGGCACTGGAGGGTGGTGGGGGTTACAGAGATAGAGAGGAATATCAGGACAGGAGGATTTTGCAGACATTAGGAGGTTTGCAGTGCCAAAAGGAGGCTTCAGTAATTGTGAGATTTCATGGTGATGAAGGCATTTGAGGAGGGAGGGAGGGAGGGAGGATTGTAGGGAAATGAGAGGTTTCACAGTTTCGGTGTTTTGTTAGGGCTGCAAGTGGTTACTGAGTTGGGGAGGGTGTAAGGTGGATATTACATAAACATGTGGGTTTGGTTGCAATGCAGGAAGAGGCCTCAGGAAGCTGGAGAGTATGGGGTCTGAACGAGGTTACACAAATGGGACGAGTTTTCAGGAGTGGAGGTGTTTACAGAGACAGCAATGGTCTGATCTGGAGCAGCGGACCCAGATTGGGAGGGACGTGGGGACTGGAGGTGGTTTCACAGGGAGGGAGGACCATAGACCCACAGGAGGTTACAGAAATGTGGAGAGCTGTAGGGCTGACAGGGGTTCATGGAGTTGGGAATGTTGGGAGGGATGGAGAAGTTTACAGGGATAAGGATGTTTGTAGGCCAGGGCTGGATCACAGACAGGGAGTGTTTTAGGGAGCTGAGCAGATTACAGAGATAAAGATGTTTGTATCGACTGGAAGAACAAACAGAGATATGCAGGGTCATCGTGACTGAAGATGTTTATAGACATAGGAAGGTTTAGGTTCGGGGGGTTATGGAGGCTGTGGAACCTGGATTTCTTTTCAGAGACTGGGATAACAATTTTAGTCAGAAACAGTTTCACAGATAAGGGAGCATAGCACAAACAGGAGGAAGTTGTAGAGGAAGGTGACGTTTAAACAGATCGTGATATAAGAGCTGGACAAGATTATGAAGATGGGTAGATGGTGGAGACACAGGAGGAGCTTACATTGAAATGGGGGTGATAGTGACAGGAGGGTGTTAAATAGATAGTGGGTTTTGTAGGGACTGGATTGGGAGAGGCACAGGCATGGAGTGAGTTCAACAGACCAGGAATACTGCAGAGACCTGAGAGGATTACACTGATAGGGATGATGGTAGGGTCTCCACAGACTGTTGGTGTTTAGGGACTGGAAGAGATTTGGTAGATAGGGAGGGATGTAAGAGCTGCAGGAGCTTGTGGAGAGTTGAAGAGTTGGAGCAATTTGCAGAGGTAGGTTTCTCCGACAGGAGTAGGTTATAGATAGTGAGGGGTGTGTGGTCTGAGTAAGTCAAAAAGAGGAGAGTTTTAGCGTCTGGAAGAGGTGACACTGACAGGGACAGTTGAAGAGACTGAAGCAAAAATGCATGGATTAGGTTACACAGATAGGGAGGTGAGTAGGGACTGAAGGTGAATACACAAACATGGAGGGTTGTATTGTTAGACGGAGCTGAGAGGGATAGGGACTGGTGTAGAGATTTACACAGATAGGGAAGGTTGTGTTTCTGGAAAAGGTTACACTGATACAGACAGTGTTAGGGAGTGTTTAGTGGACTACAGAGGAGCTCAGAGAGAATGTATTATGGGGAGTGGAGGAGATTACAGACACAGAGATGGCTGTCGGGTTGAAAAGAGCTTCTACAGATCCTCAGTGCTGTAAGGCTGAAGGGAGGTTATAACAGTGAGTGTTGCCAAGACTTAATTACTTCACTGATATAGAGCAGGTCTCAGCATGTAACTGTCAAAGGGAAGTTGAGACAGTCCAGATGAGTTTTCAGAGATACAAATGTTTATGGGAGTTTCAAGAGGGAACAATGATTGGGAGTGCTGTACCAAATGGGAATAGTTATAGGGAGGGTTCGAAAAGCAGGAAGAGGTGACAGACATATCAATCTTTGTAAGGACTGGAGAAGGTTACATAGGCAAGGAGTGTTTTAGAGTCTGGAGGAGATTACAGTGTTAAGGAGAATATTGGGGATGAGGCCAGGTGTAAGAGACGGGGATGGTTGACAGGGCTGGGCAATAACCTCAATAGAATCACCATCGTGTGCAACCAGGCCATTCGGCTCAACCAGTCCATTCCAAAACTCTGAAGAGCATCCTACCCAGACCCACCCCTTCACCTATACATTAAACCCTGCATTTCTCGTGGTGAACTTACTTAAACCACACATTCCTGAATACTACAGTCAATTTATGATGGCCAATTCACTGATGGTGCAAATTTTGGACACACACACACACAGCGAGGGAGCGACATGCAAACCCACGCAGCGAGGGAGGGACCCGCTAACCCACGCAGCGAGGGAGGGACCCGCTAACCCACGCAGCGAGGGAGGGACCCGCACCCACGCAGCGAGGGACGGACACGCACACACACACAGCGTGGGAGGGACACGCACCCACACAGCAAGGGAGGGACACAGATGCACACAGTGAAGGGGGGGGGAACATGAATACGCACACACACACACAGATAAGCGAGGGAGGGACACGGACACACACGAGGAGGGACACACACACAGCGAGGGAGGGACACGCGCGTACACAGCGACGGAAGGATACGCATACACACAGCGAGGAAGGGACACTCACACAGCAAGGAAGGGACACGCGCACACATACACACAGAGGGACGGACACGCACACACACACACACACACAGCGAGGGAAGGATGCGCACACACACACACAGAGGGACGGACACGCACACACACACACACACACAGCGAAGGAGGGACACGCACACAGCGAGGGAGACACACACACACAGAGCGAGGGAAGGACACGCACACACACACACAGAGGGGCAGGGCATGTGCACACAAATTGAGAGGGGACACACACACACAAAGCAAAGGAGGGACATGCGCACATACACACAAACACAGAGCAAGGGAGAGACGTACACACACAGCGAGGAAGGGACAAACACACACACTTATGGTGAGGGGAGTACACGCAGACACAGCGAGGGAGGGACACACACATACACTGCAAGGAGGGACACGCACACACCGCGAAGTAGGGACAAGCACACACATGTCGAGGGGGAGGGCATGTGTACAGAAATTGAGAGGGGGCACGCACACACACCGAGAGGGGAGACACACAGACATGGCAAGGGTGGGACACACACACACAGCAAGGTGGTCACACACATATGGGACGGACACACACACACACACAAAGTGAGGGAGGGACACGCACACACACACACAAACACAGAGCAAGGGAGGGACATGCACACATACACACAAGGGACGGACACACACGCAAAGCGAGGGAGGGACACGCACAGATATACACACACACACACACACAGCAAGGGAGGGATACACACACACACACACGTCGAGGGGGAGGGCATGTGCACAGAAATTGAGAGGGGGCACACACACACAGCGAGAGGGGACACACAGACACGGCAAGGGTGGGACACGCACACACACACAAGACACGGACACAATCATGCGCACATACACACACACAGAAACACAGAGCAAGGGAGGGACATGCACACACGCCCAAGGGACGGACACACACATGCAAAGCGAGGGAGGGACATTCGCACACACACACACACACACACAGCAAGAGAGGGACACATGCACACACAGCAAGGGGGAGATACATGCACACGCAGCGAGGGAGGGCCACGCACACACACAGCAAGGGAGGGATCTCACACATACACAGTGAGGGAGGGACATGTACACACACAGCAAGGGGGACACGCACACTCACAGCGTGGGAGGGAGACACACTTACACACACACACACACAGACACGCACGTAGACACACACACAGAGCGAGGGAGGGACACGCAATGAACGGGGGACACACAAACACATACTGTGAGGATGTGACACGTACACACAGCGAGGGAGGGACTCGCTGAAACACGCAGTGAGGGAACAATATGGGCACATACAGCGAGGGAGAGACACACACACAGCGAGGGAGGGACACACACACATACAGCAAGGGAGGCACATGCACACACAGCGAGGGACGGACAACTCACACACACAGGGAAGGAGGGACAAGCAGACACACGGTGAGGGGGAGGGCATGTGCACAGAAATTGAGAGAGTGCATGCACACACAGCCAGAGGGGAAACACACAGGCATGGTGAGGGAGGGACACACGCACACACAGCAAGGGGGGACAGGCACTCACACAGCGAGGGGTGATGCGGACACAAAATGGTGGGGATATGCACAAACAGCAAGGGAGGGACACACACACACACACACACACACAAGGGACGGACACACACTCACAGAGTGAGGGAGTGACACGCACACACACACACACGCACAAAGCAAGGGAGGGACACGCACACATACACAGACACACTGCAAGGGAGGGACACACACACAGTGTGGGAGTGACACGCATACACACACACACGCAGCGAGGGAAGGACACTCACATACACTGTAAAAGGGTCACACATACTTACAGCAAGGGGACACGCACACACAGCGAGGGATGGACACGTGCATGCTCAAGCACACAAACACAGGCACACAGTGAGAGAGGGGCACGCACACACACACACCACGAGAGGGACACGTGCACACACAGTAAGGAGAAGACACATGCTCACACAACGAGGGAGGGCCAAGCACACACGCACACCAGGAGGGACACACACACACACACACAGAGCAAGGGGGGAAACTCACACTTACACAATGAGGGAGGGCCAAGCACATACACAGCAAGGGAGGGACACACACACACACACAGCAAGGGAGGGACACACACAGCGAGGAAGGGATACGCAGCGAAGGGACACACACACACACACACTGCGAGGGATGGGGACACAAACACGCAAAGCAAAGGAGGAACACATACACACACACAAACACAGAGCAAGGGAGAGACACGCACACACAGTGAGGAAGGGACAAACACATTCACTTACGGTGAGGGGAATACACACAAACACACCGTGAAGGAGGGACAAACACACACATGTCGAGGGGGAGATCATGTGCACAGAAATTGAGAGGGGGCACACACATGCAAAGCGAGGGAAGGACATGCACAAATACACACACACACAGTGAGGGAGGGACATGCACATGCACACAGTGAGGGGGATACACGCAGACACACAGCGAGGGAGGGACACACACACAGCGAGGGACGGGGACACACACACGCAAAGCAAAGGAGGGACACGCATGCACACACACACACATACACATACAAACTTTCACAGTGAGTGAGGGACACGCAAACACAGCGAGGGAAGGACATACACACACAGCAAGGGAGGAACATACACAAACACACACAGCGAGGGAGGGACATGCTCATACTCAGCAAGGGAGGGACACACACACGCACACACACACAGGGAAGGAGGCACAAGCACACACACGGTGAGAGAGAGGGCATGTGTACAGGAATTGAGAGGGGACACGCACACACAGCGAGAGGGGACATGGACAGATACAGCGAGGGAGAACATACACACACAGTGAGGGGGGATATGCACTCACACAATGAGGGGAGAAGCGCACACAGTGAGGGGGATATACACAAAGTGCAATGGAGGGGGACACACACACACACACAGAGCAAGGGAGTGACACGTGCACACACAGCCAGAGGGACACACACACACAAAGCAAGGGTGGGATACGCACATACGCTGCAAGAGGGACACACATACTCACAGCAAGAGACACACATACACAACACAGCAAGGGAGGGACACATGCATGCGCAAGCACACAAACAGAAACACACACAGTGAGAGAGGGACATGCGCACACACAGCCAGGGAGGGACATGCATACACAGCGAGGGAGGGTCACACACATACACAGCGATGGAGGGGCACGCACACACCGCAAAGGAGGGACAAGCACACACATGTCGAGGGGGAGAGCATGTGCACCGAAATTGAGAAGGGGCACGCACATGCAACGCGAGGGAGGGACATGCACAAATTCACACACACACAGCAAGGGAGAGACACACACAGAGCAAGAGAGGGACACGCGCACACACAGCGAGGTGGAGACACATGCAGACGGAGCGAGGGAGGGCCACGCACACCAAGTGAGGGCCACGCACACACACGCACAGCAAGAGGGACACACACACACATACACACAACCACACACAGCAAGTAGGGGAAACTCACACATACACAGCAAGGGTGGGACGGACACACACACAAATACAGCAAAGTGGGATACGCACACACACACAGCAAGCGGGACCCACACACTCACAGTGTGGGAGGGAGACACACACACACACACACACACACACAGAGGGAGGGACACGCACGTAAACACAGAGTGAGGGAGGGATACGCACACACACACAGTGAGAGAGAAAGAAACATACACACAACGCGATGGAGTGACACACACTCAAACAGCGAGTGAGGGACATGCAGAGAAGGGGGGACACACAAACACATACAGTGAGGATGTGACACATACAAACAGCAAGGAAGGGACACACACACACACACAGCGAGCGAGGGACTTGCTGAGACATGCAGCAAGCGAGGGATGTGCGCACACACAGCGAGGGAGGGACATGCACACACACAGCGAGGGAGGGACTTGCTGAGACGCGCAGCGAGGGAGGGATATGCACATACATAGCAAGGGAGGGACACGCACACACACAGGGAAGGAGGAACAAGCAGACTCACGGCGAGGGGGAGGGCATGTGCACAGAAATTGAGAGGGACACACGCGCACACAGCGAGGGAAGGACATGCACAGACACAGAAAGGGAAGGACACGTGCATGCATACACACACACACACACACACACACACACACACAGAGGGAGGGATGGAGACACACACACACAGCGAGGGGGACATGCACACTCACAGCGAGGGAGGGAGACTCACACACAAAGCGAGAGAGAGAGACACATACACACAATGTGAGGGAGTAACACACACGCAACCAGTGAGAGAGGGACACGCAGTGAAGGGGGACACACACAAACACATACTGTGAGGGTGTGACACATACACACAATGAGGAAGGGACACACACACAGCAAGTGAGACACAGCGAGAGAGGGACACACACAGCAAGGGAGGGACTTGCTGAGACACGCAGAGAGGGAGGAACATGCACACGCACAGCGATGGAGGGACACGTGCACACACAGCGAGGGAGGGACACACACACACATAGAGAGGGAGTGAAATGTACACACACTCACACTGAGTGAGGGAGGGACACACAACACACACACACAGCGAGGGAGGGTCATACACAAACACACACAGCGAGGGAGGGGCACACACAGGGAAGGAGGGACAAACACACACATGGCGAGGGGAGGGCATGTGCACAGAAATTGAGAGGGGACACGCACAAACATGGTGAGGGACACACGCACACACAGCAAGGGGGGACATGCAATCACACAACGAGGGGAGATGCGCACATGCAGTGAGGGGGATATACACAAAGAACAAGGGAGGGGGACACACACAAGGGACGGACACACACACACAGCGAGGGAGTGACGTGCACACACAGCAAGAGGGTCACACACACACACAAAGCAAGGTAGGGACATGCACACATACACACTGTTAAGGGGATACAAGCAGACACACAGTGAGGCAGGGACACACACAAACCACACTCACACAGCGTGAGAGGGACACACAGACCACAGTGAGGGAGTGACACGCATACAGACACACACACACACACACACCCCCAACGAGGGAGGGACACTCATATACACTGCAAGAGGGACACACGTACTCACAAGAGGGGGACATGCACACACAGCGAGGGATGGACACGTGCATGCGCAAGTACACAAACACAGGTACACAGCGAGAGAGAGACACACAAATACACGGCAAGGGAGGGACATGCACACACACACACAGCCAGGGTGGGATCACACACAGAGACAGCACGAGGGAGAGACACACACACACACACAGCAAGGTGGGGGGAAACTCACACATACACAGTGAGGGAGGGAGACGCACACCAAGAGGGACACACACACACACACACACACACACACACACACAGAGCAAGGGAGGGAACTCATACATACACAGTGAGGGAGGGACACGCACGCGCGCGCACACACACACACACACACACACACACACACACTGAGGAGGGGACACATACTCACAGCAAGGGAGGGAGACACACTCTCACACATAGAGTGAGGGAGGGACACGCACACACACAGTGAGTGAGGAACACGCAGCGAAGGAGGGGACACACAAACACATAATGTGAGAGTGTGACACGTACACACTAGAGGAAGGGAAACACACACACACAGCAAGCGAGAGACGCGCGCACACACACATAACAGTGAGTGAGTGAGACACGCAGCAAGGGAGGGACGCGCACACACAGAGCGAGGGAGGGACACACACACACACACACACACACACACACACACACAACGAGGGAGGGACACACACACAAAGCGAGGGACACACACACAGCAAGAGTGACGCACACACAGCAAGAGTGACGCACACACAGCAAGAGTGACGCACACACAGCAAGAGAGGGACACGCATTCACACACATACTCACACAGCGAGGGAGGGACACAGACACACAGTGAGTGAATGATACGCATACACACACACACTGCAAGAGGGGCACACACACTCACAGCGAGGGCGGGACACGCACAAACACAGCGAGGTTGAGACACGCGGACGCAGCAAGGGTGGGACTGTGCTCAGAAAGCGAGAGGGGACACACACACAGCGAGGGGACACACACACACCAGTGAGGGAGGGACATGCTCTCACACACAGTGAGGGAGGGACACGCACACACACACAGTGAGGAGAGTTACACACACACACACAATGGAGGGACACGTGCACACACAGTGATGTGTCTCCTTGGACGTGTAATCGTCCAGCTCTCACTCCAGTCTGCTCCTGCACAGGGTCACCGTCTCTGTGACTCCCAGGTACAACTAGGCCTCGATCCTCAGTGCGGATTTATATTCTCCCAGGTGTGAGTCAGCCTCAAGCTCCTGCTCCAAGTTACTCCCTCACACGGTCACTCCCGCTGTGACTCGGTGCTGATTTCGAGCCTCCTGCTCTGCTTTTTATCCAAATCCAAGTCCCAGTCGGCCTTGACCCTCGCTGCTGATTTATATTCTCCCACTTTGTGCTGCACTCGCTCAGGTTCTCTCCCCTTGTGACTCCCAGGTAATGGTAGGCATCAAGCGTCAGCTGAGATTTATAACACCCCATTCCGCACTGCTCTCTTACAGGATCGCCGTTGTGCCTGGAAGACAGTGGGAAAGAGGAGGATTAGACAGAGCAGAAGGTGTTACAGTGATTGAGGGAGCTGTAGGGGATGAAACAGGTTATCTGGGGAGCTAGGCAGACCTGCAATAACTAAAGAACTTTACTGGAGCAAGAGTTGCAGACACTGAAGAAGGCAAAGGAAATAGAGAGATGGTGGATTGTTCATGACGGAGCTTTGTAGAGTCTAAAGGGCTTCAAAGTTCGTGAGAAAATTTGTAGCATGGGTGCTCATTGTTGTGGTTCTGTTCGCCGAGTTGGAAATTTGTGTTGCAGACGTTTCGTCCCCTGTCTAGGTGACATCCTCAGGGAGCCTCCTGTGAAGCGCTTCTGTGATCTTTCCTCCGGCAATTATAGTGGTTTGTATCTGCCGCTTCCGGTTGTCAGTTCCAGCTGTCCGTTGCAGTGGACGGTGTATTGTGTCCAGGTCGATGTGCTTATTGATTGAATCTGTGGATGAATGCCATGCCTCTAGGAATTCCCTGGCTGTTCTCTGTTTGGCTTGTCCTATAATAGTAGTGTTGTCCCAGTCGAACTCATGTTGCTTGTCATCTGCGTGTGTGGCTACTAAGGATAGCTGGTCGTGTCGTTTCGTGGCTAGTTGGTGTTCATGGATACGGATCGTTAGCTGTCTTCCTGTTTGTCCTATGTAGTGTTTTGTGTAGTCCTTGCATGGGATTTTGTACACTCCATTGGTTATGCTGGGTATCGGCTCCTTCATTCTGGTGAGTTGTTGTCTGAGAGTGGCTGTTGGTTTGTGTGCTGTTATGAATCCTAGTGGTCGCAGTAGTCTGGATGTCAGTTCCGAAATGTTCTTGATGTATGGTAGTGTGGCTAGTCCTTTGGGTCGTGGCATGTCTTCATTCCGTTGTCTTTCCCTGAGGCATCTGTGGATGAAATTGCGTGGAGTTTGACCCCACCCCGCAGCTCACCAATAGGATAAACAACACACTGAGAAACCTACAAAAAAAAAACAGACAGATAACCAGGTTTGAACTAGAGAGAATGAAAACTGAAAGCAACAACCTACCCAGATTCTATGGACTACCTAAAGTGCACAAACCAGACATCCCACTCAGACCAATAGTATCATTACCAGGGACACCATCACACAAACTGGCTAAAGAACTACAGCAGAAACTGAAACACCTGATCAGCGGATCCAGACACTCTACACAGTCAACACAGGAATTCTTGGACATCATCAGTAATATACACATATACAAGGAAGAAACTATGGTCTCATTCGATGTAGCGGCACTGTTCACCTCTATCGACAAAACCCTAGCCAGAGAAACAATAGCCAACCTGCTGGACATACAGAACAGACAAGACAGGGAACCTATCAACAAAGACGGCATACTCAAACTACTGGACCTGGGCCTCAAAACACACTTCACATTCAACAACCAAATATATGAACAAATCAACGGCACACCCATGGGCTCACCCATCTCTGGACTCATAGCAGAAGCGGGAATGCAAAGATTACAACAAACAGTCTTACCGCAAATTCAACCCAAACTCTGGGTCAGATATGCGGGTGACACCTTTGTAATAATTAAAAACACAGAAATAGAGAACACACACCAGATCATCAACGCCACACTCCCAGGAATCCGATTCACGACAAAGGAAGAAAAGGACAACCAACTCCCATTCCTAGACGTGACGGTAGATTAGATTAGATTACTTTACAGTGTGGAAACAGGCCCTTCGGCCCAACAAGTCCACACCGACCCGCCGAAGCGCAACCCACCCATACCCCTACATTTACCCCTTACCTAACACTACGGGCAATTTAGCATGGCCAATTCACCCTAACCTGCACATCTTTGAACTTGTCAGTCAGCTTTGAAAATTGGCATGTATTCATCATAGCAGTCTCAACCTTACAATGTTTCTTCTTGATTTTCAAATTAACAAACAAAATCAAAGTGGAACATAAAGAGAACACTGAACGGAGAATTCACCACAAAGGTGTACAGGAAAGACACACACACAGACCAAGTCCTGAACTACGAACGCAACCACCCCAACACATACAAAAGAAGTTGCATCAAGACACTGTTCAAAAGGACCACAACACGCTGCAGTACACCAGAACTGCAAAAAGAGGAAGAAGAACACCGATACAATGTATTCGCCAAAAACGGATTCCCCCAGCAATTTCATTAGGGATTGTCTGTATGGATTTGCTCGACGACTGTCCTCTGATATTTATGAGGCCAGTGCAGATGATGTGGTTTATATGGAGTTCATTAAGGTCTTTGACAAGGTCCCACACGGAAGGCTGTTCCAAAAGGAAAGGGCCCATGGGATCCAAGGTAAGTTGGTAAATTGGCTCCACAATTGGTGGAGGGTTGGTTTTGTGATTGAAAGCCTTTGCCCAGTGGGTGTACCACAGGGATCTGTGCAGAAGCCATTGCTGTTCATTATGGACATTAATCACTCGGATGTGAAAGCAGAAGGTAACATTAGTAGGTTTGCAGATAACATGAAAGGTGAGGGTGTTGTCCAGAGTGAGGGGGATGGACTCAGGCTGCAGTCTGATATCGATCAGATGATAAACTGAGCAGAGTAATGGCAGACAGAGTTTACTTCTGATCACTGTGAGGTAATGCACTGTGGGAAGTCTAATAAACGAATGATATACATCATGAATGGTTGGTCCTCCTGGAGTACTGAGGAATACAGGGACCTTGGTGGGCAAGTCCCTGGATGTCTGAAGGTGTCAGCACAGACAGACAGGGTGGGGAATACACCTGAACTGGGAGCAGGAGGGGGACCCACATCCTGGTGGGGAACGTTGCTGGAGCTGCTTGAGAGGATTTAAACTCGTCTGGCAGGTCTGTGTGACCCCAAAGAGTATTAAGGCCAGAAAGAAAGTTGAGGGTGGTACAAATGTTCAAGAGAGCAATATAAATAGGCAAGGCAGGCAAGAACATAGCAGACAATTAGGGAAAACTGGTTGATTAAACTGCAGTTATTTCAATGCAAAGGGCCAGACAGATAAGGCAGATGAACCCAGAGCATGGATGGGAACATGGGATTGGGATCCCATAGATATTACAGAAACACAGCTGAGGGAGCAACGGGACCAGCAGCTCAATGTTCCAGGGGACAGATGCTACAGGAAGGATAGAACAGGAGGCAAAACAGGAGGAGAGCTGGTGGGTTTGATTGGGGGAAACATCCCAGCAGTACCTAGAGGGAGTATTCATGTAGGATCGCCCAGTTAAACGATATTAGTGGAACTGAAAATAAAAATTGGTCATTAGTTTTCTACGGTCGGACTCCAGCGATAGGCAATGGGAGATGAAGGAGCAAATATGTCAGGAGATTTCAGATATCTCTTAGAATAATAGGGTTGTAATGATAGGGGATCTTAACCGTTCCAAACCTGGACTGGGATTGCTACTAAGCTAAGAATTTGGATGGAAGGAATTTATTAAGTGTGTTCCGAAAACTCCCAGTCATTATGTAAGTGGCCCAACTGGAGAATGGGCTAAACCTGACCTCCCCTTGGGAAACAAGGTCGGGAACGGGACTGAGGTGTTAGTGGGGGAGCACTTTGGAAAGTTACCACAATTGTATTAGTTTGAAAATAGCGATGGAAAAGGACAGGCCTGGTCCACAAGCTAAAGTTATTCAATGGAGCAAGATAGTATTAGACATGAATTTTTAAAGTAGATCTGGGGAGGCTATTTGCAAATAAAGGGAAGTCTGGCAAGTAGGAATATTTTAAAACCGAGATAAAAGGAGCGTTCAGCGCCAGCGTGTTCCTGTTAGTGTGCAGCTCAATGCTGACTGAATTAGGAAACACTGGCTGAGTTTCGAGGCTGTGGTCAAGAAAAAAGGGGTCACATGTCAGATATAACTGGCTGACTGAAGGGAATCCCTTCAGGAGCATCGGGGCTGTAGAAATACACTTAGAATGGAAATCAGGAATGTAAAAAGGGGACACGAGATAGCTTTGGCAGAGAAAGTTAAGGAGAATCCAAAGAGACTCTACAAGTGTATTAAGAGCAAAAGAAGAGCTCGGGACAAACCCGGTCTCCTTAATGAACATTGAAGCCAACGATGTGTGAAACTACAAGATCCAAAACAAATATTTCACTTTGGAACTTACTGTGGATAAAGACTGGGGCGCTCAGGGAACTAAACAGTGTTTGGCCTGACCACTATTAGAATACTGTGTGCAATTCTGGTCTCAATGCCATCGGAAGGATGTTGTGGAACATGAAAGGGTTCAGAGGAAATGACCAAAGATGTTGCCAGGGTTGGAGGGTTTGTGCTTCAGGGAAAAGCCTGAATAGGCTGGGGCTGTTTTCAGCTGAACATGGGAAGCTGAGGAGTTAACCGATAAAAGGTGTTTAAAATCATGATGGTCATCGATAGGGTCAATAGACAAGGTCTTTTCCACAGGGCTGGGGGATTCCAAACCGACAGGGCATAGCTTTAAAGTGGGAGGAAAACTTTTCAAAGGGACCTAAAGGACAACTGGTTCCGGCAGAGTCTATGGAATAAACTGCCAGAGGAAATAGTGGAGGCTGATAGAAATACATTTAAAAGGAATGTGGATGAGTATATGAACAGGAAGGGTTTAGAGGGATACTGGCAAAGTTCTGGCAAAAGTGACTAGATACTTCATGCAGGAGTTGTTCCAAAGTTGTTTCCGTGCTATACATCTCTGTGACTGAATGTCTTGGAATGAGTCCACATTATCGAAGAGGAGATGCTGGAGGTTTTAAAAAAAAAGGTGGATAAATCCCCAGGCCCTGATCAAATGGATCTCAGGACATTGTGGGAAGCTGGTGAAGAAACTGTAGGGCCCCTAGCAGAGATATCTGTACCATGTGTGATAGGCTGTTAGACTGGAGGGTGGCATTGTGAACAGTGAAGAAGGTTTTCTGAGATTACAAAGGGATCCTGATGAAATGCGTGAACGGCTGAAAAACTGGAGATGGAGTTCAATCTGAATAAATGCCAGGTAATGCAACTGGTGCAACAAACACGGGCAGGGCTTATACAATTAATGATAGGATCTTCGGTAGTGTTGTAGAACAGAGGGACGCCGGGGTTCAGAAACACAATTCTTTGAAGTTTGCAACATGGAAAGACAGGATAGTTTAAAAAAAGGTGCTGGCCTCACTTGCTTTCATTGCTCAGTCCTTTGGATATAGGAGTTGGGAAGCCGCACTGAGATTATACAGGCCATTGGTGAGTCCTCTTCTGGAATACTGTGTCCAGTTCTGGCCGCCCAGTTATAGGAAGGATATTATTAAGATGGAGAGGGTTCAGGTGAGATTTACTGGGATGTGGCTGGTTATGGAAGTTTTCAGTTATAAAGAAAGGCTGAATAGGTTGGTATTTTTTCATTGAAACCTGAATGTTGACAGATGACCTCATAGAAGTTTATAAAATAATGAAGGGGATAGATAGAATTAATGGGAGTTGTCTTTTCCCATGGACAGGGGAGATTCAAGACTAGGAGCTACATTTTTAAGTTTAGAGGAGAGACATTTAAAAAAAAGACATGAGAGGCACATTGTTACACAGAGGGTGGGTTGTGTGTGGAATGAACTCCCCAAGGAAGGGGTGAACATGGGGACAATTACAATGTTTAAAAGACATTAGGATTAGTACAGGTTTGAAGGGATCTGATCAAGGAACAGGCAGGTGGGACGAGATCAGTTTTAGAGTATGGTTAGCGTTAACCAAGCAGTGCGGTATGACTCTCTGACTATGATTATAATGATGTGTCATTAATTAAGAAAGGCTGCAAGACGAAGCTAGGGAACTATAGACTGATGAGTGAGACATCAGGGTAGGTCAGTTATTGGAGGTCATTCTGAGAGGTAGGACTTACATGCATTTGGAAAGACAAGGACTGATGACGGCAGCCAGCACAGTTTTGTGCCTGGGAAAACATGTCCCACAAACTTGACTGGAGTTTGTTCAAGATGAGACCAAAAAGATAGATGAAGGCAGAGCAACAGACGCTGTTTCTGTCTTCAGCAACTCTTGGTCAGGGTGTAGCATGATACATTGGTTAGTCGGGGTAGATCACAAGAGATCAGAGAGAGCGAGCCAACTGGATACAAAATGGGATGACAGTGGGAGACAGAGGGTGGTGGGAGAGGGTTGTTGTTCAGACTGGAGGCCTCTGACCAGCAGTGTGCTGTAAGGATTGGTGCTGGGACCACTGTTGTGCACCACTTACATAAACAATTTGAGTGAAAATTTAGGAGCCCCTGTTATTATGTTTGTGGATACCAAGATTAGTGGAAGAGTGGGCAGGGAAAATAGTTATTGAAGAGGATGTTAATCAACTGGGCCAGTGGGCCAAGGAATGAAAGATGGAGTTTAATTCAGGTGTTGAATTTAGTTCAGACAAACCAGGGAGGACTAATACAGTTAATGGTAGGGCTCTGGGCAGTGTTGTCGAACAGAGAGAGACCAAGGAGTGCAGTTACATTGTTCCTTGGAAGTGATATTAGTGGTGGACAGGGTGGGGAAAGCAGCATTTGGGACACTTGCCATCAGTGGCCAAACCGTTGAGTACATAAGTTGGAGATATTTGTAACATTGTCGTCAATATTTCTCCTGGGCAGAGGAGGCCATGGGGTGACGTTATCAAGGTTTATGAAACCATGTAGGGTCTAAGTAAGGTGAATAGCCAAGGGTAGGTGAGTCCAAAGCTAGAGGCATAAAAGTGAGGTGAGAGAGCAAGGATTTAAAGAGGGAGCTGAGAGGCAACATTATCCACAGAGGATGGTGCATAGATAGAATGGACAGCCAGAGGAAATGGTAAAAACAAGTACAATTACAACATGGAAAAGACACTCGGACAGGTACATGGAGAGGAGAAGGTTTGAAGGGATATGAGCCAAACACAGGCAAATGCAACTCATTCAATTTAGGAAACCTCGGCCGAAGAGTCATGCCGCACAGAAACAGACCCTATGTCTCCAGTTGTTGGAGGAGCAGCCTATCGAGACAAGACATATTGTAGAGACTGAAGCAAGTTCTAGCGATTTGGATAGTCATCTGGACTAGAGGTTTCAAATGTGACAAATAATTGGTGAGAGGTGAGGAGATGACAGAGATAGGAACTGTTATAGGAGTTAAAATGATTGAAGACACTGGTCCACAATACAAGCCATAGATAGAGTGTTGGAGAGGGAATAGGGAACAGAAAGATCCCAGGCAGCATTACTACCCTCTCATTGCAGGCCTGCATTCCCCTCTGTTATCCTGGTGCTCACCAAGACAGCAAACGCTTGGATTGAAAACTGGGAACTCCCGATGCTGTCTCAGTACAACAAAACTTAAAGTAGGGGTGGTGATTGACCCTGAGGTGTGTCTGTACTGTGCTCCCCCTCCAGCACTATGTCAATGTCATGTCATGTTAGCTGATGTTTGGAGCCCTCTCATTGCTCTCTGCTCTGTGTACCTGTGAGTGATCTTACCTGGCGGCAGGATTTATTATAGGCTCCCGACCTCCCTGACCTTTGGCTAACCAATCTTCTTCCCAACCAGCAGTTGGCAAGTCTATTGAGTCAGGAACTCCCTGAGTACCTGTAGAGGACACAGAAATAAGCAGAAATTAGACTGATGCTGTGAGGAAGACAGATGTAGAATGGCAATGAGCCCACAGAGATCTGGAAAATCCCAGTCTCCACCCTGGCCTGTACTGCCTCATCTCTCTGTCGTGGAGAATTCTGTTGGCTTTGGATCTGGAGTAGCTGCAAGAGTGAGAGACGCTGACAGAGGGATCAATTAGACCCACACAGTGATGTATTCAACATAGAGTGATATCACCAGAGTTCAGGATCAAATAATTATGCAGGAAGAAAGGGTTTTGATTCACGTTACACTGGGATGCGCAACCTGTGAGCAGACGTAGTGATGGCCTAGTGGTATTATTGTGAGGCAATTTATCCAGAAACTCAGCAAGTGTTCTCTGGACACAGGTTCAATTCCCACCATTGCAAATGATTAAATATGAATTAAATGCTTCAAAAACAATATAATTATAAACCTGTAAGTGATTATTAAACAATTGCTGATGTTATGAAAAATCCATCGGGTGAATTCCTGTCTTTAGATTAGATTAGATTACTGACAGTGTGGAAACAGGCCCTTCGGCCCAACAAGTCCACATTGATCCGCCGAAGCGCAACCCACCCATACCCCTACATCTACCCCTTACCTAACACTATGGGCAATTTAGCATGGCCAATTCACCTAACCTGCACATCTTTGGAGTGTGGGAGGAAACCGGAGCACCCGAAGGAAACCCACGCAGACACGGGGAGAATGTGCAAACTCCACACAGAGAGTCGCCTGAGGCGGGAAATGAACCCGGGTCTCTGGCGCTGTGAGGCAACAGAGGCAGAAGTAATCGAAGGTGGGACTGGGATATCACAGGTATTACAGAAACACAGCTAGGGAGGGACTGGACAGGCAGCTCAATGTTCCAGGGGACAGAAGCTGCAGGAAGGACAGAAGGGGAGCTGAGAGGGGAGGAGAGCTGCTGGTTCTGATGGGGTGAAACATCCCAGCAGGACTGAGAGAGGATATTCCTGCAGGATCGCCCAGTGAAGCTGTGTTCGTGGAATTAATCAATAACAATGGGGCTTCCCTTTCCTCTGATTGTTCTACAGACCCCGAGAGCCCCGCCCTCCTGAACCTTGACCTTCTCAAGATGGCGGCTGTCCCGCCCGCGCTCCCTCTTCCCTCAAACAAATGGCGGCCGTGACCCTGGGCCGCTTCCTTCTTCAGAGACCGCCACCTCCTGACCAGGGCCTGGAGGGTTTTCTACGAGTTTTTTTTTAACCTTTATCCGGGAATTGTGAATTCTGTCCGCTCCTTTCTCTCAGCGAGACTCCCTCACACCGGCTCTGAGCACCGCTTTCCGGAGCCGATCGCAGCCGCTGCCAGAGAAAGCTGCTCCATGTCCCTCTCTCTCTGTGTCCTGACGCATGCTCTGCACAGAAACCAAACAGCGCGTGCGTATGAGGTTATCGGTGAGTTCATAGAGAATATTCATATCTGCACAGACTGACGGGTAAAATATTAATCATTAACAATTGCTTTGTCGAGTTATAGTCATAGAGCTTTCTAGCATGTGAACAGATTGTTTGGTCTGACTCAACCATACCGGCTAGGTATGTAAATTAGCAATCGTTCTGGGAGTTTAAAAAGAAGTTGTGCAAATCGATTGGAAATATGTACGTTATCAGATTTACATCTCAACTATTTCTTAAAATCTCACACTGATTTGTGAGAGAGGTTTAATATTCCACTATGTGGTGGGAACGATCAATCCTACAACACAGTTTGTTTTCTGACCAATCCTGAAGCCTTCACTCCTGGAGAATGCTTTGGCCCCGCTCCTCACTCACTCTGCTTGGAGGATCGGCCGCTGCTCGGTCCTCCAGTTCCGCCCCTTCCTCCCAATTGCAGAGTTGATTCAGGCGTGGCTCAGCACAAGAAACAATAAGGGACAAGGGAAGTTAGAGTCGATGTCTTGTGATGCGGTGAAAATATCCCAAATCTTGGACCGAGAGGCTTGAGTTCAATTCATAGCTTGTGCAGGTGTGTGTAATAAAAACTTTGAACAGGTTCATTCGGAGAAATAAGGGAAGTCCGGAACAGAGTTTAAGACGTATAAAATGCATGCAATGTGGTGGGGCTGTCAATGCCTCGAAGATTTTCACCTTTACCAAGTGTTTCAGGACCCCAGTGGGTCCTAGTATAGACTGTTGCACTCCTAGTGCACAGCCAGATACCACGGTTGTGGGGAAAAGTGTCGTGGTGGGAGATAGAGGTGCTTTTCTGGAATGCGCTCGGTTTTGGAGGTGAAATAGGTGAGAAGGAGTAGGGATTTTTATGGAGGTACCAGTTCCCCTCCTGTCGCAGCATCTTATTATTGCCCTGGCTTTGCCTCGTACATGTTTGGTCGAGATCGGTGACATTTCGTAAGCCCACAATACAACATTCATCACTGTTTAAGACAGTAGAAATCTCTTTTAGCACTTTCATCATAGAACAATACAGTGCAGAACAGGCCCTTCGGCCCTTCATGTTGCGCCGACTTGTGAACTATTCTGAGCTCGTCACCCTACACTATCCCAAAATCACCCATGTGCTTATCTAAAGGATTGTTTAAACCTCTCTAATGTGGCTGAGTTAACTACATTAGCAGGTAGCACATTCCATGCCCTAACCACTCTGAGTGAAGAATCTGCCTCTGACATCTGTCTTAAATCCATCACACCTCAATTTGTAGTTATACCCCCTCGAACACGCTGATGTCATCATCCTAGGAAAAAGACTTTCACTGTCGAACCTATCTAATCCTCTGATCATATTGTAAGTCTCTGTCAAATCCCCTCTTAGCCGCCTTCTTGCCAATGAGAACAGGTTCAAGTCTCTTAACCTTTCCTCAAAAGACCTTCCCTCCAGACCAGGCAACATCCTGGTAAATCTCTTCTGCACCTTTTCCAATGCTTCCACATCCTTCCCGAATTATGGGCACCAGAACTGCACACAATATTCCAAGTATGGTCGCACCAACATTTTGTATAGTTGCAGAATGAAATTGCTGCTCCGGAACTCAATCCCTCAACGAATGAAACCTAATACACTTTAACAGTAATATCCACCTGAGTGGCAACTTTCAGGAACCTATGTACATGGACTCCAACATCCCTCTTCACACCCACACCACTAAGAATCTTTCCATTGACCCAGTACTCTGCCATCCTGTTATTCTTCCTAAAGTGCATCACCTCACATTTAGCTGCATTGATCTCCATTTGCCACCTCTCAGCCCAATTCTGCAGTTTATCCAAGTCTGCCTGAGTACCTGTAAAATTCTTCCACACTGTCCACTACTCCACCGACTTTAGTGTCGTCTGCAAATTTCCTGATCAATCCACCTATGCCTATGTCTAAGTAATTTATAAAAATGACAAACAGCAGTGGTCCCAAAACAGGTCCTTGTGGCACACCACTAGTAACCAGACTCCAGGTTGAATATTTTCCATCAACCACCATTCGCTGTCTTCTTTCAGAAAGCCAGTTTCTAATCCAAACTGGTAAATCACCCTCAATTCCATATCTCTGCATTTTCTCCAACAGCCTACCATGTGGAACCTTATGAAAGACTTTATTGAAGTCCATATATACCACGTCAACTGCCCTACCCTCATCTATATGCTTGTCTGCCTTCTCAAAAAACTCAGAGGTTTGTGAGACATGTCCTGCCCTTGACGAAACAATGTTGACTATCTGAAATCAAATTGGTGTTCGCTAGATGATTCTAAATCTTATCTCTTATAATCCTTTCCAAAACCTTTCCAACAACAGAAGTAAGGTACACTGGTCTATAATTACCTGGGTCATCTCCACTACCCTTCTTGATCAAGGGCACAACATTTGCAATCCTCCAGTCCTCTGGTACCAAACCTGTAGACAATGATGACTCAAATATCAAAGCCAACGGCTTTGCTATCTCCTCCCTACCTTCCCAGAGAATCCTCGGATAAATCCCATCCAGCCCAGGGGACTTGTCTACTTTCACTCCTTCTTGAATTGATAGCACCTGTTCGTAACTAACCTCGATCGTTTCTAGTCTAATATCTCGTACCACATTCTTCTCCTCTATAATATTCTCCTTTTCCGGAGTGAAAACCGATGAGAAATGTTTGTTTAGCACCTCTCCGATCTCCACAGGGTCCACACTCAACTTCCCACTTCTGACTTTGACTGGCTCTATTCCTACCCTATGCTTTTGTTCCTCACATACCTATAGAAAGCTTTAGGGTTCTCCTTAATTCTATTCACTAAAGACTGCTTGTATGCTCTCTTTGCTCTTCTTAACTCTCTCATTAAATCCTTTCTAGTTGATCTGTAACACTCCATCGCCTCATCTGTACCATTTTGCCTCATCAACACAGAAGCCTCCTTCTTCTTAACAAGAGATCCAATTTCTGTGGTAAACCACGGTTCCCTTACCTTATCACTTCCTCCCTGCCTGACAGGGACATACCTATCAAGGACACACAATATCTGTTCCTTAAACCAGCTCCACATTTCAATAGTCTGCACCCCCTGCCTTTTGCTACCCCATCCTATGCATCCTAATTCTTGCTGAATCGCATTCTAATTGCCCCTACCCCATTGATAAGTCTTCACCTGTGGCATGTATCTATCCCTTTTCATCGCTAAACTAAACATAACTGAATTATGATCACTCTCTCCAAAGTGCTCACCTACAACTAAATCAAACACTTACTCTGGTTCATTACCAAGCACCAGATCCAGTGTGGCCTCCCCTCTTGTCCGCCCTTCGATATACTGTGTCAGGAAACCCTCCTGTACACATTGGACAAAAACTAATCCATCCGACGTACAAGAGTTCTACCAGTTCCAGTCAATGTTGTGGAAGTTATAGTCCCCCATAATGACCACCCTGTTCCTTTCATCCTACCCAGAATAATTTTGCTAATCCTCTCTTGCCCCTCCCTGGAACACTGCAGAGGCCTTTTAAAAAAAAAACTCCAAGCAGTGTGACCTCTCCTCTACTGTTTCTAACCTCAGCCCACACTACCTCAGAAGACGGGTCCTCATCAAAAGTTCTCTCAGCCACCGTTATACTCTCCTTGACTAACATGATGTGCATGGACCCATTGCAGTGCTTCAAACTCTATGAGGCAGCCATACTCTCTATGACAGACAGACTCCGTCCGGAACCTCCTCTGTCCTTAAGACCTTATGCACTGCCTGTGTTCCTCCATTTTCCCTTTGCACGTTCCCTTTCCAACCCACCCCACCTGCACCACTCCACAATTGGAGCTGTCACGGGCAGAAGTCTGTGGAGTAGCCTCCCTAACCTTCTCTATTCTCCTTTTAAGATGTATTTTAAAATCATTCTCCTTAATGAATGTTTTGATCATCCATGAAGCACCTTAGGAGATTTGCCATTGTGAAAGTTCCATACAATGCAAGTAGTTGTTGTTATTGCTGTACATTAGGAGAAACAGAAATGATGCATTTAAAATTCTAACAAGAAAGTCACTGACAGGTTAGTGTGCAGGCCACCAAATAATAACATCACACTGGGATGGGCAATAAACAAATAAATAACTAATGCCTGTAAAAATGGTACGGTTATTATCATGGGTGATTTTAATTTACATGTAGATTGGTCAAACCAGCTCAGTCAGGGTAGCCTTGAGTTTATTAAGTGTATCCATGATCGTTTTCTTGAACAGTATGACATGGAACTGACATGGGAGCAATCTATCCAAAATCTGGCCCCTGTGCAATGAGACAGGAATAATTAATGACTTCAGGGTTAGGGATCCTCTTGGAAGAAGTGATCACTGTACGGTTGCATTTAGAATACATATGGAGAGTGTGAAAATAAAATCTAATATATGGGTCCTTTGCTGCAACACAGGGCACTACAATAGAATGAGGGAGAACCTGGATAAAGTAGACCGGAAACAAAGATTTTATGGGACAGTTGATGAGCAGTGGAAGATTTTCAAAGACACTTTACAAAGTGCTCAGCAAAGGGATATTCCAGTGAAATGGAAGGACTGTCAGAAGAGGCATATTCTGCGATGGGTATCTAAGGAAAACGATCAAATTGAAAGAGAAGGCATGCAAAGTGGCCAAAAACAGTATGAAACAAGAACTGGGAAAACTTTAAAGGTCAACAGAAAGCAACAGAAGAGTTACAAAGAAATGTAAGATAGAACATGAGAAAAATAAATGAGCACAGACTATAAAGACAGAGAGCAAAATTTTATATTGAACAAGAAAAGAGTGGGTAAAGTAAGTGTTGGTCCTTTGGAAAATGAGAAGGAGCATTAAGTTATGAGATATCACAGTGGAGAATACTAATATCTTGCCAATAGTTAATAAAGAGACAAAGGTAGATGAGGATTTGGAAACGATCATTATTACGGAACAGCTAGTGTTGGACTGTTGGAGGTAATTGAGTTAATGACAGAAAAGTCTTCTGACCCTGATGGAATGCATCCCAGGGTACGAAAAGAGATGCCAGGAGAAATAGCAAATGCACTGGCAGTAATTTTCCAAAATTCACTGGACACTGTGGCAGTCCCAGCAGATTGTAAAGCAACAAAAGTGACGCCACTGTTTTAAAAAGGAGGTGGAAAAAAGATGGGGAATTACACAACAGTTACCTTATTCTCTGTAATGGGAAAGATGCTTGGGTCTATTATCAAGGAAGAAATAGCAGGGAATCTCGACAGAAATTGTCCCATTGTCCAGACACAGCATGGGTTCATGAAGGGCAGGTCATGCTTCACAAATCGTTTGGAATTCTATGAAGACATTTCGAGCAAGGTGGACAATGGGGACCCAGTGGATGCGGTGTACCCGGATTTCCAAAAGTCCTTCAACAAGGTGCTGTGCAAGCAGCTGTTACATAATATAAGTGTGCATGGCGTTAGAGGTAGGGTATTAGCATGGATAGAAGATTGATTGACTAACAGGAAGCAAACTGTGGGGATAAATGAGTACTATTCTGGCTGGCAATCAGTGACTAGTAGTGTGTCTCAGGGATCAGTGTTGGGACTGCAATTATATACAATTGATACAGATGATTTGGAGTTGGGGACCACATGTAGGGTGTCAAAGTTTGCATATGACACTAAGATGAGTAGCAGAACAAAGTGTGCGGAGGACTGTGAAACTTTGCAGAGGAACATGGATACGTTGAGTGACTGGGCAATGGTCTTGCATTTGGAATATAATGTTCATAAATGTAAAGTCATACTGTTTGGTTGAAGTAACATTAAAGAAGAGATTATGAATTGAGTTTTAAAAAGTTGCATCATTTGCTATGCAGAGGCACCTGCGGAGCTTTCTGCATGAGGGTTGGTCACCAGGTACAACAATCAATTCAGAAAGCAAATGGAATTTTGTCCTTCATTGCTGAAGGGATTGCGTTTAAAAGCAAAGGTTATGTTCGAGCAGTATTGGGTGCTGGTGAGGCCACACCTGGAGTACTGCATGCAGTTTTTGTCGTCTTACTTGAGAAAGGATGTACCCACACTAGAGGGAATGCAGAGGAGGTTAACTCGGTTGATTCCGGAGTTGAGGGGGTTGGCTTAACACAGACTGAGTAGATTGGGATTATATTCATTGGAATTCAGAACAATGGAAACGTATAAAATAATATGTGGAATGGATAAAATAGAAGTAGAGAGGACGTTTCTACTAGGTAAAAACAATGACTGCAGATGCTGGAAACCAGACTCTGCATTAGTGGTGCTGGAAGAGCACAGCAGTTCAGGCAGCATCCGAGGAGCAGTAAAATCGACGTTTCGGGCAAAAGCCCTTCATCAGGAATATAGGCAGACTGCCTGAAGCATGGATAGCTAAGTGAGAGGAGGGTGGGGGTGGGGAGAAAGTAGCATAGAGTACAATAGGTGTGTGGGGAGGGGATGAAGGTAATAGTTCAGGGGTAAGGGTGGAGTGGATAGGTGGAAAAGAAGATAGGCAGGTAGGACAAGTCATGGGGACAGTTCTGAGCTGGAAGTTTGGAACTGGGGTGAGGTGGAGAAAGGGGAAATGAGGAAACTGTTGAAGTCCACATTGATGCCCTGTGGTTGAAGTGTTCCGAAGCGGAAGATGAGGCTTTCTTCCTCTAGGCGTCAGAAGGTGAGGGAGCGGCGGTGAAGGAGGCCCAGGACCTCCATGCCCTCGGCAGAGTGGGAGGGAGAGTTGAAATGTTGGGCCACAGGGCGGTGTGTTGATTGGTGCGGGTGTCTCGGAGATGTTCACTAAAGCGATCTGCTAGGAGGCGCCCAGTCTCCCCAATGTAGAGGAGACCGCATCGGGAGCAACGGATACAATAAATGATATTGGTGGATGTTTAGGTAAAATTTTGATGTATGTGGAAGGCTCCTTTAGGGCCTTGGATGGAGGTGAGGGAGGAGGTGTGGGCACAGGTTTTACAATTCCTGCAGTGGCAGGGGAAGGTGTCAGGATGGGAGAGTGGGTTGAAGGGGGCGTGGACCTGACCAGATAGTCTCGGAGGGAACGGTCTTTGCGGAAGGCGGAAAGGGGTAGGGAGGGAAATATATCCCTGGTGGTGGGGTCTGTTTGGAGGTGGCAGAAATGTCGGCGGATGATTTGGTTTATGCGGAGGTTGGTGGGGTGGAAGGTGAGCACCAAGGGCGTTCTGTCCTTGTTACGGTTGGAGGGGTGGTGTTTGAGGGCGGAGGTGTTGGATGTGGACGAGATGCGTTGGAGGGCATCTTTAACCACGTGGGAAGGGAAATTGCGGTCTCTGAAGAAGGAGGCCATCTGGTTTGTTCTGTGGTGGAACTGGTCCTCCTGGGAGCAGATACAGCGTAGACAGAGGAATTGGGAATACTGGATGGCATTTTTGCAGGAATTAGTGTGGGAAGAGGTGTAATCCAGGTAGCTGTGGGAGTCGGTGGGTTTGTAATAAGTGTCAGTATCAAGTCGGTCGTCCTGAATGGAGATGGAGAGGTCCAGGAAGAGGAGGGAGGTGTCAGAAATGGTCCAGGTAAATTTAAGGTCAGGGTGGAATGTGTTGGTGAAGTTGATGAATTACTCAACCTCCTCGCGGGAGCACGAGGTGGCGCCAATGCAGTCATCAATGTAGCGGAGAAAGAGGTGGGGAGTGGTGCCGGTGTAATTACGAAAGATCAACTGCTCTACGTAGCCAACAAAGAGACAGGCATAGCTAGGGCCCATACGGATGCCCATGGCTACCACTTTGGTCTCGAGGAAGTGGGAGGTTTCGAAGGAGAAATTGTTAAGGGTGAAGACCAGTTCGGCCAAACGAATGAGAGTGTCGGTGGAAGGGTACCGTTGGGGACGTCTGGAGAGGAAGAAACGACCAGGGCCTCCAAGCCCCCCATGGTGGATGGAGGTGTAGAGGGATTGGATATCCATGGTGCAGATGAGGCTTTGTGGGCTGGGGAAACGGAAGTCTTGGAGGAGGTGGAGGCCGTGGGTGGTGTCTCGAACATATGTGGGGAGCTCCTGGACTAGGGCAGATAGGATAGTGTCGAGGTAGGTAGAAATGAGTTCAGTGGGGTAGGGGCATGCTGAGACAATGGGTCGGCCAGGGTGATCAGGCTTGTGGATCTTGGGAAGGAGGTAGAACCGGGTGGTGCGGGATTCCCGGACTATGAGGTTGGAAGCTATGGGTGGGAGATCTCCTGAGGTGATGAGGTTCTCTCTGGTCTGGGAGATGATGGTTTGGTGATGGGGGTGGGGTCGTGGTCGCAAGGGCGGTAGGAAGAGGTGTCCATGAGTTGACGTTTGGCTTCAGCGGTGTAGAGGTCAGTGTGCCAGACTACCACTGCACCTCCTTTATCTGCTGGCTTGATGGTGAGGTCGGGATTGGAGCAGAGGGATTGGAGGGCTGCGCATTGTGATGGTGAGAGGTTGGAGTGGGGAAGGAGGGTAGACAGGTTGAGGCGGTTCATATCCCGCTGGCAGTTGAAAATGAAGAGGTCGAGGGCAGGTAATAGGCCAGCGTGGGGTGTCCAGGTGGATGCAGTGTGTTGGAGGTGGGCAAACGAGTCCTCGGAAAGTGGGTGGGAATCCTGATTGTGAAGGTAAGCTCAGAGGCGGAGGCGACGGAAGAATTGTTCAACATCACGGCGTGTATCAAATTCATTAATGCGTGGACGGAGGGGGATGAAGGTGAGTCCTTTGCTGAGGACTGATCGTTCGTCCTCAGTGAGGGGGAGGTTTGGAGGGATGGTGAAAACTCAGCAGGGCTGGTAGCTGGGATCCAGTGTGGGTGTGGAGCTGGGAGTGGAGCCTGAGCCGGTAACTGGAGTGGTAGGAATGGGGGTGGAGTCATGAGCAGGGGTGGTGTTCCCCTCAGGGTTCTGGGGGGGCGGGGATGGTGACAGTAGGATCTGTGGGAGACGTGTCAGCAGAATGCAGGTGAGTGGAGTTGGTGCGGAAGTGGTGGCAAACACAGCAGTGGGGGGGGGGGGGAAGTCATTGAGCGTGAGACATCAGCGATGATGTGAGGGGCAGAAGTGATGTCCCGTGTGGTGCATGAGGAATTGTGAGGGGCGGAAGTTTCTGTGGGAGCAGCCATGATGGGGGAGGAAGTGACATAATCAATTAGCATGGGGTGGCAGCTGCACCAGCTACATGGCTAATGGCATCCGAGCAGTTCCAGAGGCCAGGGAATCTTCTGGAATGTTTGAGGAGCGCTGGTTATGGAGGTGGGTAGATAAAAGTTAGTTGTTCTACAGTTTTTGATGTTTGAGATGGAATTGAAATACTGTTTGTTGAGAGTATGACTTCTCCTGAGGATGTCGTACAGAGTGGGTCCTTTGCAATTCTGAGAGAGTGTGACCCTCAGCTGAGGCAGGGCTGACTGTAGAGAGGTTAGGTGCCGGCGCATTGATGCGAATGTTGAGCAGAGGATCTTGAAGGAGAACCGTTGCTCGTGTTTTTGAATCTGTAGTCTGTACTGTTTGTCCTGTTCGGGTCCGAACTCTGCTGGTTTAAAGGTGGTCCGGAGTCTGTGTGGGATGAGTTGGTTATGGAGGCAGGCACTGAGGAAGCAAATGTGGCTGTGGGAGCGAATTTGTTTCAGGACATGGTTGAAGAGCTTCAGAGCAGAGGAAATGACATGGGAGTTGCAGTAGGAGAGGGACTCCCTGCGATTCTTGTAGAGAGAGGAGGAAAACTTCTTCAAGGCAGGCATCCTTGCAAGAGGATTCGCAATAGGGTTAAAATCAACTAGGTAAAAACAATGACTGCAGATGCTGGAAACCAGACTCTGCATTAGTGGTGCTGGAAGAGCACAGCAGTTCAGGCAGCATCCGTGGAGCAGTAAAATCGACGTTTCGGGCAAAAGCCCTTCATCAGGAATACAGGCAGACTACCTGAAGCATGGAGAGATAAGTGAGAAGACGATGGGGGTGGGGAAAAAGTAGCATCGAGTACAATAGGTGTGTGGGGAGGGGATGAAGGTGATAGGTCGGGGGGAAGGGTGGAGTGGATAGGTGGAAAAGAAGATAGGCAGGTAGGACAAGTCAGGACAAGTCATGGGGACAGTTCTGAGCTGGAAGTTTGGAACTGGGGTGAGGTGGAGGAAGGGGAAATGAGGAAACTGTTGAAATCCACATTGATACCCTGGGGTTGAAGTGTTCCGAGGCAGAAGATGAGGGGTTCTTCCTCCAGGCGTCAGTTGGTGAGGGAGCGGTGGTGAAGGAGGCCCAGGACCTCCATGTCCTCGGTAGAGTGAGATGGAGAGTTGAAATGTTGGGCCACGGGGCGGTGTGGTTGATTGGTGCAGGTGTCCCGGAGATGTTCCCTAAAGTGCTCTGCTAGGAGATGTCCAGTCTCCTCCCCAATGTAGAGGAGACCGCATCCACTGGCAGGTGAAGCCAGCATAAGAGGGCATCATCTCAAGATTAGAGGCAGCAAATTTAGGGCTGAATTGAGAAGGAACGTCTTTGAACTCTATGGAATTAATTGCCCAGGGAAATAGTTGATGCTAGTTCAGGAAACGTTTTTAAAGCTAAGGTAGATTTTATAAAAAAAGAAATAATTAATGAAGGGATACGGTGAGAACATTGGGAAATGGTTCTGTGTCCATGAAATGATCAGCCATGATCTTATTGAATGGAAGAGCAAACTCAAAGAGCAGGACGGCCTTCTCCTGTTCCTAGTTCTTTGGTTCTTATATTTTGCATTTCTCCCTCACTCTTGTCTTGCATGTGCTGGTGTTGGATTAGGATGAAGGCTGAAAAATATGTTGCAGGAAAAGCGCAGCAGGTCAGGCAGCATCCAAGGAGCAGGAGAATCGATGTTTCCTGAAGAAGGGCTTATGCCCGAAACATCGATTCTCCTGCTCCTTGGATGCTGCCTGACCTGCTGTGCTTTTCCTGCAACACATTTTTCAGCTCTGATCTCCAGCATCTGCAGTCCTCACTTTCTCCTAAATAGACTCGGTGTTTACCCTGGGGTGGTGGAGCCCAGAACTAGAGGATATAGGTTCAGGGTGAGAGGGGAAAATTGAAAAGGAGCCTAAAGGGTAACTAAAATTGTAACACTTAAAAAGCATTTGAATAGGAAGGTTTCAGAGGGATGTCGGCCATGTGCTGGCAAATGCTAATAGATTAGATTGGAATATCTGGTTGGCATAGATGGGTTGGACCGAAGATTCTGTTTCTGTGTTAGGCATCTCTGACTGTGGGATCATAAAAGTGAACACTGCTCTGATTCACCTCTGGGCTCCTTGATATCCACTTGTTCGTTATCTAGCTTCCTCAGTCTCACATGAGTGTATTTTTGCCATGTTTAGTATTTTACTACTACGTTCACAGACCTTTTTGTAAATGGATTGACCACTGCTGCCCGACTCCTGACCATATGCTGCTCCATTATCAGGTTATTTTTTCCACAATATCTTTGAAAGTCAAGAATTCTTTTTTTCCAATAGTGAGTGGATTTTTCTTCCATTT
Source organism: Chiloscyllium punctatum (assembly GCF_047496795.1). Lineage (NCBI taxonomy): Eukaryota > Metazoa > Chordata > Chondrichthyes > Orectolobiformes > Hemiscylliidae > Chiloscyllium > Chiloscyllium punctatum. Next base: position 49,489,783 of record NC_092752.1, read on the forward strand.
CTGACAGTCAAATTCTGCACCATTTTCAATCCCTGTAATTCATATTGCACTTCCTGAAACATCATGTGTATTTCTCCTTCCACAGATACCAGTGATCATTGCCAAAGCCCTGTTGCCTGTGGACGGGTGATGTTTGACTTCCTTGTACAGCTGCAGTTTGTATGGTGAAGGCGCTCCCACAACGTGGTTGAGTAAGAGACATTACAGATTATTCACTCAGCGATAGTGAAGAGTAGAAGATATCTGTACAAATCAACATATTTTTAATTTCACAAAAATATTGAGAACTTTTGACATAATGCCACAGATGGAGAATATTATGTCCAGTGACCAAAACCATTGCCAAATAAACAATTTTTCAGGAATGCCTTAAAGGAAGAAAGCAGATCTTAGAGGGTGGGAATTCCAGACCATGTTGCCTTGGAATCTATAGAAACAGTCACACAGCTGAACTCAAAAATAAACACATCATTGGGAGTCTAAACTAAAATGTGTTATTGAGATGTGAAAGGGTGTCTGGTGCATGGAGTTAGGAATGATTACAGCCAGGAATTAAATCAAGGGTGTGAAAGTAGATTGTTGTTGTTGCTTATAAATGGGAGCCTTTTGATGGATCAGCAAGTTCTGGTACAAGTGAGCACTTGGGCGGTAGAGTTTTCAATATTCTGGAGATTAAAGGTAGGGTGATTGTGGGATGCTGGCCAGGACTGGGTTTAGATAATGAAATCTAGAGTTAACAAAAGGAATGAATGAGAGTTTCAGTAAATGAGCTGAGACTGTGGTGAGGTCTGGTGACATCTCTGAAGTCGAAACAGTGGTCTTGGAGTGGGACTGGGCTGTCACCCTCACCTCTAGGATTCAGCTGTTTGTCAGTTTGTGAATCAAGTCTGTAACAAGCTCAGGAACTGAGTGGCCCTGGCAGAACCCAAACTGGGCGTCACTGAGCAGGTTACAGCTGAGCAAGTGCTTGACAGCACTGTTGATGACACCTTCCATCACATCACTGCGGAGCGAGTGTGGACTGATGGAGGGATATTGGCTGAGTTGGATGTGTCCTGTGTTTTTGTGTTGAACAACACTGGGAAATGTTCCACAATGTCAGTAGGTGCCAGTGCTGGAGCAGTAATTATCTTGGTGTGTAGCAAGTTCTGGAGCACAGCCATCAGTCTTATTGCCACAATGCTGGCACGGCCCATAGCCTTTACACTACTTGTCCATTTCTTGATCTGATTTGAAATGAGTTTTCAACCAATTCAATTCACATTTGTGATGTCAGGGACCAATGGAGAAGGCTCATCCACTTGGCACTGCTGGCTGAAGATTGCTGTAAATGCTGTTGTCTTGTCTGTTGCATGAATGTGTGAGGCTCCTCCATTAGTAAGGGTGGGGATATCTGTGATGCTCCCTCCAGTGAGTTGTTTAATTGTCCATCACCATTGATGACGAGGTGTGGCAGAGCTCAGATCTGATCTATTGATTGTTGGATCACATAGTTCTATTTGGTGTTGCTTGCGCTGTGTGGCATGCACATTGGTTAGCTTCACCAGGTTGGCACCTCATTTTTAGGTATGCCTGGAATTGCTCCTGGCATGCCCTCTTGCATTCTCCATTGAGCCATGTTGATCCCCAGCTTGATGGTAACGGTTGAGTGGGGGATATTCCAGGCCATGAGATTTCAGATTGGGCTGGAGTACAGTTCTGTTGCTGTTGTTGGCCCACAGTGAGATGGAAGTTGCAGGGTCAAGAGGGCTGATTGTGTTGTTTTATTTTCCAGTGCATTGGTAGATGTAATGTGGCCCATCCAGTTTCATTCCTTTCTTGAGACTGGGCAGTGATTAATACAATGAGTGATTTGATGGGCCAGTGTCAGGAATGCAACTTTTAAAAACAGGTTTGGTGATTGACACATGAAAGAAGTGAAACTATCATGGGATTCGAACAGATGAAAGACTCAACAGAAAATCAAGGTATTTTTCAATGGATAATTTCAGTTACATCACACTGTAAATTTTTGCTATAAATTCCGTGCCTTTGAATTGTGCCCTCCACAATCACCTGATGAAGGAGCGGCCCTCGGAAAGCTAGTGTGCTTCCAATTAGAACTATTGGACTATAACCTGGTGTTGTGTGATTCTTAACTTAGAATATTACAGCACTACTAACAGGACTGCATGTAAACAAGCTCAGTACAGTTGATCAATACATTCGGAAGGATTTCCTCCAAGTTTGATGATACCATATTAGTCAAAACTGTCAACTTCAACCTGCAATGTTGTTATTAACAAAAACTCCAGGCTGACACAAATCTCCCCACCCCACTGCAATGTGGTAACTGGGCCTGGCCCAGGAATTGGAACTGGGACATTTGTGGACTGTGATCTCAAAGGAAGCGAGCAAACACAATTCTGACAGATTAGTCCTCAACGATGAGTAGCAAGTTTGAGACATGGCAGGTGGTATGCCATCTTGCATTTCGCTTAATTGCATTTCTTATTTACAGTAATGTTTTGCAAAGTATAAAGATATGTGTTTTTTTCCATGGTTGGGGAGTTTGATCCTAGTTGATCACAGTTGCTGCCTCTCCCTCCCCAAGTCAAATCATAGGATCTATAACAAAACAATAAACTGTAGGTGCTGGAGATCTGAACCTCAGAAACAAAGTGCTGGAGAAACTCAGCAGTTCTGAGGGTATCTATGAAGAGAAAAAATGTTACATTTGAAGTTCACTGACTCTTTGTCTGAATGGACAAAAGGTCACTGGACTTTGAACTTACAAAGTTTTTCCCCTCAGAGATGCTGCTGGACCTGCGGTTCTCGTACATTGTGCTTTCTATATTGAACTTTATTTACAAAACAGATCGGAAAAGTACTAGTCTGCAAAAGTGAAAGGTTCATTGCAAACATGAGCATAGTTTCCACACTTGAATTACACAAGCACGCCTCAGTTTAAAAACAAGATTTAACTCAAAGGAATATTCCATCTCAAAATTAGCCAAGTTACACCAGTAATAAAGCTCATCCACCCAATGAGGCACTTCAGTACAACATCCTGCAGTGTTACACACAGCCACCTTTACCAAAGAATGATCACATGTCACAAAATTGAAGGCCAAGAGCATGTCTCTTTAAAGGGGCTGAAATAAAACACTCAATTTTTGGAAGGCTTTTTAATCAAACCTGATTGAACACTTAAATCTCAGAGCATAATCTTTGCTTTTTTAAACAAAGTGTGTGGGAAACATCCCACATCTTGCTAAAGGTTCAGTTCGGCCTGATACATAGAACCAAAGTTCAAGCAATCATCACACTTCCTATTCACTTCTCCAAAGGGCTGACATCACATTTCTTCAGGATTTAAAGTATTTTATAAATTGTTTATAAAATCAGTTGTCACATTAAAGAACTGGACAATAAATGCCATTGTATGCAATAAGAGTGAACCCTGTGACAGCAGATTTAGTTTTGGAGGGTAGTGTGTTCGCTTTCTAAGTTCTGGGAGCACTTTGGGAGACTGCTCCCAGATGGTGATAGTGAGCATATCTGGAATGCACTGTTTAGATTTGGGAATCCTTGGGAGACAATCTGTGGTTTCAATAATACTTGGCTTGCATTGGTGTACAGTAAGCAATTCATTAAGTTATTTATGTATTGTTTTTGACTACCTGAATGGTATTCAAATCTACCAGATTGCCTTCAATAGTGTAAATGCATCTATTGTAAATATTTGGAACATTCCAGTACTGCCCAGTGCTTCGCAAATTTAGGGAGTTCAAAAAATCACATTGAGTAATTTGAAATTAAGAATCCAAGAGGACTTGAATACTTCAGTGATTAATTCAAATAGTTAAATGGAGTGCTCACATTTAAAATACCTCTTATCCATGGGAATGGATGGACCGACAAAACTGGGACCGAATTTCTGGCTGGGGACTATGAAAGATGCTTTGATAATGTCACCTACATTTACCATCAATAATTTGGCAAGCTCGGAAATTTAAAAAAAAAACAATACTAGCTTCATTGCTGCTCCGATCAGGTCCCAAGCTCTGTGAAAAAATAACAATGTTCAGGTTTATTGCATACGCTCAGAAACATATGTTTCTTCTACAGATCCTGCAAGTTTCCCCAATGAACATAGTCGATCCAAATGATGTTCCTAACTTTGGCCAACTCATTTCATTCCGAGCCTCTATAACCTGAAGAGTGACCAGAAGCAATTACTCCACATATGTGGGAACATTACCGACAAGGATTTTTTCCTTCAGAATTGACTTCCATATATTCAGTGCCCAGAACAGATACAAATCTTGTTATCTTTTATAGAACAATGAATCAGTGGGAGTAAAATGCTAACCTTTTCTTGCTTAACAATCAAGCTGCCTAAATTTTAAAAATGAACACTTCTTAACAGTTCACTAGATCCTAACGAAATATTTTGTGCGAAATAAATCACATGATACATAGTTATTCAGATAACAAAACAGGTTTGGTCATTGAAGAACCTAGAGGAAAAGGTCATGAAATAATGTGAGGTTGATATACCTCGATCATCATTTCAGGTGCATTCTCTGCATAAATCCTCCTTTTCCTCCTCGAAGTATTCAACTTCTTGAATAATTGAGAGAATGAAGTCACAGTTGTACAACACAAAATCAAACCCTTCAGTCCAACTTCCCATGCTGACTAAATATCCTAAATTAATCTAGTCCCATTTACCAGCATTTGTTCCATATCCCTCTAAACCCTTTCTACTAATTATCAGTTTATTTTACTTTATCAGCAGTTGAAACACTGACATTTTTTCTCCCAACATTGGTAAAGGGAATCCTAAATTCATCCATCCAAGTTAATTATGTGATCTTTCACAAAGAAACAAGTGAGAACAATAAATGGCTGAGTGCAAAACAAAATACTGCAGCTCCGTGATATCTGGAAACACTGTAAAGCTCAGGCAGTATTAATCTTTCTGGTCAATGACCTTGTTCTCGCTAAATATAACATACAGGCAAAGCAGAAGGAAAGTAGAATTTGGAATGATTTGGAGATGTCGGTGTTGGATTGGGGTGTACAAAGTTACAAATCTCACAACACCAGGTTATAGTCTAACAAGTTTAATTGGAAGCACACTAGCTTTCGGAGCGTCACTCCTTTATCAGGTGGTAGTGGAGGGCTCAATCCTAACACACAGAATTTATAGTAAAAATTTACAGTGTGATGTAACTGAAATTATACATTGAAAAGTTGATTGTCTGTTAAGCCTTTCATCTGTTAGAATATCACGATAGTTTCACTTCTTTCATGTGTAAATCACAAGACCATTTTTAAAAAAGTTGCATTCTCAGGTTAGCTGTTAACAATGGTGAGAGGGAGACAATATGTTGAAGGTGTTACACCCCTGTGTTCTCTGTCTATGCCATGATATTTAGGTTGATTGTAATCTAATAAGTGAGATCACAGAGTTTTACATGAATTCTTGCAGTATTTGAGTAAAGTACAATGTAACCCTGCAAGGACAAATTCATCCCACAAAATATGTGTGCATGTGGGTCTTTGTCTGTCTCTCTGTGTGTGTCTGTCTGGGGTTGGGGGTTTTGTGTGTGTGGGTGTAGTGAGTGTAGAGTGTCTTAAGTCTGTGAGGGGGTGAGTGTGGGAGTGTGTGTGCGTGTCTGTGTATATGTGTGTTTATAGGAGTGCTTTGTGAGAGTGTGTGTGTGTAGGAGTTTCTGTGTGTGTGCATAGTGCAATGGTGGTCACCTATAATGTTACATGAACCCAAGGTCCCGGTTGGGGCCCTCCCTATGGGTACCGAACTTAGCTTTCAGCCTCTGCTCGGCCATTTTTCACTGCTGCCTGTCTCAAAGTCCGCCTTGGAGGATGGTCACCCAAAGGTCCGAGGTCGAATGTCCTGGACCACTGAAGTGTTCCCCAACTGGGAGGGAACACTCCTGTCTGTTGATTGTTGTGCGGTGCGCATTCATCCGTTGTCGTAGCCTTTGCTCGGTTTCCCCAATGTACCATGTCTCCAGGCATCCTTGCCTGCAACGTATAAGATAGACAACATTGGCTGAGTCACATGAGTACCTGCCATGTAGAGCAAAACATTACCCGTTCACAATGCAATGCCATCCAGGCTCTCAAAACCAATCACAACATTGTCCATCAAACCAGCAGATAAAGGAGGAGCACTTGTCATTCAGAATAGAACAGCTTACTGCAAGGAAGTGTACCGACAACTGCACAACCAGGAACACTACAGGCAACTACCAGGTGATCCGACCAAAGAACAGGTTTGAGATTGGGGTTAGTGTATTTCAATGGACAGGGAGCTAGTTGACAGACAGGAAACAAAGAGCTGGAACAAACAGGTAATTTTCTGAGTGGCAGCCAGAATCCAGTGAGGTACTGCAGAGATCAATGCTTCAAACCCAGTTATTTACAATGTATACAGATGATTTAGATGGGGGATCTATTACTATTTATATTTGTGGATGACACAAAACTGGGTGGAAGGGTGAACTGTGAGGAGGATGGACTGTGAGGACGATACAGAGATGCTTCAGTGTGATTTGGATAAGTTGAGTGATTTTTTTTGTTGCAAAAACAGAAAGGGAAATTATCTGAATATAATGGGAAAAGGGGAGGCGCAACTAAAGGTGTCTTTGTCCACCAGTCCCTGAGAGTGAGCATGCAGGTGCAGCAGGCAGTGAAGGCAAATGGTATGTTGGCCTTCATCGTGGGGTAGGCCAGAACCATTGGGCATCGTCTAAAGGATATAAGATTAGGCTATTCAGAAGTGAGATAAGGAGACATTTCCTCATCCAGATAGTGGTTAACTAACAAAATAGTCTGCCACAGAATGTATTTCAGGACAAAACATTGAATATTTTTCATGGTTCGATATAGTTCTTAGGGCTAAAGAGATCAAATGGTATGCGGTGAAAGTGGGAACAAGGTCTGCATTTGGATGATCAGCCATGATCATATTGAGTGACAGAGCAGGCTCAAGCGCCTTACTACAACACTTGCTTTTTACGTTTCAAACAGGAAAAAAAGTAAAATATTTCTAAAACATGTCAATTTCTTATCTGGATCACAAAAGAAAATCTTCATTTTTTTAAAAAAGCCTCTTTAAAGATTTATATAAACACAATCATTACAAAGTTCCACTGGTATTTAATTCACCCTGGGAGAGGGTGGTAGTTTCTATTAGTTTTCCAATATTACAACATTCACACAACAAACATAATTCATACTTAAAATTCTGCATGATTTTTCAATAATTTCAGTAATTCTGGGTAAATTTTATTCAGAAATGTAGACAGCCTACCATATAATCAAGGCCATTATATCGAAACTTTCACATCACACTGTATAAGACAAAGAGTTCTTCAATTAAACTGGATTATCATGAAATACCATGACATTGCTTCAAAATGACAAAGCTGTTTCCCCTCTCATGATTGATTAATGAATAGATTTTCAGTTGAATGTAGCATTCTAGCAAGAATACTATTAAAACAGGTTAGGTTCATAGCACAGTGTCTGCAGATTGTATACACAGCTGCACTGTAACCACAGGATATATTTACATTACTTGCTTTTATTGAAGATGGTTTCATGGAATAAGAGGGTTGCCAATGAAACCAGCATTTGTTGCTCATTCCCAATTGCCCTTAAGTGGTGGTATGCTGCCCTCTTGAAGGTACACCCACAGTGCAGTCAGAATGTGGTACAGGTTGGATGATATGATTCCAATTCAAACATTATGCAGCTTGGAGGGGAACTGGGTGGTGGTAGCATTAGTAAGGGAGCAGTAGCTACCATTGTCTTAAGATGGCACAGATCATGGCTTTAAAAGGTGCTGTCAAAACAGCCTTGGTTAGTTGCTGTAGTGCATCTTATGTATTGTACACACTGCTGCAAATTTGTGCCGTTGAGAAAGAAGTCAATGTGTGGGGTGTCAACCAAGTGGGCTGCTTTGCTCAGGACAATGTCAAGCTTTTTCCTTGCTGTTGGAGCAGTATTCATCCAAGCACATAGACACTGTTCCATCACACTCCCAAAAAGTGCTTCTCAGGCTTTGGACAGTTATTCATTGCAGAATGTCCAGCTGCTGAGCTGCTCATACAGCCAGAGTATTTGTGTCGCTCATCCAGTTACAATCCCAGTTAAGTTATCCTTCCATCAATGCCATGTCTTTTTGTCTGAACAAGAAGAAAATGGTAGATTAACAACCCAGTTAAAATAGAAATACCAACAGTTAACTTGCAAAAATACTACTCCCAAAGCAAAAAAAGGGAGATGGAATTGTCTTTTCTGTGGGAATCTAAGAAGGAGCTGCAGAAAAGCATTAAAGGAACAAACCTCATTTTGAATGCAGTTTAAAAGAAAGGATAAAAAAGGGGAAATTAAATAGCTCTGAAGCAAGATGAAATTCAAATTAGAAATCAACACAGATTTCCTGCCATTGCTAAAATCATCCAAAATGCTTGTGAGCTTGTCCAGCATGCCACTAAATGCAGCACTAAGCCCTGAATTATAATTGATATCGGTAATTTCAATTCTAAATAAAAATCTAAAATCTGAAAGGACTATTAAACTGACACATTTTAAACAAAAATTCCAAGTATTCCATACAACAATTTATATCCAACCTCCCGACACCTTCTGGCTCAGCACAACTCCTTCTGCTAAGATTCGTTAACTTCAAATAGCAACAGAGCTCAGTAACGCCAACACCAGCTCCATTTCTCTTTCTGACTTGGATAGGAGGAGAATCTCAAGCACTACCTTCCGAATGGTCCAACCACAGCTTACACATCCCTCTGAAAAAGGGTGAGCATGCCAGCAGCATTGGGATACACAATAAAGAAATGTTCCTCGACGATACACTCACAAGCAAAGTTAAATTCTGTTTGTCTGTTGACAAATCTTTTGGAATGAGGCAAAGAAAATAGAAGAGGGTGAATTAAATCAATATTCCAAATTCACACCACTGTGATTTACTATCCCACTTCACACCCAACCTCACAAACACACTGATCAGTCATGTGAATAAGGACAGAGTACTTCATCTCCAACCAACCAGCATGTTTGGCAAAGAGGGAAACGTTTAGTCTTTCATCTGTATTACTGAACTTTCCTGAAATGCCCCAGGGATGCTGATCTTTGCTGATCTGGCTGCAGAGACTTGACAAGGCAGATGTAAGACTGCAGCTCACTGAGCAACCACAGAATTGCCATCTTTCACTCTTTCAATTTTGGAACTGTGACATTCAGTTCACACAGTAAGGTTTGCATCAGTATGACTCTCATTTTACAAAACTAAAACAGGGCCTGAAACGAGTGGGAGGTCATGGAATTAAAGGATATCACAATACTTCCAAGTCTAAAAGGATTAAAAACAATGAAGAATTTGATATAAACTCCAACACAACTCAATGTCAATTATTTAAAAGATGTAGTAGGTCAGAGTTTTTCAAACCTGTTTCCACCGTGACACCATTTTAAGGCTTGTAAATTGTTAAAACTCAGTGTCTGGGTGGTGAAGGGTTTGACCATTGCTACCTTGGAGCTCATGACACCAAAACATCATGTTGTGACCTCAAGTAGGGACTCACCCCACATTTTGTAAAGACCTGTGGAAAATCATAACTGAAACCTTCTGATCCACTTGACACAATGTATTTCCCCGCTCCTCCATGTCATAAATGAATCTCTAATTTCAGAGAAAGTTTTATAGCAATACACTTATTGTGTTTTCAGTTTAAGTTAACCAATTTGATTTCGGGCTTCGGATTTTTATCTTTCCACGTTAAGTACAGATCTTCAAATATCACTTGACTATCATAAATTACCAGTTATCAAGTGAGGAATTATAGGTCTGGTTTCAACACTCCATTGCACTCTTTTGCAGTGGGGTGTGAAACAATCAATTCAAAATCCATCACTGAATATTTTGGAAATTGATATTTAGGATTTCTAGTCTAGATTTTATAGTATCATCTGTTAACATTTATTGTGCCAGATACAAGTTGAAAACAGATGTTTGAGAGTTAAATAAGGCAGGTTCCAGACATATGCATGTTATTTCAGCAAGGGGGCAACACTGCAGAAATATCACAATGGTCCACTCGTTATCTGAAGGTACTTTATTAGAATTAGTAACACTGAATTTTGCGAATTATTAGTTAATTATATACTGTCTTAAATGCAACTAATTCCTTTTATGGGATTACCAGATGAGAAAAACTGCTATGGATCTGCTGGCCTTGCCCTTTGAGATCTAAATGGTTGTAGGTTTATAAGTTGCTGCCTAAGGATTTTTGGTGAATCTCTGCAATGCTTCTTTAGATTGTACATACTGCTGTTACTGAGCATTAGCGGTGGAGGGAGGGAGTGCATGTGGATGTCGTGCCAATCAAACAGCTAGCATGTCCTGGATGGTGTCAAGCTTCTTGTGTTGTTGGAACCCTACCATTCCAGCCAAGCGGTGAGTATACCATCGCCATTTTGGCGTGTGTCTTGGAGATGGTAAACAGACTTTGGAGGTGAGTTGCTCGCCACAGTATTCCTAGTCTCTGACCTGCTCTTGTCGCCACTCTGTGTTGGTGTGGTATGTCCTGTTGAGTTTCTGGTCAATGGTAACCTTCAGGGTTTTAATAGAGGGAAATTCAGTGATGGAAATTTATGTCAAACGATGGTTGTTAAATTGTCTCTTATTGCAGATGGTCTTTAACTGGGGATGTACAAATATTTCTTGCCACAACCCTGTATATTAATCAGCCCTTGCTGCATTTAAACATAGTTTGCTTCAGCATCTGAAGAGTTACAAATAGTGCTGAACATTGGGGATGTTCAGCAGTGAGTGCACATTCTGACTTTTTAATGGAGGGAAGGTCATTGATGAAATGGCTGAAGATTAGTGGAACCAGGACAGTACCCTGAGGAACTCCTGCAGAGATGTCCTGGAGCTGAAATGACTGACCTACTACAACCCTACCCAGCTTCCTACTTCCCAGGTATGACACCAGAGGAGAATTTGCCCCCAAAAACCAATGATTCCAATTTTGCTCAGCCTCCTTGGTGCCACAAATGCGGCTCTGAAGACAAGACCTGTCACCTCATCTCCCCTCTGGAATTCAGCTCTTTTGTCCACGTTTGAACCAAGGCTGTAATGAGCTCAAGAGCTGAGTGGCCCTGGCAGAGCCCAAACTCTGCATCACTGAGCAGGTTATTGCTGAGCAGATGCTGCTTGTTAGAATTGTTGATGACCCCCTTCCATCACTTTACTGGTGAGAGATGGTAATAGGGCAGGAAATAGCCAGGTTGGATTGGTTCTGCTTTGTGTACAGGACATATCTGGGCAATTTTCTATATTGTCGGGTTGATGCAAGAATATTGTCAGGCCCATCATCTTTGCAGTATCCAGTGCTTCTATCCGTTCCTTGGTATCGTGTGGAATGAATCAAACTAATTAAAGACTGGTACTTACAATGTTGGGGACCGCTGGAGAATGCCAAAATGGATCATCCACGCCTGACTGAAGATTTCTGCAATTGGTTCAGTCTGAATTTTTGCACTAATGTGTTGGGCTCTTCCATTACTGATGATAGGGATACTTGAGAGTGTTCTCCTGCAGCAAGCTTTTTTTAAAATAAAAGATTTTCCACCATCATTCACGACTGGATGTGACAGGACTACAGAATGTAGATCTAATTCACTGGTTGTGGGATCGCTTAGCTCTGCCTATCACTTGCTGTTTACGTTGTTTGGTGCACAAGTAGTCCCGTTTGATAGCTTCACCAGGTTGGCACTTCACTTTTAGGTCTGCCTGATGCTGCTTCAGGGATGCCCTCCTGCACTCTCCATTGAACCCGGGCTGGTCTCCTGGTTTGATGCTAATGGTTGAGTGTGTGTGATATGACAAACCATGAGACTACAGATTGAGGAGTACAATTCTGTTGCTGATGATGGCCCACACTGCCTCATTGATGCCCAGTCTCAAGTTCTTAAATTGGCTCAAACATTTATCCCATTTAGCATCGTGACCTTTAAGTGCTATTTTTCCTGTAAGAACTGTTCAACTTAAGGGCTGTTATCATTGGTGGAGTAGCCCAAATTTCTCAATTTAACAAAATCAATTCCACAATTATCTATGAAACTGACAGTTAACTCGTAGCATTTTGCTGTGAAGGCAAGTGTCGAGAGTATAATGCTGGAAAAGCACAGCAGGTCAGGCAGCATCCGAGGAGCAGGAGAATCGATGTTTTGTGCCTAAGCCCTTCATCAGCAATGAGGCTTGTGGGTCGAGGGGCTGAGCGACAAATGGGAGGGGGTGGGGTTGGAGTACAGTAGCTGGGAAAGCGATAGGTGGAGGAAAGTTGGGGAGAAGGTGATAAGTCAGAGGGGGAGTTATGGACAGGTCTGGAGGGCGGTGCCAAGTTGGAGGCTTGGGACTGGGATAATGTGGGGTAAGGGGAAATTAGGAAGCTGTTGAAATCCACACTTATCTCATGTGGTTTCAGGCAGAATATGAGGCGTTCCTCCTCCAGGCGTCGGTTGGCAACGGTTTGGAGGTGGATGAGGCGCAAGACCTGCATGTCTTTGATGGATCAGATGGGGGTGTTGAAGTGTTCAGCCACGGGGCAGTGGGGTTGGGTGCGGGTGTCCCAGAGACCTTCTCTGAAATGATTCGCAAGAAAGTGGCCCGTCTATCCGATGTTGAGGAGACCGCAACGGATGCAATAGATGACATTGATAGAGGTGCAGGTAAATTTCTGATGGATGTGGAAGGATCTATTGGGGCCTTGGACGGAGGTGCAGGGAGTGGTGTGGACACAGGTTTTGCACTTCCTGCTGTAGCAACTCGGCACCTCCCTCAGGACCCGTCCCTCACTCCCCACTCTGATTGATCACCTTCTCCCTTACTTTCATCAACCTATTGCTTTCCCAGCTACCTTCCCCCAAACTTCACCCCTTCCCATTTATCTCTCAGCCCCAACCCACAAACCTCATTCCTGATGAAGGGCTTATACCCGAAACGTCAATTCTCCTGCTCTTCAGATGCTGCCTGACCTGCTGTGTTTTCCAGCACTCCATTCTTGACTCTGATCTCCAGCATGTGCAGTCCTTATTTTCTCCTCCCTGCAAGCCTACTTTATCCACACTTTTCCTTCCCTGTCGCTGGGTTTCATAACAAAAGTCACCAAAAGGAAATACACCAAACAATAAAGAGTATAAAATTTCTAATCAGTTGTAACTGAGTAAAAGTAAAGTCACCATAGCCCTGGAAGGCAGTAGGGCTGCTCTGTCATGACAGAAAAAATGGTGGTTTAACCTGAGGGTCACCGCCCCTCAGGTGAGGGACGAGTTTGAAAAGATGGAGCCTCAGCTGATGCAGGAAATAGAGCCTGTGCTGTTGGCATCACAGCATTGCAAACCAGTAATCCAGCCAACTGAGCTAAACAACCTTTATTACAGCATGTTCAACAACATGGGAGAGAAAAAGGGTTTCACCAAGCAAGGGTATGGAGCATCAACCAATGATGATTCTCAAAAAAACAGATGGCCAGTTAGATGTACAAATTGAAGACAGGCCTTTTGGTCCAATTTATCCATGCTGACCAGATATTCTAAATTAATCTAGTCTCATTTGCCAGCATTTGGCCCATATCCCTTTAAACCCTTCCATGTTTTAGGCTGAGTAACTCGTGGGTTAATTTGCCCAATTATCTTACTCATCCAGATGATACTGCTACCATCCTAAAGATGGGAAATAAGCAAGGTATTAATGGGAGCAAAGATGTTATAACAGTCTCTCTGACAAGGGACAAATTATCTTCCATTTTTTTTTGTTCATCCTTCGATAGTTTGAAATTTTTAAACCTTCTGGTCTACCATCATCTTTGCAGTTTTGTGCATCTTTTCTTTCAATTTGATGTCCCTCATAATTCCCTCACCTATGCACTGCTGTTCATCGTGCATTTCTTTTACAAGTCAATAGATATTGTTGAGAATTATAAAATAACTGAATATATTCTTCTGCTTTAACATTCCAACTATAGTCCCATTCCAGATTAGCTAACTGCTACTTTATACCCTTGTGACTGCCTCTAAATTTGGATACTAGTTGAAGAAGCAAATTCCTCAACCCTAAAACTAAATTCTATCATGCTGCATTGAATCTTACCAAAAGGGTCGCTTATTTTGAGCTCATTAATCAATCACATTATCAGATGATCCCTGATTGGTTCCAGAGCATCTGTTCTGAGAAATTGTACAGAGCAGTCAACCTCAAATTGCTTCAGAAGGTAATATAAGCTGAGTGTACAATACTATTTTAACTAACAGAGAACCCTCTGCATACCAGGATTCTGTTAGATCCCCAAAATTACTCAGAGCATTGAATCCCTATGTTGTGGAATCAGGCCCTTCAGCCCAACAAATCCACACCAACCCTCCGAAGAGTATTCCAATCAAACCTATTCCTCAACATTTACCCCGGATTAATGCACCGAAGCTGTGCATCGCTGGACACTATGGGCAAATTAGCATGACCAATTCACCGAACCTGCACTTCTTTGGATTGTGGGAGGAAACCACTTGGATCACATTTTGCTTTTGAAATCAAGGCCCCTATTCAACCCATCACAACTGTGCCACCTTTTTAAAATAGCTACTTGGCTCGACCCCTGCTCTCACAGTGTTGCAAATAATTTCTTTTTCAAGTATTCAAATTAATTTTGGAAATTAACAGTGAATCAGCTGCCACCTCCTTTCCAGATGATCTCAGCTCTTCTTTGAAACAGCAAAACCCAATCAGAACATTGAAGCATCCAATGTTTAAAAAAAATCACATGCTCGGTCACTGTAATATAAAGGGTTTTTTAAACATAACGCTGAGCAAAAGTTAATTTAGGGCAAAATGGAGAACTCGAAGAGAAAGGTGAACCACCCGTGGGTAATAAAGGCAGTCAAGGGCAGTACCCACAAGGAAAAAAATGACATAGCAGCGAATGAGTAAAAAGGAAGAAAACTGACCACGTAATTAAATTGACATAAACAAAAATGAATGGCAAGAGTTGTCCAGGTATATTCAAAATGGAGTATCTAAAGTCAGCATCGAACCCTTGGAGGTTCTGACTCTGGAATTGATAATGGGTGCAGGGAAACAGCAGATAATTTAAACCGATATTTTACATTGATCTTCATGAAGGAGGATACGGTTATCATCCTAAAGGTAGCAAATAAGCAAGTTAATCATGGGGAGAAAAATGTTATAACAGTCTTTATCACAAGGGACAAAGTATTGACCAACTAATAGGACTAAAGGCAGACAGGACCTAATGGCCTGGATCAAACATTTTTAAGGCAACTGGCTGCAGAGACATTTAAGGCATCGATTGGAATATTCCAGAATCAAGGGATACAGGGAACATCCAGTGGATTGATGAGCCTGTTCAGGAAGGAAAGGGAGACAGAAATCAGAAAACTAGAGACTAGATTAGATTATTTACAGCGTGGAAACAGGCCTTTGGCCCAACAAGTCCCTACCAACCCGTCAAAGCACAACCCTCCCAGACCCATTCCCCTACATTCACCCCTTCACCTAACACTACAGGCAATTTAGCATGGCCAATTCACCTAACCTGCATATTTTTGGATTGTGGGAGGAAACCGGAGCACCCGGAGGAAACCCACGCAGTCACGGGGAGAATGTGCAAATTCTACACAGAGAGTATCCTGAGGTGGGAATTGAAGCTGGGTCTCTGGCGCTGTGAGGCAGCAGTGCTAACCACTGTGCCACCGCGCCACCCAGTTAGTTAGTTTAAAATCTGTTTTTGTAATACGACAGAGTTGAATATAATAGTCAGAAATAGCAGGACATTTTGAAAAGCTTATCCTGAAACATGTTAGACTGGGTTTTGTGAAAGAGAAACGGTATTTGACAAATTTGCGACAGTTCATTGAGGAGATAACAAACAGGGCTGATAAAGGGCAAGCCAATGATGTTCTGCATTTGGATTTTAAAAATGTAAATGATAAGGTGCTACATAAAAGTTAATTGCACAATATAGGAGCTTACCGTATCGGGGTAATGTAGTAGTATGGACTGAGGATTGGTTAACCACACTGGCTGTTGCTGAGACCTCACTTGGAGTACTGTATACAATGTTAGCTCCCATATTTAATAAAGGATAAACCAGCATTGGAGACCATTCAATAAAGATTCACTTAGCTGCTTCAAGGATGAAAAGGTTGACCTATCAAGAATAGCTAAATAGGTTAGGTCATTATTCAATAGAATCTCAACAAATAAGGGGTGATCTTGTGGAAACAAGATTCTGAGGAGCTTGACGGGGTAGATATTGACTAGATCTTCTAGCTCCAGTGAAGTCTCAAATCAGGGGACATTACAGAAGGGAACATTCATTTTAAAACAAAATGTAAAGATTTTTTTTTTCTCAGTGAATTGCTAGAATTTTCCAGCCCAAGGAGTTGTCAAAGCTAAATGTGGTAGGCGAATAGGTCTTGGGTTACTCTTTGGAGTGTCAGTGTGGCTTGTTGGGCTGAGGGCCTGTTTCCACAGAGTAGGGAATCTGTGATTCTAGACAATAGACAATAGACACTAGGTGCAGGAGTAGGCAATTCTGCCCTTTAAGCCTGCACCGCCATTCAATATGATCATGGCTGATCATTCCTAATCAGTATCCTCTTCCTGCCTTATCTCCATAACCCTTGATTCCACTATCTTTGAGAGCTCTATCCAACACTTTCTTAAAGAAACCAGAGACTGGGCCTCCACTGTCCTCTGGGGCAGAGCATTCCACACAGCCACCACTCTCGAGGAGATACTTCTTCACCCAATCTCTGTCCTAAATGGTCTACCCCGTATTTTTAAGCTGTGTCCTCTGGTTCGGCACTCACCCATCAGCGGAAACATGTTTCCTGCTGCCAGAGTGTCCAATCCTTTCATAATCTTATATGTCTCAATCAGATCCCCTCTCAGTCTTCTAAACTCAACGGTATAAAAGCCCAGTCGCTTCAGTCTTTCAGTGTAAAGTAATCCCACCATTCCAGGAACTGACTTAGTGAATCTACACCGCACTCCCTCAATAGCCAGAATGTCTTTCCTCAAATTTGGAGACCAGAGCTGCACACAGTACTCCAGGTGTGGTCTCACCAGGGTCCTGTACAGCTGCAGAAGAACCTCTTTGCTTCTATACTCAATTCCTCTTGTTATGAAGGGCAGCATGCCTTCTTCACTAGGTTCTTCACTACCTGCTGTACCTGCATGCTTGCCTTAATTGACTGGTGTACAACAACACCCAGATCTCTCTGTACTGCCCCTTTACCTAAATTGATTCTATTGAGGTAGTAATCTTCCTTCCTGTTCTTGCCACCAAAGTGGATAACCATACATTTATCCACATTAAACTGCATCTGCCATGCATCTTCCTACTCACCTAACTTGTCCAGGTCAGCCTGTAATCTCCTAACATCCTCATCACATTTCACCCTGCCACCCAGCTTTGTATCATCAGCAAATTTGCTAGTGTTGAGGCCTGGGTTGGCCCAGCCATGATCTGACAGAATGGGGGAAACAAGCTGAAGGAGATTGTGAGAGGTAATTTCGGTTTAAACTTTAAGATGTGCCTGGACCACAGACTGATCTATAATAAAAGACAAAACTTTTGTTTCTTTTCTAGAACATTTTATATACTCAAAAGTAGAATAGTTTAAATTGTGCATATTGCTGACAATTTGTAAGCAGAGTGACGTCTTTTCTAAAACATTAGACTTTTTGCTTTTTTTCTAAAAACATTTTGTATACTCAAAAGTAGAATAGTTTAAATTGTGCAGAATGCTGACAATTTGTGAGCAGAGTAAAAACAAACAGGCCCTTGATTGATGAAACCATTAACACAGGCAGGGAAGGAGGAGTCCTTGACTGATAAAGGCTGCAAGACAGGGAAACGACTCGGGAGACATCTGCTACAGATTGATACAGAGACATCTGCTACAGCACAGAGAAGAATAAGTCTTTGACTGATAAGACTACAGGGAGAGAAAAATAACACCTCTAGGGTCTGGAGACATTTGTTGCAGACTTTGTGATAAGGGTGTAAATCGAAGAATAATGATGTTTTTAAGAATGTGAACCTCATGGCTTGTTAGAGCCAAGGAGGGGAGGGATTTGTACTGTATATAATGAGAAACTTTGTAAGCCTCAGCGCGCCTTTTACTCAGAAGGCTGCCCGACTCTGCAGACTTGCTAATAAAACTTTGTTTTCCTGAATTTGTCTAGAGCGATTATTAAGAAGCGATTTTCGTTTCTAACAACTTGGGGGCTCGTCGTCCGGGATCAACACTCCGGCCGCGGGGGGAGCTGAGGAAGGACATCGGAGAAGGTGCACCCTGCTGATTTCAGCAGTCCCTGATTCCTTGCTTGTCGCCCCGCGCGGCTTGAGCGAGTGATATCCGGGAGGCTCAGGAAAACAAAGGAGGGGTGTAACCGAGGCAGTGGGGACGGTTAACGATCGAGTAATTTCGGTGCACCGAACCCAGGTAAGAAAAACTTGCGGGGACCGTGTTTCCGGACGCCTGGGGACCTACGGGGTGCCTGTGGATTTTTCTACAGAGACGTAGGACTCAGGTATCTAGAGACCGGGGCTTGCCTGTGAGGGATTTTGCAGAGACCGTGTTTGAGGAGGAACGTGTACCTACGGGGTGCCTGTGATCTGTGTCACAGAGACGTAGGACACAGGAATCCAAAGACCGGGGGTGCCTGCAAAGGAACCTGGGCGATCACGGGACTGAAGGTCCGGGAATTGGCTAAATTGTGATAGATTATCACGGGAAAATTACGAAGTCCTCGGCAATGGGAAATAGGGGATCCAAGGCAAGTAAGGGAAGGGTAGGCTTAAACAGGGACAATGACACATACCCCGGGGTACCTGATGATAGTCCGTTAGGAAGAATGTTAAATGATTGGAATCAGGGTGGGAGAAAAGGAAAATCTAAAAGGAAGATGGTAAAATACTGTGAGAAGTGGACCCAGAAACCTATTCAGGGCGATTCCGTGTGGTGGCCTAGATTCGGTACTGATGAAGACTGGGTCCGGCAAGCTCTCATTTTATATGTCAATTCAAAACCTGATGGTAATCTGGAAGAAAGTGATTATGCCTTTTGTTGGCTACCGGTTACGATATCTTGCCAAATGCAGGCAAATAGTGAAGACTCGAGAAGGCAAAAAAAATGGGAACCTTTAGATCACTTACCGCCGCCCTACGTGACCCCGTCTGCCCCACAAAATGTTCCTCCGGGTGACGACGAGTCAGAGGAAGGGGAAGAAAATGGGGAGGAATCACAGACTACCTCGGGGGTGCAGACCAGATCTCGAGCTGGAAGGGGTCACGGACAAAACCCTACCTCAATTGCATTAATGAATCCACTCCGGGAAGTGCCCATGGGGGGCGAGGAAGGAGGCACAGGCTATGTGAACGTTCCCTTGACGAGTACTGAAGTACGGAATTTCAGGAGGGAGATGAAGGGCCTACTAGAGGACCCCATGGGCCTGGCTGAACAATTAGATCAGTTCCTGGGTCCGAATACTTACACGTGGGAAGAGATGTGTTCCATCATGAAAACATTGTTCTCTAGCCAGGAACGACAGATGATACGACAAGCTGCGCTCTTGGTCTGGGAGAAAGAGGGGGGAGAAGGAGGGGAGCAGAAGTTTCCCCTCACCGACCCCGAGTGGGATAAGAACACGGAGGAAGGACGGCGCAACATGAGAGACATGCGGGAATATTGGATAAAAGGAATAAGACACGCAGCCCCGAAGGGGCACAATTTTACCAAGGCTTTTGGTAATCATCAGAACCCAGAGGAAACCCCTAAGGACTTCCTAGACAGGATTAGGAAGAACTTGCAGCAGTTCGCTGGGGTGGACCCTGAGACGGACGTGGGGCAACAACTCATACGGGTAGAGTTTGTATCAAAAGCCTGGCCAGACATACGCAAGAAGTTAGAGAAAATGGATGATTGGGATAGTAAATCTCTAAGTGAACTACTGCGGGAGGCGCAAAAGGTGTTTGTGAGAAGGGACGATGAGAAGCAAAAGAAGGCGACAAAGATAATGATGCAAGCGGTGCAACAAATGACAGCTGGAAGAAGAGAAAAGGGGGAGCCGTGGCAGGAACAGGAAAGGGGAGAGTCGTGGCAAGAGCAGAGGAAAAGAGAACCATGGCCGGAACAAAGGAAG
Organism: Chiloscyllium punctatum; assembly: GCF_047496795.1. Taxonomy (NCBI): domain Eukaryota; kingdom Metazoa; phylum Chordata; class Chondrichthyes; order Orectolobiformes; family Hemiscylliidae; genus Chiloscyllium; species Chiloscyllium punctatum. The sequence continues at coordinate 49,510,052 of NC_092752.1, forward strand.
AGTGGAGGAACGCGAGACCGCGACAGGGAAACGAAGAGGATACTCAGATGTTACTACTGTAATGAAGAGGGACATTTTAAACGGGAGTGCCCCAGCTACAAGCGGGAGGTGCGGTCGTACGCACTGATGGAGGAAGATTAGGGAGGTCGGGGGTTCCTACCCTTGGGGCAAAAGGACTATAGACAGGAACCCCTGGTAAACTTGAAAGTAGGACCCCAAGGATCGGAGATCACATTTATGGTAGACTCGGGAGCCGAAAGATCAAGTATAATCCAAATACCCCCCGGCACCCGAACAGGAGAAAAAGTTATGGGGGTATCTGGAATTGGAGGACAGAAATTACAAGTTCCAGTGGTGGAGGACGTGGAAATTGGATATGAAAACAGAACTACTAAACGAGACCTCCTTCTACTGCCATCGGCGGGGTTTAATTTGTTAGGAAGAGACTTGCAGGTCAAATTAGGGATCGGAACGGTACCAAGTAACGGGGAAATAGTGGTAAGGTTGTTCGCCCTCACCGAAGAAGATGATCAACAAATAGACCCGGAAGTATGGTACCGAGAAGGGAACAGAGGGGGTTTAAACATCAAACCTCTCCAAATCACCATGTTACCAGGAAGAGGCCCCGTGAGAAGGAAACAGTACCCGATTGCTATGGAAGGACGCGAGGGGTTACAACCTGTGATAGAAAGATTAATCACAGATGGACTACTGGAGGAATGTATGTCCCCTTTCAATACTCCAATACTCCCTGTGAGGAAGCCGGATGGGACATATAGGCTGGTGCAAGACTTGCGGGGTTTGAATGAAGTAGTCCAGGCTAGGTACCCGGTGGTACCCAATCCCTACACGTTAATGAGTAAAATTTCCCCCGAACACGAATGGTTCAGCGTAATAGATCTGAAGGATGCCTTCTGGAGTTGCCCCCTTGACGAAGAAAGTCGGAACCTTTTTGCCTTTGAATGGGAGAATCCCTTCACAGGACGAAAGCGACAGTTAAGGTGGACGGTCTTGCCGCAGGGATTCACGGAGTCACCCAACTTGTTTGGACAAATACTGGAGCAGATCTTAGGAGGATTTCGGTGTAACGCGGAAAATCAATTGCTCCAATATGTCGATGATCTCTTACTCTCAGGACCAAGAGAAGAGGAGGTACGGACAGACACCGTTGCCCTGCTGAACTTCCTGGGGAAACAGGGCCTACGCGTCTCCAGGACAAAACTCCAGTTTGTGGAGCAAAAAGTAAGATATCTGGGCCATCAAGTCAGTAAGGGACATCGCCGTATCATGCCAGAACGAATATCAGGGATTACGGCTATGCCAATACCCAGGACGAAGAAGGAAATCAGACAATTCCTGGGGCTAGTAGGATATTGCCGGATATGGATTGAAAGTTACACCACTTTAGTAAAATTCTTGTACGACAAACTGGGACAAGAAGTACAAAAGGTGGACTGGTCAGATGAGGAGGAGCAGCGATTTAATATTATTAAAAGTAAACTGATCCGAGCTCCGGTATTGGCTTTACCCACCCTGAAGGAACCGTTCCAGTTATATGTCAATACCGCCGGCGGAATTGCCCAGGGCGTGCTTACCCAGCTGCGGGCAGGGAAACGTCAGCCGGTTGCATTTTTGTCAAAAATGTTAGACCCTGTGTCATGTGGATGGCCGACCTGTATACAGGCAGTGGCAGCTACGGCAATGTTAGTGGAAGAGGCCCGAAAACTTACCTTTGGAGGAAGGATCACAGTATATTCCCCACATTCGGTTAGTGCCATACTGGCTCAGAAGGCTCACCGCTGGTTAACAGACTCTCGCATCCTGAAGTATGAGACGATTTTGATGACCGGGGACGATCTCAATTTTGCAAAAGATCTCAGTTGCAACCCAGCCCAGTTTCTATACGGACGTCCTGTAGATGGAGAACAGGAGCATGATTGTGTGGAATTTGTAGACTTGCAGACCAAGACCCGAGAGGACCTGCAAGAAGCCCCGCTGGGTGAAGGACTGGAACTGTACATCGACGGGTCCTCCCGGTGCATCAGTGGGGTACGGTACAGTGGCTATGCTGTCATAGATGGTGCAACGAAACAGACGATCGAGTCCGGACGACTGCCGGGGAAGTGGTCAGCCCAATCCTGTGAGTTGTACGCCCTCCATAGGGCCCTGAAGTTGTTGGAAGGGAAGGTGGGAACCATATATACTGACTCAAAGTATGCATACGGGATCGTTCATACTTTTGGGAAAATCTGGAAAGAGCGAGGATTGATAACTTCCCGGGGAAAAGAATTAGCTCACGAACAAATGATCAGCCTAACGTTGGAAGCCCTGGCGTTACCTACGGAACTCGCAGTAGTCCATGTACCCGGTCACCAGAAGGGGTCGACACCGGAAGCGGTGGGAAACCGGCTGGCAGATGAGGAAGCCAAGCGGGCAGCGGTCGAAAAATCCGTCCAATTGTTAACGTTAATACCGTTGAGGGAAGGGCTCGCTAAACAACCCGTCTTCAACCAGGGGGAGATTGATAAAATGGATCAATTAGGTGCCCGGCTAGATACTAACGGGAAGTGGACGGTTCCTGATGGGAGACAAGTACTGAACAAACAGATCACCCGGGGTATTCTGCACCGATTACACCATCAGACCCACTGGGGGGTGCAAGCCATGTGCGACACGATCCTGAGAGAATATGTATGCAGGGGGATACACACATTAGCCCAACAAGAGGTAGTCGGATGCCCCACTTGCCGGCGTATTAACCAGAAAGCCATGCGTTCTATGCCAGCCGGTGGTCAGCCCCTCGCAATTAGGCCATTTCAGAGGATCCAAGTCGACTTTACAGAACTACCCCCAGTACAGAGATGGAAATATCTGCTAGTAATAGTAGACCATTTCACTCACTGGGTAGAGGCTTTCCCAACTGCCAAAGACGATGCACCAACCGTGGCCCGACTGTTGTTAGAGAACATAATCCCGAGATATGACATAATGGAATCTATCGACTCCGACTGCGGGACACATTTTGTTTCTAAACTACACCATTTGATCTGTACTGCCCTGGGTATCCAATGGAAATTCCACACACCCTGGCATCCTCAGAGTTCGGGTCGGGTTGAGAGAATGAATGGCACGCTCAAGACCCAATTGACTAAGCTGGTGTTAGAAACTAAGTTACCTTGGCCGGAGTTCCTGCCCATTGCCCTATTGAGGATACGTACGGCACCTCGCCGGGATGTCGGGGTTTCCCCCTATGAAATGCTGTTCGGATTACCATATTGGAGTAAGGTTGACGGATGTCCCACTTTGCAAGGGGGAGATATATTTATCAGAAACTATTTACTGGCCTTATCCCGTTCTTTTGCAGAACTCCGGAGGAAAGGTCTCCTGGCTCAGACTCCACCGCTCGACTTCCTCCTGCATAAGGTGGAGCCCGGAGATTGGGTACTTGTTAAGACCTGGAAGGCCGAAAAGCTCCAGCCGCGGTGGGAAGGACCGTTCCTGGTTCTGTTAACAACTGAAGCAGCTGTTCGGACGAAAGAAAAAGGGTGGGTCCACGCATCAAGGATAAAGGGACCTGTTCCGCCAGAAGGAGAGAGCACTTGGACATGCGAGCCAGGGGACAAGCCGTTGGTGGTAAAACTGAAAAGACAGCAATAATGAACTCTACTTGGACTGTATTGGTGGGGATATTAATCAGTTTTCTCTTGTATGTGGGGGAGGGTAAGGGGAGATGTGACAAATGTCGGACTACGGTGAGGCTTGGGAGTAGGATCTACTCGGGATCATTTGTTTCTCACTCCCATGTGGACGATCGGTGTTACGATTTGAATGCACGGCAAGAATGTTGGGAGGGTGGAAAACCCTATTATCAAGTGTATAATAAAGGATACGGTGGCAGGGTCCGTGGGTGCCCCAAAAATGACCGCTGGGTCTGTGTTAACAAAGCTGGGCAGTGGGGCCTACCCTCCATGTTGCTCAAGGAACATGTGGACAGAGTCAGGGAGACCAGAGTACAGAATACTGTACGGAAGTTAGAGAAAGAGCAGGACCGTCAAAGGACGGTCGTTGTCTCCAAGGTGCCGTCTATATACAAGGAGGTAGAAGAGGAGATCAAACTTCCCGATGTAACACAGAACCTGTTTATTGATCTTACATCTAGGATAGTCACCGTGTTAAATATTAGCAATTGCTGGGTTTGTGGGGGGCCGCATATGACTGAACAATGGCCGTGGTCTGGTCATAGCTTAGATATATGGGAGTTACATCAGTATAATTGGACACATGTCAACGAAAGAAAAGGACAGAGGTGGAGACTGACTAACAGCCCGGAAGGCCAGTTGTGTGTTGAAGGGAAAGGGAAGATTGAGGTGGGTATCAGCCCCTGTCAGAGTGTGTTGAATGCAACCACACAAGTCTGGTGGCCTAAGGATATCACATGGTACATTGCAAAACAGGAGAACCGCAATTGTGTGAGGCTGGGTGATGACTCTCGGTTTTGGAATTGTAGCGGCTCCGGCCCTTATGAGGGCATTCCTGGGGTAAAAGAGGTGTGGAATAAAGTTGCGAAACAGGGGGGGCCTGCTCCAGATGGCCTATTTTGGATATGAGGTAATCAGGGATATTCCAAACTCCCCATGGGATGGGCTGGAGTATGCTTCCTGGGTCTAATACGACCTGAATTCTTCCTATTACCCCGGGAGGAAGGCGATGATTTGGGAATTAAACTCTTTGACTCCCTGCGTAGGTCGCCAAGAGGTATCCAAGTCGGTGATTGGGGGGATGAGTGGCCACCGGCCCGGATTATTGAATACTACGGGCCGGCTACATGGGCACAGGACGGATCATGGGGATATCGTACTCCTATCTATATGTTAAATCGAATTATCAGGCTCCAAGCAGTCGTAGAGGTCATTACTAACCAGACCGCTCTGGCCCTGGAGTTGCTGGCTAAGCAGCAGGATCAGATGAGGGCTGCTATATATCAAAACCGACTTGCCTTGGATTATCTGTTGGCCTCGGAGGGGGGCGTGTGCGGGAAGTTTAACCTGACAAACTGCTGTCTAGAAATTGACGATAATGGTAAAGCGGTTTTGGAAATTTCCGATGAAATTCGGAAATTGGCCCATGTGCCAGTACAATCTTGGCGTCCTCTTAGTGGCATCGGATGGTGGGATGGTCTCCTAGGTGGTAGTTGGTGGCACACGGCGTTGCTGATGGTTGGGGGGGGCATGATTCTTCTTCTCGTACTACCCTGCCTAATCCCCTGTATTCAGTTTTTAATTCAGAAAAATATTTCCCGACTCCAGGCAGTGGTGGTTCCACAACATGGGACGCGTGAACTTAAAGTGATGTTGCTGCGAAAGACCAAGGATTTCCCGGGCCCTTGAGGAGGGGGGGGCTATCTTGGTCAGGCACATCTTAAAGAAAGAAAAGGGTGGAATTGTGAGAGGTAATTTCGGTTTAAACTTTAAGATGTGCCTGGACCACAGACTGATCTATAATAAAAGACAAAACTTTTGTTTCTTTTCTAGAACATTTTATATACTCAAAAGTAGAATAGTTTAAATTGTGCATATTGCTGACAATTTGTAAGCAGAGTGACGTCTTTTCTAAAACATTAGACTTTTTGCTTTTTTTCTAAAAACATTTTGTATACTCAAAAGTAGAATAGTTTAAATTGTGCAGAATGCTGACAATTTGTGAGCAGAGTAAAAACAAACAGGCCCTTGATTGATGAAACCATTAACACAGGCAGGGAAGGAGGAGTCCTTGACTGATAAAGGCTGCAAGACAGGGAAACGACTCGGGAGACATCTGCTACAGATTGATACAGAGACATCTGCTACAGCACAGAGAAGAATAAGTCTTTGACTGATAAGACTACAGGGAGAGAAAAATAACACCTCTAGGGTCTGGAGACATTTGTTGCAGACTTTGTGATAAGGGTGTAAATCGAAGAATAATGATGTTTTTAAGAATGTGAACCTCATGGCTCATTAAGAGCCAGGAAGGGGAGGGTCTGGAGACATTTGTTGCAGACTTTGTGATAAGGATACAAGTTGGAGAATAATGATGTTTTTAAGAATGTGAACCTCATGGCTTGTTAGAGCCAAGGAGGGGAGGGATTTGTACTGTATATAATGAGAAACTTTGTAAGCCTCAGCGCGCCTTTTACTCAGAAGGCTGCCCGACTCTGCAGACTTGCTAATAAAACTTTGTTTTCCTGAATTTGTCTAGAGCGATTATTAAGAAGCGATTTTCGTTTCTAACAGAGATGAATGCCGTACTTATGCTCCGACTCCTTGACCCTCCATTTCATGCTTTTTTGTCTCCAAAGAAGAGCATGATACAATGTGCTAAAGATCTCAGATGTAGTGAAAATGGGGTATTTATGTACTGATTCAGATGGCATTGATTAATCAATCACAGCTATGCAGTCATGAGTAGGAAGGGAATTCCCTCCGTGAATACAGGAAATCTACTGTAGAGCTCACACAAAGGGAATTCTTCCCTTCAGAGCAGAAAAATATGCTGCTGGAAAAGCGCAGCAGGTCAAGCAGCATCCAAGGAGCAGGAAAATCGATGTTTCGGGCATAAGCCCTTTTTCAGGAATGAGGCTGGTGTGCCAAGCAGGCTAAGATAAAAGGGTAGGGAGGAGGGACTTGGGGGAGGGGCATTGGGAGGGAGTGCGATAGGTGGCAGGAGGTCAAGGTGAGTGTGATAGGCCAGAGAGGGGGTGGGCACGGAGAGGTCGGCAAGAAGATTGCAGGTCAAGAAGGCGGTGCTGAGTCTGAGGGTTGGGACTGAGATAAGGTGGGTGGAGGGGAAATGGTTGGGACTGATATAAGGTGGGGGGAGGGGAAATGCCCAAAACGTCGATTCTCCTGCTCCTTGGATACTGCCTGACCTGCTGCGCTTTTCCAGCAACACATTTTCAGCTCTGATCTCCAGCATCTGCAGTCCTCACTTTCTCCAATTCTTCCCTTCAGTAAACTCTCCCATCACATTACCCAACATATCAGCTAAAGCAGGATGCACTGCGCATGATCTAGCCAACAAAGGGACCCTGGGTGATTGATGTCAGCACTGGACCGCTCCGGTGGGCGGAGCTGGAGGATCCGGCGGGGCGGTTGGTCCTCCAACCAATCAAGGTGAATGATGGGCGGAACTGGACTAAGCCACGTGATCAACTTTGCGCGCTGCGCAGAGTCGATGTAATGAATGCTCGGGAAGTAATGGAGCGAAAGGATACGGTAAGGAAAGAAATAAACAGGGAAACGGGAGACAAACTGTGTTCCTATGAAAGGAGAGGTTTTATAAATAAATTGTGCACGTCGGAAAACACAAATTTGAGCGTCCCAGACCCGCGTTTGCAGTAAACGGGGAATTGCCTCAGCGCGGCTCCAGGGCTGAGTGAGCGCCGCCATCTTTATTCGGGACAACGGTTCACTGGACACGTGCGGAGCCGCCATCTTTATAGGGGGCAAGGTGCAGCGTTTCTCTGGTAAAAGTCATAGGGCAGGATTTACACAGAGCATGTTCAAACCTAGAGAGATGGGTGTTTATTCCTGGATTTGTTTCGTCATTCATTTAAGTGATTTGGATGTCAACAAAGGAGGTATAGTAAATAAGTTTGCAGGTCATACAAAATTGGAGGTATTGTGGACAGGGACGAAGGTTACCTCAGATTACAATGAGATATTGGTCAGATCGGGTTTAATTTAGATAAATGTGAGGTGCTGCATTTTGGAAAAGCAAATCAGGGCAGGACTTATACACTGAATGGCAAGGCCCTGGAGAGTCTTGCAGAACAAAGAGACCTTGGACTGTAAGTTCATAGTGTTAAAAACAAAATCAATAAAGTTTAGACGAGACCACCAAAACTGGAAACGAGACAATTTATTCTACGATCTTACAAGAATCGAACTCCAATTATACAGAACAATTGAAGTGAGGAAAAATTCAAATTACTATACCAGTTGTACTTTTGAGTTGCGTGAGGTCATCTCTCCCGACTATGACTGGCTCCCCTTCCTGGATCTCTCCATCTCCATTAGTGACGACCGACTTGACACTGACAATTTTTACAAACCCACTGACTCCCATAGCTACCTGGATTACACCCCTTCCCACCCTATCTCTTGCAAAAATGCCATCCCGTATTCCCAATTTCTCCGCCTCCGCCGTATCTGCTCCCAGGAAGACCAGTTCCACCATAGGACACACCAGATGGCCTCCTTCTTTAGAGACCGCAATTTCCCTTCCCATGTGGTTAAAGATGCCCTCCAACGCATCTCGTCCACATCCCGCACCTCCGCCCTCAGACCCCACCCTTCCAACCGTAACAAGGACAGAACGCCCCTGGTGCTCACCTTCCACCCTACAAACCTTCGCATCAACCAAATCATCCACCGACATTTCCGCCACCTCCAAAAAGACCCCACCACCAGGGATATATTTCCCTCCCCACCCCTTTCCGCCTTCCGCAAAGACCGTTCCCTCCGTGACTACCTGGTCAGGTCCACACCCCCCTACGACCCACCCTCCCATTCTGGCACTTTCCCCTGCCACCGCAGGAACTGTAAAACCTGTGCCCACACCTCCTCCCTCACCTCTATCCAAGGCCCTAAAGGAGCCTTCCACATCCATCAAAGTTTCACCTGCACATCCACCAATATCATTTATTGTATCCGTTGCTCCCGATGTGGTCTCCTCTACATTGGGGGAGACTGGGCGCCTCCTAGCAGAGCGCTTTAGGGAACATCTCCGAGACACCCGCACCAATCAACCAAACCGCCCCGTGGCCCAACATTTCAACTCCCCCTCCCACTCTGCCGAGGACATGGAGGTCCTGGGCCTCCTTCACCGCCGCTCCCTCACCACCAGACGCCTGGAGGAAGAACGCCTCATCTTCCGCCTCGGAACACTTCAACCCCAGGGCATCAATGTGGACTTCAACAGTTTCCTCATTTCCCCTTCCCCCACCACATCCTAGTTTCAAACTTCCAGCTCAGCACACTCTACTTGACTTGTCTGGACTTGTCGAACCTGCCTATCTCCTTTTCCACCTATCCACTCCACCCTCTCCTCCTTGACCTATCACCTTCATCTCCTCCCCCACTCACCCATTGTACTCTATGCTACTCTCTCCCCACCCCTCCCCCCACCCTCCTCTAGCTTATCTCTCCATGCTGCAGGCTCACTGCCTTTATTCCTGATGAAGGGCTTTTGCCCGAAACGTTGATTTCGCTGCTCGTTGGATGCTGCCTGAACTGCTGTGCTCTTCCAGCACCACTAATCCAGTATTTGATTTTCAGCAGCTGCAGTCATTGTTTTTACCCTATGACTGGCTCCTATACTACTCAATCTTTCTTATTGATTTCTATTAATGCCCAGCTATGCTCCACCCTTATTGCCCTCTTCTCTCCAAGTTGGCCACTTTCCCCTCTGTAAGTGCTGACACAAGGTTAAACCTATATCTTGATTTTCCTTCTCACTTATCCATTGACCATTATCCAAAGGTACATCATGATTTGGTTCAACATTTTGTATCTACTCTGCTGGTACATTCCATCCCTGCATATTTCATTCACTTGTATAGCTCAAGCATTTTGGTTATCTCAGCGTTTTGCTGAAAACACAAGCTTTAATCAAAACTTATTTGAACTTTATTTTAAACATTGAACTTATTTGAAACTTATAATAATTACACACTAAAATTAGTATTTCATTAACCATAATTATAGATTCTCTTCCCTAAATACTTGCTGTACCTCTTTTTCTGTATGCTTTTTCTCTATCTGCAAAAACAACACTTTTCCCCATTTCTAACAATAGTTCCTTGCCAGTCAAGTTGCAGGTAGATAGGATAGTAAAGGAGGTGTTCAGTACATTTTCCTTTATTGGTTACAGCATCGAATATAGGATGTGGGAGGTCATGTTGCTGTACAGGACATTGGTTAGGCCACTTTTGGAATATTGTGTGCAATTCTGGCCTGCCTCCGATCAGGAGGGTGCTGTTAAAGTTGAAAGGTTTCAAAAACATTTACAAGGATGTTGCGAGGTTTGGAGGATTTGAGCTACTGGGTGAGGCATAAAAGGTGAGGCTGTTTTTCCTAGACTTATAGGTTAAGCGGTAATATTATGGAGGTTAATACAATCATGAGGGGCATGGATAGGGTAAATGAACAAGGTGTTTTTCCTGGGGTAGTGGTGTTCAGAAGTGTTCAGGGCATTGCTTTAGGGTGAATGGGGAAAAATTTCAAAGGGGCCTAAAGGCCAACTCTTTAATGCAGTGGGTGGAATGAGCTGCCAGAGGAAGTGGTGGAGGCTGGTACAATTAAAACATGTTAAAGGCCTCTATAAATAAATACATGATATTATTAGGAAGCGTTTACAGGGATATGGGCCAAGTAGTTGCAAATGGGAGTAGATTCGGTTCGGATATCTGGTTGGCATGGATGAGTTAGTCCGAAGGGTCTGTGTCGGTGCTACACATCTCTATGACTGTGGGATCATAACAGCTAATATTGCTCCGATTCACCTCTGGGCTCCCTCTTGGCCCTTTTGTCAAAATCTAGCTTCCTCGGTCTTGAACAGTAGGTGTATTTTTGGTCAGTTTAGTATTTTACTATTACTTTAACAGCGATTCTTGTAAGTTAATTTTTCCCTGCTGCCCAGCCCCTGACCATGTGCTGCTCTATTATCAGATTATTTTTTTCTAGAAAATCTTTGACTGTCAAGAATTATTTTTTCCAATAATCAAGTGTATTTTCCTTCCGTTTCTGACTATCGAATTCTGCACCATTTTCATTCCCTGTAATCCGTTTTGTACTCCCTGAAACATCAACTGTGTTTCTCCTTCCACAGATACCAGTGATTAATGCCAAAGCCCTGTTGCCTGTGGAGAGGGTGATGTTTGACTTTCTTGTACAGCTGCAGTTTGTGTGGTGAAGGTGCTTTCACAATGTGGTTGGGTAAGAGACATTACAGATTACTCATTCAGCAACAGTGATGATTTGAAGGTAATGTCCAAATCAAGAACATGCTTATAATTTCACAAAAATATTATTGGGAACTTTAGACATGAGGCCAGAGAAGGATGATATTAGGTCAGGTGACCAAAAGCATTGCCAAATAAGCAGGTTTTGAGGAAAGTCTGAAAGGAGGAAAGCAGACCTGTGAGGTTTTGACTGCGAATTTCAGACCTTGTTGCTTTAGCAACTGTAGAAACAGCCACACAGGTGAAATAATGATTTAACAACTCGTTGGGAGTCTCGAACAGAATGGGTTGTCGAGGTCTCAAAGGGTGTGTGATGCAGCGAGCTCGGATTTAAATCAAGGCTGAGAATTTTAAATTGGAGGATGTGGGCCGGGTGCTGGCAGGTGAGACTAGATTGGGTTGGGATATCTGGTTGGCATGGACGGGTTGGAACGAAGGGTCTGTTTCCATGCTGTACAGCTCTATGGCTGTATGTTGTTGCTTATGAATAGGAGCCTTTTTAATGATCAACAATTTTTGGTACAAGGGAGTACTTGGGCAGCAGAGATTTAGATTTTCTTGAGATTACAGGGAGGTTGAATGTGGGAAGCTGGCCAGGAGTGTGCTTGGATCATGAAGTCTGAAGATAACACAAGGTAGATGAGAGTATATGAGCTGGGATGAGGGTGGAATCAGCTAGAAATAGTGATCTTGGACTGGGACTGAGCTATCACACTCTCCTCACCTCTGGGATTCAGCTGGTTGTCAGGTTGTGAATCAGGGCAGTATTACAATTGGGAGCTGAGTGGCCCTGGTGGAGCCTAAAATGAGTGTCGCTCAGCTGCTGGTTGATAGCCCTGTTGGTGACGACTTCCATCACTTTACTGCTGATCGAGTGTGGACTGATAGAAAGAAATTGTCTGGGTTGGATTGCCCTTTGTTTTTGTGTTAAACATGCCTTTTCTACATTGTTGGTCGATGCCAGTGCTGGAGCGGTACTTGAATTAGTGGGTGGCAAGTTCTGGATCACAAGCCATCAGTATTATTGCCAGAATATTGGCAGGGCCCATAGCCTTTGCACTACTTAACCATTTCTTGATGTTATTCAAACTGAATCGAACTGGTTTAAAACTCACATCTGTGATGTTAGAAACCACTGGAGAAGGCTGAGATGGATCATCCACTTGGCACGTCTGGCTGAAGATTGCTGCAAATGCTGTCATCTTATCTGGTGCATGGATGTGTGAGGCCCCTCCATCAGTAAGGGTGGGGATATCTGTGATACTTCCTCCAGTGAGTTGTTTAATTGTCCATCACCGTTCACAACTGGGTGTGGCAGAACTGCAGAGCTCTGATCTGTTCCATTGGATGTAGGATCACTTAGCTCTGTTGCTTCCTGCTGATGCTGTTTGATGTGCAGGTAGTTCTGTTTGGTAGATTCACCAGGTTGGCACTTCATTTTTAGGTATGCCTGGTGCTGCTCTTGGCATGCCCTCCTTTACTCTACATTGTGATGGTTGAGAGTGGGATTTACAAACCCATGAGATTATAGATTGTGCTGGAGTACAGTTCTGCTGTTGATGTCCCATAGTGCCTCAGAGATGTCCAGTTTGAGATCCTACATCTCTTCAAAGTCTATCCCATTTAGAACGGTGATACTGCCACTCAACACAATGGCGGTTTTTCTTAACTTTAAGGCAAGACTTTGTCTCCAAAAGGAATGTGTGATGGTCGCTCTTACCGATACTGTCATAGACAGATATATCTGCAGCTAGTCAATTCATAACAATGAGATCAAGTATGTTTTTTTCACTCTTGTTGGTTCCCTCACCACCCGCTGCAGACTCCGTTGAGCAGCTATACCCTTTAGGACCTGGCCAGCTCAGTCAGTAATTCTGTTGCAGAGCTAGTCTCGATTGTGGATATAGAAATCCTGTACCCAGAGTATGTTTGACGCCATTTTACTTCCTCAGTGCTTCCTCCAAATGTTGTTCAACATGAAGGAGAACTGATTCATCAGCCAAAGGAGGACAGTCCGTGGTTTCCTCCAATGAAACATTGTAATGGTTAAACCCATTGCCTTACAAATTCCTTTCCCTTACTGCTGAGCCCCTCCCTCTCACTGGGAACTGTCTGAGGCAGAACTACACTCTTCACAATATTGCTCTCATATCTGACCCCAAGCTGACCTTCTGATCAGACACCTACACAATCACAAACACCAGGAATTCCAATCTCTTAAACGTTGTTTGTCTCCTCCTCACCCCAGCTCCATTGCTACTGAAACCCCTTACCCGTGTCGGTGTCGCCTTAAACTTGATGAATTTGAAACGGAACCCTTGATTCCGTGACTGACACAGAATCTGGTTTCGGACTCCCCCATGATGGGAAACACCCTCTCACTATTTATCCTGTCAAACCCCTTAAGAATCTGATGGTGGGGTTTGATTGTAGGTGGTGGAAATGGCAGAGGATGATGTGTTGTATCTGGGTGGAAGGTAAGGACTTGGGGAGGGTTCTATCCTTGCAGTTGGAGGTGTGGGTTTCAAATACAGAGGTGCGAGAAGTGGAGGAGACACATTCGATGGTATTGACTACGTGGGAGGGGAAATTGCAGTCCTTGAAAAACAGGGCAATTTGGTATGTTCAGGTGTTACTGGAACACTGCAGTAAGCGTGAGACAGAGATGTTGGCCAGTGAACAGGCTCGTGTGTTAAAGTGGCAGGCAGCTGGAAGCTCGGGGTCTGTTTTTGCAGCAGAATGTAGATCATCAGTCGCCATTTCCGTCACCTCCACTGAGATGCTGCCAGACACAGGTCCCTGTCCCCTCCATTAACAGCTATGCACCCTCCCAGCCAGATCGTAATCCATTCCTTTGTCTTTCCAAATGTTCTGGTCTCTCTTTGGGTTCTGTCCCTGCCTATTATTTACTCTTTAATCCCTATCTCCTGCAATACAAAAATCTGCAGGTTAGTTGAATTGGCCAAGCTAAATTTCCCATAATGCTTAGGGATGTGTAGGTTAGGTGCATTAGTCACGATAAATATACAGTAATAGGGTAGGGGAATGGGTCTGGATGGGATACTCTGCGGAGGAACGTTGTGGACTTTTTGGGCCGAATGGCCTGTTTCCACACTGTCAGGATTCTAATTTTCCCAGCTCCCATCGGTTCTGAGGAAGGGCCACTGGACAGATTTCTGTTCCCAGATGCTGCCAGACCTGCTCAGCTTTCCCAGCACCTTCTGCTTGTTGTTCCTGATTGACACCATCCATACACCTTCTGGATTTGATTCAGACAGGGGGAGGATCCCACCACTGACCTCACAATGGGGTCCAGCTGATTGATGGCAGCTTCGGACCAATAGGAAAAGGTTGTGGGACTGGTGGACCAAGTGGAACCAGCTGGTCATCCAAACAATGGGAGTGAATGAGGGGTGTGGCCAGTGGGATGACACGTCACCAGTAACTCTGCTGATGCAGTGCCACGTGACTTTGCCGTTGGTAAATGTGGGAGTTAGCAAACAGGGAAGGGGAGAGTGGCCTTGGAGACGGAGATAATGAGTCACTTTAGATTGGGAAGTTTTAATTACACTCTGTGCGGGTCGTTAGTCTGAATTAGAAACTCTGGGTCCCGTGTTTGCAGCAGATGGGAAAATGGCTGCGGCCCTCAGGCGGTGATAGGACCTGGGATATGGTCGCCATCTTTATTAGGGGCAAGGTACAGGTGAGGCGCATGTGCATGTCCCCTTCCTAGGATGGGGGGTGCGATTTGAAGAGAGGCATTTACACATCAAGCGCATACCAAGAGAAAAGTATGTCTTTATATTCTTCCTGCACTGACTGAGAATTTTGTTTTGTGAATTCATTTCATTAGGATATTAAATCAGAATAATTGAGGCTGGGATCTCAAAAGCAAGTTTTCACAGTCAATTGGGTCATCAGGATCTGAATATCATTGGCATTTAAATGTGGAAGGAGAAGGGTTTGTCTGTTCTGTTTGTGGGAAAATATCCCCAATGTTTTTGTTAAGCAGAAAGATGTATAAATTCATGGTTGGGTCATCTGTTGGGTATGTGCTCTGTTCTGGGCCCTGCAGCTGAGGAAGGAGATATTGGTCTGAGAGGGAGCACAGATTTATCCAGATTACACCTCGTCTCTTTGTAAGAACTCTCAGATTTAGACCCAATCACCCACTTCATGATGTTACCTGTAAACTTCATATTTTCAATTACCTGAAAACTTCCCATTAAAAGTCCTTTTGGATTCAAATTCCAGTACATTTTCATTTGGAATGTTCCAGCTTCTGACAACTGTCTGTTCATTCAGAAACTGCTGAGGTCCATGTTAACTCTGGGGTTACAAAGGGCTGAGCTGAAAGATGAGGTGCTGTCCCTGAGCTCCCATTGAGATGCATTGGAACAGGACAGGAGGCTGAGGGCAGTGTAGGTGTGAGCAGACAATGAAAATGACAGGGCTGCACTGTGAGGGCTGCTTGGCTCAATGAGAGTGTTTTGGAGTTGGGTGTAAACAGAGTGAGGTGAGACAGGGAGAAGGTGAAGCTGAAACTCCATTTTAGTTCAGGCCGTTCAGAAATTCACAGTCCCAATGGGAGCAGCCAGTTTTTAAGTGATACCTGCGGAATATTTGTTAACAGTTTTTAAAGTACTTTTCCTGAGGGCAGTTGAGAGTTAACCACATTGCTGTGGGTCTGGAGTCACATGTAGGCCAGACCAGGTGAGGATGACCGTTTCCTTCCCTGCAGGACATTAGTGAACCAGATGGGTTTCTAACAATCGACAATAGTTTCATGGTCATCATTTGCCTTTTCATTCTCGATTGTACTGAATTCCGATGCAGCCATCAGCCATGTTGGGATTCTATCCCTAATCCTCGGAACACTGTACATATCACTCATCTAGCAGGAATACCATTAAGCCATTGCCTCCCTTTTTAACAATGTTTAAAAGAAAGTTCCATGATTCTGCGTGTACAATTTGAGATAAAACACTGCAATGTCCATGTGTGAGCCTCTCCAAAAGGTCAATCAACAGAAATTTGTTTGGGGGTGAAATATTTCACTTTTTTGGGCCAGTTTATGAAACAAAAATGAATCTAAATAAAAATCTTAAGCCACGGCCATGTAATTTCTGAAGCCGGAAGGGGATTACGGAGACAGGGAGGGTTGTGGGGCCAGAGGGGGATTGTTGTCCAAACATCACTGTGGTGTACATGGACTGCAGCATTTCAGGAAGGCGGTTAACCACCACTTTCTCCAAGACAAGTAAAGGTGGCCAATAAATACTGGTCTGGGCAGCAAAGGCAACCCCCAGTGAATAAAACCTAGCAGTGACCTCTTTGAGCTGACTGGCTGTGAAGTTAAAAACCTCTCTGGAAAATGGAGTGGGCAGAGAAGAGAAACAGTGACATTTCACAGCTGGCCTCAGAGAGACCTCACCCTTGGAAGTACTCAGAGCCGGGGATCAGCTCAGTGAGTTTCAGTCTCTTCAAATATCAATCTTAGTCGGTTTTATTTTATTCAATCTACAATAGTGAGTAAGGTGAGGATTTCTTTTTAATGCCTTGGGGTCTCTTGATAAAATACTAAGATATGAACTGTAAGCATTAAGTTATTCTCGGGCAGTATTTTTCGAGCAGTAAGACTGTGCCTTTGTCTTGGTCTGTAGATTGTTAAGGCGGAGAGATGGCCTGTTGTAGAGTGGCGTGCTGTTCCTGTCGGATGTGGGAGATTAGGGATGACCATCTTACTGGGCTTGTATTATAGATTCTCTCCCAATAGTCAGCGGGGAATTGAGACACAATTTTACCAGGAGACCTCAGTTATATGTCAGAATAATATGGATGTAATGATAAGTGGTTTTAACTTTACCAACATGTCCTCGGAGTGCTGTAGTGTTACGGGCTTGGATGGAAAGGTATTTGTTCAGTGTGTATGAGAACATTTCAGATTCAGCTTGTAGGATGTACCTACGAGAGAAGGAACAAAACCTGACCTGTTTTCTTTATTCATTCACAGGATGAGGCTGTCACTGGCTCGGCCAGCATTTATTGCTGCGTTTACCCAGAGGGCAGTTAAGAGTCAACCACGTTGCTATCGGTCTGGAGTTCCATGCAGACCAGACCAGGTAAGAATGGCATTTTCCTTCCCTAAAGGTCGGGAGTGAGCCACATTAGTTTTTCCAACAATTGACAATGGATTCCTTGTCGTCACTAGATTTTTTTTTCCAGATATTTATTGAATTCACGTTCCAAAATCTGCCATGATGGGATTCAAACCCGGGTCCCCAGAACGTTATCTGGATCTCTGGATTAACTATCTGGCGATAATTTCACTCCGTCATCACTGCCACTTAGGAAATGAGGGGCAGGGTGAGTGACTGAGGTATCAGTGGGCAGCACATCAGCACCAAAGATCCCACAGTATTGTGGCTCAGTGGTTAGCGCTGCTTCCTCAGCACCAGGGACCTGGGCTTGATTCCAGCCTCAGGTGACTGCCCGTGTTCAAGTTGGTACATTCTCCCCAGTATCTGTAAGGGTTTCCTTCAGGTGTTCCAGTTTGCTCCCACAGTCCAAAGATGTGCAGGTTAGTTGGATAAACCACGTTAAATTTCCCATAGTGTCCAGATGCAGTATATGAGGTTTTGGGATGTGCAGGCAAATCTCTGCCTGATGTGAAAAGATCCTTTTGGGGTTTTGGACAGAGGTCAGAGGGAGGTGTGGCCGCACGATTTACATTTCCCATGGCGGCAAGGGAGGATCAAGGGTGGGGAGGGTGTGGACCAAACAAGGAAGGCGTGGCAGGAATGGTCTCTGCGGAACGCAGATAGGGGTTGGAGAGGGAAATATGTCTCTGGTGGTGGGGTCTGACTTTAGGTAGCAGAAATAACAGAGGTTAATGTGCTGTATCTGGAGATGAGTGGGGTGGAAGGTGAAGACCGCAGGGTTATATTCTTCATTGTGGCTGGAGGGGTGGGGTAAAGGCGGAGGTGCGGGAAGTGGAGGATATGTGTTGGAGGGCATTGTTGATCAAGTCAGAGGAAAATTACGGTCCTTGAAATCGGCCTTTCTGGGATGTCCTGGAATAGGATCCAAAGAGATTAAACAAATATATCACAGACAAAAGATTAACTGGACCAGAGAATAGGACCCCTTAAAGGTCAACAAGGCTGTCTATGGAACCACAGGGGGTGCGAAAGATATGCAAATGTTTCACGTCATTTTTACTGGAGAAGTATATGGAAGCTCGAGAGTTTGGAGAAATAAACACTGGTAACTTGAAAAGTGTCCATGTTACAGAGGAGGTGGTACTGGATGTCTTAAATCTCATCAAGGTGGATAAAGCCCTGGATCCTGATCAGGTGTATCCTGGAACTTTCTGGAAATCTAGGGAAGTGATTGTTGGGCCTCTCCTGAGGTATTTGTATCGTTGATAGCAACAGGTGAGGTGCCATTATTTTTAAAAGGTGGTAAGGAGAGGCCGTGGAACAAGAAAACAGTGAGCCTGAAGTCAGTGGCAGGCAAGTTGTTGGAAGGGATTCTGAGGGACAGGATATACATCTATTTGGAAAAGTAAGGAATGATCAGGGAGAGTCAATGTGGCTTTGTACATGCACAATTGTGTCTCACTAACTTGAGTGAGCATTTTGAAGTGTCAAAGAAAATTGATTAAGCCAGGCGGTGAATGTTGTTTATATGGACATTCAACAAGGTTCCACAAAGCAGACTGGTTAGCAGGGTTAGATAACATGGAATGAAGGGAGAGCAAGCCATTACAAAACTACCTTGAAGGTAGGAGACAGAGGATGATGATGGAGGGTTGCTTTGCGGACTGGAGGCCTGTGAGCAGCAATGTGCTGCAAGGATGGATATTGGGCCCTTAAATAAATGACTTGGGTGTGAATATATGAGGTATGGTCAGTAGGTTTACAGAAGACACTAAAATTGGAGGTGTAGTGGATAGTGAATATGGTTAGTTCAGAATACAACAGGATCTTGATCAGATGGGCCATTGGAGCAAGGGATGGCAGACGGAGTTCAATTTAGATAAATGCGAGCTGTTGGATTTTGGAAAGGCAAATCAGGGCAGGACTTAATACACTTAATAGTAA
Source organism: Chiloscyllium punctatum (assembly GCF_047496795.1). NCBI lineage: Eukaryota > Metazoa > Chordata > Chondrichthyes > Orectolobiformes > Hemiscylliidae > Chiloscyllium > Chiloscyllium punctatum. The sequence goes on from NC_092752.1 coordinate 49,529,159, forward strand.
AGTCCTGGGGAACATTGCTGAACAAAGAGACCTTGGAGTGCAGGTTCCTAGTTCCTTGAAAGTAGAGTCACAGGTAGGCGGGGTTGTGAATGCAGCATTTGGTACGCTCCCCGTTATTGGTCAATGCATTGAATGCGGCTGTTGTGAAGTCATATTGTGGCTGGACAGGGAACTGATTAAGGCCCTTCTGGAATTCTGTTTTCGGTTCCAATCTCCCTGTTCTCGGAATAACGTTGAGAAACTTGAAAGGGTTCAGAAAACATTTGCAAGGATTTTGCCAGGGTTGGACGGTTTGAGCTATTGGGAAAGGCTGAATAGGCTGGGACTATTTTCCCTGGAGAGTTGGAGGCTGAGAGGTGATCTCATAAAATCATGAAGGGCATGGATAAAGTGAGCAGTCAGGGACTTTTTCCCAAGTTCGGTGGGTCCCGAACTAGAGGGTACAGGCTTAAGGTGAGAGGGAAAAGATTTAAAAGGGATCTAAGGGGCAACTTGTTCATGTTGAGGGCATTGCAAGTATGGAATGAACTGCCAGAGGAAGGGGTGGAGGCTAGTACAATTGCAGCATTTAAAAGGCATTTGATTGGGTACATGAAGAGGAAGGATTTAGAGGGATAAGGTTGAACCGCTGGCAAATGGGACTCTATTAATGCTCTCCGTTATTGATCAATGCATTGAATACAGAAGCTGGGATGTCATATCGTGGCTGGACAGGACATTGATTAAGCCACTTCTGGAATTCTGTTTTCAGTTTGAATTACTCTGTTCTGGGAAGGATGTTGTGAAACTTGAAAAGGTTTGGACAAGATTTACAAAAACGTTGCCAGGATTGGAGGATTTGGGCTACAGGGAGAGGCTGAATAGGCTGGGGCTATTTTCTCTGGAGAGTCAAAGACTGAGAGGTGACTTCATGGAGATTTATAAAATCACGAGGGGCGTGGGTAAGGTGAGCAGCCAGGGTCCTATTTCCTCAGGTTAGGTGAGTCCAAAACTAGAGCACCTGGGTTTAAGTTGAGGGCAAAGATTTAAAAGGGATCTAAATGGCAACGTTTTCAAGCTGAGTGTGGTGTGTGTATGGGAGGGGCTACCAGATGAAGTAGTGGAGGCTGAAAAATCACAACATTTAAAAGGCTTCCAATTGGGTACATGAGTAGAAAGGGTTTTGATGGATACAGGCCAATATCTGGTAAATGGGAATCCATTAGTTTAGGATTCCTTGTTGGCACGGACGAATTGGACCGAAAGTCTGTTTCTTTGATCTTAATAAATTAAGATGCATTCCTCTCTTTTGCGGAGAGCTAGCTGAAACACAAATAATTATCCTTGGAGCTGAGAAGGTGAAGCAGTGATTTCGATCTGGTGCAGATTTGGTTCCGGGGTCTTGAATTTGCAGAGAGAGAGAGGAATTGTTCACACTGTCACAATTTTTAGTAACTACTTTCAAGTAATTGGCAAATAATACCAGGTGAAAATGTGAACACTATTTTATTCAGTAAGTTCTGAGCATCTGGACCAGTCTGAACGACACAGATTCAGCAGGTAATCTGAAACAGACTTAGAATTTTATTTTTTAAGGAAAGATTTGGGGGGCTTTGGGCACATGGGAGGGGACTTGGGACAGATTTGCAGCATCTCCAAAGGGAGAGGGTACAGCCCCAATGGGCTGAATAGCCCCCAGGCCCTGCGCTCTTTGATACTGTCCCATTCACTGTGAATGATTAGATTACTTACAGTGTGGAAACAGGCCCTTCGGCCCAACAAGTCCACACCGCCCCGCCGAAGCGCAACCCACCCATACCCCTACATTTACCCCTTACCTAACATGACGGGCAATTTAGCATGGCCAATTCACCTGACCTGCACATCTTTGGACTGTGGGATTTACACATCAATGAGTCGAAATCTGCAACTCCACTCCAAGCGACCAAAGACCCAACAGCAATCCAGGTCCACTCAACACATCGCACCAGCTGCACGACACCTTAATCTTCCACCACAAGTTCCGTGTCTCACGATCCTGCCCCACCAGCCACCTGACAAAGGAGCAGTACTGCAAAAGCCCCCACTTCCAAACAAACATGCTGGACCATAACCCAGTGTAGCATGATTTTAAACTAAATATATTTAAGCTAGTTTTCAAAACCGTAACTGATTATCTGGGTTGATTAGATGGAATCATTTTCACCTCTAGGAATTTAGTTTCTTACAGAGTCATTCAGCACAGAAACAGACCCTTCAGTCCAAATCATCCATGCTGACCAAGTTTCCCAAACTAAAGTAGTCTCACTCACCTGAGTTTGGCCCATATCACTCTAAACCCTTCCTATCCATGTATCTGTCCAAATGTCTTTTAGATGTTGTAGCTGTATCTGCATTCATCACTTCCTGAAGCTCATCCCAGGGCAGAGAGAGGGATTAGCCCTCCACTCTCATCACAATGGGGCCCGGCTGATTGATGGCAGCTCCAGACCAATGGGAGGAGAATCTGTGTGGTCCTGCAGCCAATGGGATTGAATGAGGGGTGTGGCCAGCAAGACAACACCTGTCCATGAGCTGTGCGGGTGCAGTGTCACTGTTTGGGGTTGGGAGAGACAGCAGAGACTGGGACAGAGGCTGTTGGACCTGAATTACAAACTCCCGGTAAATAAAAACCAAATGAACTGCGGAAGATGTAAATCAGAAACAACAACCAGGAGGTTCTGGAAAAGCTCAGCAGGTCTGGCAGTATCTGTGATGAAAAATCAGAGTTAAAGTTTCAGATTCAGTGTCCCTTCCACAGAACAGATATTACTGAGAAAAAAAGGTCAGTTTATGTGCAGAAGTTAGTGTGGGGGGGAAGATAAAAGGAATAGAGGACAGGTGGGGATAGAGTGAGAAGAACGGTTGGATAAAGGAGTGGATAACGATCTGGCTGGGGGAGGGTCATTAGCTGTTAATGGAGACTGTTAGTGGCTAACCATAGGTAGTGTGTAATGGCAGGCTGTGAGAACGAGGCCTGGTGTGTGGGATGGAGGGCTATGACATGAGGTTGTTAACTTATGGTTAGCCACTAACTGTCTCCATTGTAAGCTGTTGCCAACCTATATCACTCCACGATTGGAGCTGCCGAGGACACAAACCTTTGGAATATCTTCCCTATCTCCCTCTCTCTGCCTTAAAGATGTATCTAAAAATCGTTCTCTTTAATCAACGTTTCCATCATTTGTGAAGCATTTTAGGATGTTTGTCAATGTGAAAGGCTCCATGCAATGCAGGTAGTTGTTGTTATTGTCTGACATCAGGAGAAACAGGGATGAGCCCTCTCTCTCTCTCTCTCTCTCTCTCTCTGAGACCTGATGAACAGCAAAAGCAGGAAGCACTGAGCATGCTCCAGCCCACAATGGGCCTCGGATTATTGATGTCAGCGCAGGACCAATAAGAGTGGGGGAACAGGGTCTAGAGGTGCTAGTTGGTCCTTCAACCAATCGGAGTGAATGAGGGGCAGGACAATACTCAACCACATGATAAACTTCACGGACAGCACAGTGTTGTTGTGACCAAGGCATTGGAAATGTGTGAAGGTGAAGGGCAGGGGAAAGGAAAGGCATATTGACCAGGAAGAGAAGGAAATTTTCATGGTATGGGATGAGAGGTTTTACAGAACTTAGTGCACATTGTAAAACACAAATTTGAAAATCCCAAATTCTGCACCATTTTCCCTCCCTATAATGCATTTTGCACTCCCTGAAATATCAACTGTGTATTTCTCCCTCCACAGATACCAGTGATCGGTGCCAAAGCCCCATTGCCTGTGGAGAAGGTGATGTTTGACTTCCTTGTACAGCTGCAGTTCGTGTGGTGAAGGTGCTCCCACAATGTGTTTGGGTAAGAGCTGTTATAGATTATTCACTCAGTAACATTGAAGAGTTGACCATGTATGTGCAAATCAACAACCGTTTGTTTTTTTTTAATCATGTTTATAATTCCATAGAAATACTATTGAGAACTTCTGACATAAGGCCAAAGATGGGGATATTAAGTCAGGTGATCAAAAGAATTGCATAATATAGCAGGTTTTCAGGAATACCTTAAAGGAGGAAAGCAGGTCTGAGGGGGTTAGGGTGGGAATTCCAGACCGTGTTGCCTTGGCAACAGTAGAAACAGCCAGACCAGTGAAGCAATGAATAAACACATCATTGGGAGTCTGAAAGAAAATGAGTTGTCAGGGTCTCACGGGTTGTGTGGTGCAGGGAGACAGGGATGTTCACAGCCAGGAATTACATCAAGGGTGAGAATTTTAAATTGTTGCTTGTTAATAGGAGCCTTTTGATGGATCAACAAGTTTTGGTACAAGTGAGCACTTAGGCAGTAGGGTTTTAGATACTCTTGAGATTACATGTAAGTTGAATGTGGGAGGCTGGCCAGGACTGTGTTTGGATAATGAAGTCTGGAGATAACACAGGGATGGACGATTATTTCAGTAAATGAGCTGAGACTAGGGTGGAGTTGGGTGATGTCACTGATGTAGAAATAGTGCTTTTGGAGTTGGGCTGCTGCTCCTCCTCCTCATTACTCCCCCTCCCTAATTCACAGATATTGTTCCTTGTTCTATCTGTCTGCCTTTTCTGGTTATGTCTTTCTCTCCCATTCTGCTACAAACTAATATTTGAACCCACCGTTTATGCAATAACCTACTCCATCCCGACTCTCCCTTTCCTTTCTGAATTCCTTGTATTTGGTGTCCCTTAAGGATCTCTCCTTGGTCCCTCCTGTTTCTCACCTACATACTGCCAGGAGGTGACATCGTCCAAAAGCACCATGTTAGGTTTCACATGTACACTGACAATGCCCAGCTCTCCCTCCCCACCATCCGTCTCCATTACTCAGTTATCAAACTGCTCATCACACTCCCACTACGCCATTGGCTGCAATTTCCTGCGACGGAACGTTGCAGTGGTTAAACCCATTGCCTTCAGTTGCTATTACAAATTACTTTCCCTTACTGCTGAGCCCCTCCCTCTCCCTGGGAACTGTCTGAGACAGAACCACACTCTTGACAATATTGCTCTCATCTCTGACCCCAAGGTGACCGTCTGATCAGACATCTACACAATCACAAACACCAGGAATTCCAATCTCTTAAATGTTGCTTGTCTCCACCTCACCCCAGCTCCATTGCTGCTGAAACCCCTGACCCGTGTCGGTGTTGCCTTAAACTTGACGAATCCAAAACAGAATAGAGTAACAAAAAGATGGGGTACTGGGCTAATGGTCGGATACTTGGCAGTGTGGAAGAGCAGAGGGATCTTGGTATCCATGTACACAGATCTCTGAAAGTTGCCACCCAGGTAAATAGTGCAGTGAAGAAGGCATATGGCGTACTGGCTTTTATTGGTAGAGGAATTGAGTTCCGGAATCCTGAGGTCATGCTGCAGTTGTATAAGACTCTGGTGCGGCCGCATCTGGAATATTGTGTGCAGTTTTGGTCGCCATACTATAGGAAGGATGTGGAGGCACTGGAACGGGTGCAGAGGAAGTTTACCAGGATGTTGCCTGGTATGGTAGGAAGATCCTATGAGGAAAGGCTGAGGCACTTGGGGTTGTTTTCATTGGAGAAAAGAAGGTTTAGGGGTGACTTGATAGAGGTGTACAAGATGATTAGGGGGTTAGATAGGGTTGACAGTGAGAACCTTTTTCCACGTATGGAGTCAGCTATTACAAGGGGGCATAGCTTTAAATTAAGGGGGGGTAGATATAGGACAGATGTTAGGGGTAGGTTCTTCACTCAGCGAGTCGTAAGTTCATGGAATGCCCTGCCAGTAGCAGTGGTGGACTCTCCCTCTTTATGGGTATTTAAGCGGGCATTGGATAGGTATATGGAGGAGAGTGGGTTAGTGTAGGTTAGGTGGGCTTTGATCGGCGCAACATCGAGGGCCGAAGGGCCTGTACTGCGCTGTATTTTTCTATGTTCTATGTTCTAGAACCCGTGATTCGGTGACTGACCCAGAATCTGGTGCCAGACTCCCTCATGATGGGAAACATCTCTCTGTATTTACCCTGTCAAACTCCTTAAAAATCCTACATGTTACAATGAGTTCCCCTCTCATTCTTCCTAAATCCAGTGAGTAGAGTCCCAACCTCTTCAGCCTTTTCTTTAAAGATAATCCCTCCAAACCAGGGTTCATCCCAGTCAATCTTCTGTGAAATGCCTCTGATGGAATGATGTATTTCCTTAAATAAAGGGACCAAACCTTCTGTCATTACTCCAGATGTGGTCTCACTCGCACTTTATAAAGTTACTCTCAGGTATATGCTCCAAACAATTCCCTTTAAACTTGCACAGATGTTGTTGGAAATGCTCAGCAGGTCATGCAACATCTGTGAAGAAAAATCAGTTAAGATTTCGGGTCTGGTCACCCTTCCTCAGATACGTTAACTCTAATTTCTTTTCACAGATGCTGCTAGACCTGCTGAGCTTTTCCAGAATCTTCTGTTTCTCTTCCTGGTTTACAACATCTTCAGTTGTTTCGGTTTTCATATCCTTTAAACTTACCATCTCTCTTCTAGAATTTGTCATTTCCACCTTGGGGAAAAAAGATTCACATTTGTATGGACTCCCCTACTCTGGGGGGGAAAAAAAAAACCATGACTAGTCACCCTATCATTGCTCCTCATAATTTTATAAAGTGTAATAAAGCCACCTAAAGTGCCCAGTGCTGCAGGGAAATAGCCTCAGCCTATTCAGCCTCTCCCTATGGTTCAAATGTTCCAATACTGGCAACACCCTAGTAAAACTTTTCTGAACTCTTGCAAGTTTCCCACCATCTTTCCTATAGCAGGGAGACTGGAATTGAAAGCCGTCTGGGGATTCCAAAAGTGGCCGAGCCAATAAACTGTACAACCTAAACATGATCTCCCAACTCCTATCCTCAATGCACTGCCCAATAACAGCTAGCATACCGCACAACACCTTCACCGACCTGTCTACCTTCAACCCCACTTTCAAGGAACTAACAACCCACACTGCATGGTCTGTTTGTCTGTCAACACTTCCCAGGAACTTGTCATTAAGAGATTGTGTCATATTCTGGTAACATCTTTCTGAAATCAGGGAGACCACAATTGAATACAGTATTCTAAAACTGGCCTCCCCAATGCCCTACTCAGCCACAACGTGCCCTCCTAATCCCTATACTCAGTGACAGAATCCCTACAGTGTGGAAGCAGGCCTTTCGGCCCATGAGACCATCCCAACCATCGGAACAGCATTCCACCCTAACTCTGTAACCTACCATTACCCAAAGCTCATCCAGCTAACCTGCATGTCTTTGGATTTGTGGGAGGAAATTAAGAGCACCCAGAGGAAGCCCGCGCAGACACACAGGGAGAACGTGCAAACACCACACAGACAGTGGAATCGAACCAGAGTACATTTATTGATCAGCACATTCCATTCAATGTTAGTGTCCCAAATGCCACGTTCAGCACCTGATCTCCCTGAAACTTCACTTTCCAAGAACTATGCAGTTGTTCTGAGCCCTTCAGAGGGAATTAAGGTGAGGAGGAGAAAACTGGAACAGGGTTGAGTTTTTGTTCTATAAAATAACTCTCCATCTTCCCCCTCTGTTCCCCCCCCCCGTCTCCCCCCTCTCCCCCCACTCTGTCTGTTCCCCCTCCCTCCATCGGCCTGTTGTCCCAACTTCGGCCTGTCTCTCCTCCCCTCCCACAGTCGTCCTGTTCCCACCCTCTGTCAGCCTGTCTCCACTCCCCCTCCTCCCCCCTACTCCCCACACACACCCCCAATTGGCCTGTTTCCCCCCCCCCCCCTCAGCCTGTTCCTCCTGCCCCCACCCCTACTGTCTCTTCCCCCTCTTTGTTCGTCGCCTTCCCCCCCAGGTCTGTTTCCCCCTTTCTGTCAGTCGCACCCCCTCCTCTGCTCCCTTCCTCTCTAATCCTATTTTCTGTCCCCACCTGTCACTGGGCCACCCCTCTCTATCCCCCCTCTCTTTCCCCACCCATTTCAGTCCCAACCCTCTCGATCCACCACCCCCTGTCTACCTACCCTCCCTTCCAGTCCCCTAGTTCTGTAGTCCTCCACTGCAGGGCAAATATCTTGCCTATTTACCCTATCCATGCCCAGCCTGATTTTAAAAATCTCTTTCAGGTCACCATTCAGCCTCTGACACTTCAGGGAAAACAACCTATCCAACCCTGGCAACATGCTATAATTCTTTTCTGATCTCGTTAAAGTTTAAGAACATCCATCTGATAGGAAGGAGAACAGAATTCTATGGAATATTGATTTGGCAACTTTTGCAATGTCCTGTACATCCGCAATATGACCTCCCAACCCCTATACTCAATGCTCTGACCAGTAAAGACAAGCAGACCAACTGCCGCCTTCACGATCCTATCTACTTGCTACTCTACTTTCAAGGAACTATGAACCTGCACTCCAAGGACTCTTTGTTTAGCAGCACTCCCTAGGAACTTACTATTAACTGTATAGGTCCTGCTAAAGTTTGCTTTTCCAAAATGCAGCAGCTTGCATTTTTCTAAACTGAACTCCTCAGCCCATCACCCATTTGATCCAGATCCTCTTGTACTCTGAGGTAATCTTTTTCACTGTCTACTACACCTCCCATTTTGGTGTCATCTGCAAACTTACTTACAATACCTCTTATGTTCACATCCAAATCATGGATATAAATGGCAAAAAGTAGTGGATCCAGCACTGATCCTTGTGACACTCCACTGGTCACAGGCCTCCAGCCTGAAAAGCCCCCTCTGCCTTCTACCTTCGGGCCAGTTCTGTACTCCATGCGATCTAACCTTGCTGACCAGTTTCCCATGAGGAACCTTGTCGAACACATTACTGAAGTCCATGCTCTGACCTCAGCAATCCTCTTTGTTACTTCTTCAAAAAAACTGAGTCAAATTCATGAGATATGATTTCCCATGCACAAAGCTGTTATTAGTATCCAGGATTTAACTCTGTACATTGGGGTCTGCGTTGCCCAGTTATAGGGGTTAATATTCTGGATGAAGTTCAAGTACACCAGCATTTTGTCAGTGAGTCTGTATTGAGTCTTGTTAATGTCACCAACACAGGGGAGTTCCTTTTGAAAGGCAGTCCCTGTATCCCTTGCCCACCAGGAAATAGTGTAAGTGTCCTTACCTCTGGATGAGGAGGATCAGGCTCAGAGTTTGGTAACAGCATCTTTGAAGAGGCTGATTGGAAAACATGCCCAAGCCACCAGGCCATACAGTCTCCCAGCTGTCCCTGCCTGAGCCTCCAAACAGAACCTTCCTGTAGTGTCTCTCCTGTCAGACTCTCCCATTGCTCAGTTTGTCCAGGATCCCCTCCTGCTGCTGCACTGCTCCTGTCCCTCACTGACCGGTCCATCCCCCAGTGTCCTCCATATTCGTTCACTGTTCACAATCCCATTGACCCAGTCCTCCAGCCATGTCCCCTCCACTCCATAGAGACGGCTCAGTGGTTAGCACTGCTGCCTCACAGCATCAGGTACCCGGGTTCAATTCCGGCCACGGGCGACTGTCTGTGTGGAGTTTGCACATTCTCCCCGTGTCTGAGCGGGTTTCCTCCCACAATCCAAAGATGTGCAGGGCAGGTGAATTGGCCATTCTAAATTGCCCATAGTATTAGTTACATTAGTTAGGGGACATGGGTCTGTGTATGTTACTGTTTGCAGGGTCAGTATGGACTTGTTTGGCCGAAGGGCCTGTTTCCATACTGTAGGGATTCTGATATATTGGGCAGCAACTGCTATCAATCACCCGGACTCCTGTATGATCGGGAGCACGTACTGTAGGAGGGGAGACCAGTGCACGGGTGCAGTGCTGGCCAACAGTGGGAGTATGTGCAGTATAGGTCAGTGCCTGGGAAGGAGGCTGTGGGTGTGAGGGATTAATCTGTCATTAGCAGCTTCATCCCTCTGGGAGCAGGACCCAGAGGAATGGCCCCTTTCTTGCAACCCTGACATGTGATCAGACTATCAGTGGTGCAGCGTTTTGCAGAAAGTTATCAGAACTCTTTTGCGAAGATTCAGGGTTGTTATGGAAAGGGACAAGGATGGGCTTGCAATTAGAATTCTAATTTGGCTCATTTTAGTCAGATGGGTCTTGGCCAGAGTGTGCAGGAAGCAGTGTATGCAGGGTGGTTCTCATCAGGAGCTAGGAAACTGAATTCGAAGAGAGAGTGTGTGAGAACTGGGTGTGGAGGAAAGGAGAGGGAGGTTTGGTTTGGATTTCAGTTCACAGAAGAGAGAAATTGTGAGACTGAGGATTAAAGCTTTGGGGGAACAAGGAAACTACAGTTTAATACTACAATTGTCTTATAAATTTCCATCTTGTATTAACAGTGGTAACTTGTGTGCTCTGTTGTATGGTACTGAAAGGGTGGATTTGCGGATGAGAAATACAAATTGTACTTCATGTTCAGATCTGATAGTTACTTGATCCGTGCCGATCTGAATATCATTGGCCTTTTCATCTGGAAGGAAAGGTGTGCATTCTGTCCGTGGGCGAATATTTCAAATGTCAGTGTGACTGCAAAAGTACTGAGACACAGCCAAGTCCATGTCAGCGTGGTGAGTGTGGAGAGAGGTTTCATTTGTTTTTTGAAAGTCTGGAAAATCATGGCACATTTCCCAGGAACAATGAAGCCACAACTTTGCTTTGTAGAAGGACAAGTCTTTAATTAACTATGCAACCAGAGAGACACAAGGATAGCTGCACCGTGGGAAACACTATGAAAACGGGATTGTTGTAAAGGAGTTCATTCTCGATCATGGATTGTAATCCATTGGCATTGTCACGTCGGTTCCAGCGCCGTGGGGAAATACTGGAAATATGATGAATGTAATGTAGGGTTCAGTTATTCAACTGTAAGAAGTGCAGAACAATCTACAAGGATGTTGCCAGGGCTCAGGGGTCTGAGTTATAGGGAGAGGTTGGACAAGTGAGGATTTTATGTTTAGAGCAGAGGAATCTGAGGGGGTTCTTTTCTAGAAGTGTATAAGACCATGAGAGGCATGGATAAGGTGAATGCACTCGGTCTTTTTCCCAGGAACTCCAGGATTGGACGGCTTGATTGGATCAGTTTAAGGTTAGAGGAGAAAGAATAAAAGGGAAGCTGAGGGGCAACTGTTTTACACAGAGGGTGGTATGTATATGGAATGAGCTGCCAGGAACACTCCCAACAGGTAAAAGACATTTGGACAAATACATGGAAAGGAAAGGGTCTGAAGCAAATGGGCCAAGTGCAGGGAAATGGGGTTAGTGTGGATGGACATTCTGGTCGGCATGGGCCAGTTTGGGCCAAATGGCCTGTCTCTGCTGTTGGATTCTATAATTCTAAGTGCATTTGCTATTTCTCCCACTAACTCTGTTGGTATCCTGGGATGTATTCCATTAGGGTAATGAGACTTGTGTACCTTTAGCTCCATTAACTTGCCCAGCTCTAACTCTTTCATGATAACGGTTATTATCTAGGTCCTCACCTTCCTCAGTCTCCTTATCAATTACTGACATGCTGTTCGTATTCTCCACTGTGAAGACTGACTGCTGTGCACTCATATTCCTGAACCCTGCTGGATCGGAATAACTCGGCACAACTCTGAGAGATCTTCTTTGAGTCTTTATTGATGAAACATGGCAGTTACATGGATGGTGTACATGCAAAACACCTCCAGGTAGCATCAGGTAACTCCCCGCCTGTCCGATGTACAGCTCCCATTCTTATACCTTAGTGGTTTGGGACTTTGAATAGAGACTGTCTCTCAGTATTATCTCCATGGCGACGGCAGTTAGAAAGTCTAGATCAGTTCAGTACTTTGTGGTTAAACCACACACCCCTCCCCCCACACCCCCGTGGCTCCCTCAAGTATCTGACAGGCGCTTCAGTTTCAGTGGGGTATCTATCAGGATTCTGATGTGGAGGATCCGGTGTTGGGGTGGGGTGGACAAAGTTAAAAACCACACATCACCAGGTCCAACAGGTTTATTTGGAAGTACAAGCTTTTGGAGTGTGCTGTGATTTTTAACTTGATCAGGATTATCTCTATGGTAACAGTTAAGCGCTTCAACAATTACAGAGCCATATGTTCCCCACACAATAGGTTCCCCTCTAGCAGTGTAAACTGCAATTCTGGCCCTGGGGATAGCTACTCATCACTTTTCTCCCCCAATCCCATCTCGCTTTCTGTTGATCTTTAAAGTTTTTCTAATCTCCATGGTCTTTGCCAATTTGTATGCCTTCTATTTCAATTTGATAAACGCCCTTATTTCCTTAGACACCCACGGCAGATTACTCCTTTTCCGACAGTCCTTCCTTTTCACTGATATATACTTTTGCTGAGCACTTCAAAAAATTGCTTTGATATTCCTGCACTGTCCGTCAACTTTCCCACCATGAAGTCTTTGTTTCCAGTCTACATTAGCCAATTCCTGCCTCATCTTATTGTAGTCTCCTTTTGTTTAAGCACAGGATTTTGGGATTGGATCTAATCTTCCAGCTTTCCATCTGTGTTCTAAGTTCAACCAGACTTCTCAGAATTCTTTTATCAGATTACGAGGTGAGGCGATGTTTCCTGGGTGTTTTGGTTTTCATTGTCAGAGACCTTGGCTTTGTAATAAAGTACAGGATAGATATTCACAACAGAGTATTCTGGACACTGTGAATGTACTACACAGTCTAAAACCATAAATCACTGTCTCCCCTCAGTTTAAAATTGCAAAATCATTATCTCCTACACGCTTCCTCACTGTCTAAGTTTGGAACGCGAATCCACCTGACTATCTGTCATTTTCCGAAAATCTCCTTTGGTGAAAGTGGTGAGTTTTGGATTCATCTTTCTGGTTATTACCGTAAGAAGATAAGCCCTGGGCACTGAAGAGGCAATGCAGCCCTTTGAACCAGCTCCACCATTTAATACGGTGATGATTGAGCTCACCTCGGTCTCAGCTGGATTTTCCCGCCTGCTCTCTCTCACCCTTCATCTCATTGCAAATTCAACAGCAGTGGTTAGCACTGCTGCCTCACAGCGCCAGACACCCGGGTTCAATTCCCGACACAGGCGACTGACTGTGTGGAGTTTGCACATTCTCCCCGTGTCTGCGTGGGTTTCCTCCAGGTGCTCCGGTTTCTTCCCACAGTCCAAAGATGTGCAGGTCAGGTGAATTGGCCATGCTAAATTGCCCGTAGTGTTAGGTGAAAGGGGTTAATGTAGGGGAATGGGTGGGTTGCGCTTCGGCGGGTCGGTATGGACTTGTTGGGCCGAAGGGCCTGTTTCCACACTGTAAGTAATCTAATCTAATCTAATCTAATCTGTATCTCTTCATTAAATTGTCTCATTGTCCTGGCATCCACCGCATTTTGAATAGGGAATTCCACAGATTCACAACACATCGAGATAAGTACATTCTTCCTCATGAGAATAGAACATAGAACATAGAACAATACAGCACAGAACAGGCCCTTCGGCCCACGATGTTGTGCCGAACTTCTATCCTAGATTAAGCACCCATCCATGTACCTATCCAAATGCCGCTTAAAGGTCGCCAATGAATCTGACTCTACCACTCCCACGGGCAGCGCATTCCATGCCCCCACCACACTCTGGGTAAAGAACCCACCCCTGACATCTCCCCTATACCTTCCACCCTTCACCTTAAATTTATGTCCCCTTGTAACACTCTGTTGTACCCGGGGAAAAAGTTTCTGACTGTCTACTCTATCTATTCCTCTGATCATCTTATAAACCTCTATCAAGTCACCCCTCATCCTTCGCCGTTCCAACGAGAAAAGGCCGAGAACTCTCAACCTATCCTCGTACGACCTACTCTCCATTCCAGGCAACATCCTGGTAAATCTTCTCTGCACCCTCTCCAAAGCTTCCACATCTTTCCTAAAGTGAGGCGACCAGAACTGCACACAGTACTCCAAATGTGGCCTAACCAAAGTCCTGTACAGCTGCAACATCACCTCACGACTCTTGAATTCAATCCCTCTGCTAATGAACGATAATACTCCATAGGCCTTCTTACAAACTCTATCCACCTGAGTGGCAACCTTCAAAGATCTATGTACATAGACCCCAAGATCACTCTGTTCCTCCACCTGACCAAGAACCCTACCATTAACCCTGTATTCCGCATTCTTATTTGTTCTTCCAAAATGGACAACTTCACACTTGGCAGGGTTGAACTCCATCTGCCACTCCTCAGCCCAGCTCTGCATCATATCTAAGTCCCTCTGCAGCTGACCACAGCCCTCCTCACTGTCCACAACTCCACCTATCTTTGTATCATCTGCAAATTTACTGACCCACCCTTCGACTCCCTCATCTAAGTCATTAATAAAAATTACAAACAGCAGAGGACCCAGAACTGATCCCTGCGGAACTCCACTTGTAACTGGACTCCATGCTGAATATTTACCATCTACTACCACTCTCTGACTTCGACCGGTTAGCCAGTTTTCTATCCAATTGGTCAAATTTCCCTCTATCCCATGCCTCCTGACTTTCCGCATAAGCCTACCATGGGGAACCTTATCAAATGCCTTACTAAAATCCATGTACACTACATCCACTGCTCTACCCTCATCCACATGCTTGGTCACCTCCTCGAAGAATTCAATAAGACTTGTAAGGCAAGACCTACCCTTCACAAATCCGTGCTGGCTGTCCCTAATCAAGCAGTGTCGTTCCAGATACTATTCCAGAATAGAGTCCCTATAGTGCAGAAGCAGGATATTCATCCATCGAGTCCACACCAACCCTATGATGAACATCCCATTCAGACCCACCCATTCCCTGTAACATTGCATTTCCCATGGCTAATTGTCTAACTGGCACGTGCATGGACACTGTCAGCAATTTAACATGGGCAATCCATCTAACCTGTACATCTTTGGACTGTGTGAGGAAACTGGAGAACTGCACGAAACCATGCAAACATGGGGAGAATGTGTAAACTCCACACAGTCGCCTAAGGTCCCTGACGCTGTGAGGCAGCAGTGCTCACCACTGAGCCACCTCTGCTTAAAACCTGCTGCCCCTTATTAACCTCCCTATCCCCCAATTGGCTGAATCTATGTTCCTTACTTCAGAAATCAGGTTGTCTAAGCAGATGTCTCAGTGAATCCCAGTGACAGCCCACATGTCCCATGTGTCTGCATGTGAATCTGATACACAACATCCTCCACCCCACACTTTTCATTCGCATTCCAGAGTCAGGGATCCAGTGGCTGCATGAGGACTGCAACTCCCAAATTCCGAGACAGGAACCATACGTCTGTGGGGAAACCTGGCACTGCACAAGTACAGAATGTGGGTGGGTTTTGGAGCATGTGCTTTGGGGTAACTAGTGGAAAGTATTTCACACTGTGATTGTCTGGAGGAGGAACGTATTTGCTTGTAGTATTGATCTGTTAGAGGGTCAAAGTGTCACCACACCCACATGGGACCAAGTTCCATTCCCAATTTGTCATAACACTGGAATCGACCAATGAGAAACAAAGAAGGACGTGACCCATTCTCCCAGACTGAAGGTTCCTCTTCTGTCCAGGATCTGCCACCTCCCTTTCTGTTTCCTTTTGTTTCATTCTGCTGTTACATTATTGACTTGCAGCAACTGGAGGGAAAGGAAGTTACGCTCAGAAAGGGTGCAGAGTCTAAACAGGGACAGGAAGTGGTGGCATAGACCTGTTTATCAACAACTCGATGAGAATGGGGAGGGTGTACATTAGGGGGTAGTAGAGTCAGAACGGTGGGAGAGTGGAGGTGGGCTGGAGGGTTACAGCTTTGGGGGAAGGAAGAGGAAAAAGATATTCCAGAGAAACTAGAATTGTCTGCTCTGAATTTCTTATCTGTACATATTCCTTTATACAGGGTGCTAGATGGTGAAGATTTTCAGACTGAAATCTCAACATCATTTGCCGATCGTGATTAAGTTAACCAGAATTAGAAGAACCAAAGATGGAGAATCACTCGGCCAAAATCCTGCAACACTCTCCCTCCCAGCATTGTCGGTCTCTCTGCCCAAATGGACTGTGAATGGTTCAAGACAGCAGCTCACTACCATCTTCTCAAGGGTAACGAGAGATGGGGAATAAATGCTGGCTGAGCCAGTGATGCCCGTATCCTGGAAACGGTTTCTATCTCTAGTTGCTGAAACCCAGTTGATGTTACTGCAGGATGATGAGGGATGCTGAGTGCATCCTCCAGGAGGCATCACCATCACATTACCCCTGCCTACACCCACACAGTAACACAACAACGCCACTGGAACAAAAGGCAGTGAAACCAAAGGAGGACTTAGATATAGTTCTTTGTGGTAAAGTCATGAAAGCGGATTGGAACACAGCAGGAACAGGAGACTGAGCTGGATGGTCAGCTGTTTCCCATTGAATGGTGGAGCAGGATTGAAAGGCTGAATGGTCTCCTGCTGCTATCTCCCAGGTATGTATATAGTCATGGAGCCCGGGTAGGAAGGAGTGGGCAGGGCAGGGATTCTCCAGGAGATTGCACTTCCACATCAGTTTTCAGTGAGGGATGGTTTGATGGATTTTATTTAACATTTGTCTTTAACACAAGGTTTGTGAATTTGGTTTTAAAATATTGTAGCTATTTATTCCACAATAAATAAAACTAAAAGAAAAGAAATGAAACTATCTGAATATCACAGTTTTTAAAAATTTCAAACGCCCTGTAAAACAAAATCCTGTCTATTCCCGGACACCATCTCTTTCCAGTTACTCAAACTCCAGGGAAATATTCCCTCCCTGTCTGAACCTTTGGTTTGATTTAACTGCTTTTCAGTTCTCCTTCAGTGAGCTGTGAAGTGTTCTTTCTCCCCCCCCATTTCTCCTACCCAGAAGTGTTATCACACAGCTGAGCAACCTTCCCACGTTCATCATTTCACCATTTTGGGTTTTGTTAATATATAATCACCAGCAGTAAACCACCCGTGTAACCAATTGAATATTTACAAACAAAGCCCATTACGGCCAAAGCAAACCATTACAAATGACAGAGTGGGAATGGACCAAATCAAAGTAGAGTTCGGGGTGAGGGGGCAGCAGTGGAGATAAAGCACTGTATCCTGCGATGCCCACCTCTATTTAAAGGCATCGAGAGCATTGATACATACCACATGCTCCTCTCCAAGGACACCCTGCTTTATCCTCAATCAAAGAATAGCCTTTATCCTCAATCATAGAATAGAATCCCAACTGTGTGGCAGGAGAGTATTGGCCCATCAAACCCCACCAACCATCCAAAGAGCATCCCACCTGGAGCACTCCATCCCTGTAACACTGCATTTCCCATGGCTGATCCATTGAGTCTGCACAATCATGGAGACTGTGGACAAGTCCACACCGACCCGCCAAAGCGCAACCCACCCATACCCCTACATTTACCCCTTACCTAACACTACGGGCACACACAGAAACACAAAGGCAGCATGTGCACCTGAGTTGAATGAACCTGGACTTAGGAAAATGTGATAACAATCACAACTAGTTAGAATTACAGAATCCCTTAGGCGCACAAAGAGACTATTCGGTCCATCGAGTCTGCAATGACCTGCTGTCCCACCCTACCTCCATAACCCCACATTTAGCATAGCTAACCCAACCCACCTAACCTACACACTACAGGCCATGTTAGCACGGCTAATCCATCAAACTGGCACATCTGTGGGAGAGTCACATATTATGTCTGAGTGCTCAGGATTGTGGATGAAAGCTCACAAATACTTGACTCTGACGCAAATCCTCTTTTTTTTTCAAAATAAAATCTGGGGGAAACTGCAGCCAGAAAGATTTCCGATTATCTCATGAGGAAGAGAATTCAAAACTCGTGCCACTGACCCAGGGGGTGCAGTGAAGTTACAGAGGTCTGGGAACCATCAGAAATGTAACAGGTTGTGAGCAAGGTGGGAGTGAGACAAGGACAAAAAGACAGTCTGTCACACGGGGGAAGGCAGGAGAGATTAAATTGCAGAAATGGTAGTCCCTCAAGGCCATGGGGAATGGATTTAGGGCTGGGAAAGAAACCAGGAAACAAGGTGAGCAGCTGTCAAAGAAATACATTGAAAAAACAGAACATAACAACATAGAGGGCAGAGTACACAGTCTGAAATTGTTGCTCTCATTGGTGAGTCCAGAACGCTGTAAAGCCTAGGTCATTCTATTACAGCCAACACGTGCAGGATAGGCCAAGTGGCCTCGATCTGTGCTGTAACTTTCTGATAAATTTATTCTGACATTTGGAATTCAGGTCGGATGATGTTCATAAATTCTCAAATTGGAGTTGACTTTAATATTCTGGAGAAATGTTAAATAAATCACAATGATCCCATTCTGCAGACTTTAGTCCACAGCCCTGCATGTTCCAGCATCTCAGTTACATCCATGTCCTTTTATTCTAATGTGATGCTGGTTACTCCCTCTGCCACCCATCAGTGAGTTCCTGCTCCCCTCCATCTCTGAGTGAAATGAATTCTCCCCTCCCCTTCTTTCTGGGAATTAGTTTCAATCTAAAACCTCCAGTTTCTGACCTCTCAGTTAATGAATAGCTCCTTCCTATCCACTCGATCTGGATTCCTCAGCATTTTATCACTTCAATTAAATCTCAGCTCATCCTCCTCGGAAATCATCCCCAGCCAATCCAATCTTTCCTCAGAGCAGAAATTTTCCAATTGTAGAAACATTCTGATCAATCTCCTCTGTACCCTCTCTGGTGTGATCACATTAACCCTGGAATGTGGGGATCAGAAGTGTGTGCAGTACTTTAACTGCTGTCAAACAAGTGTTCCTGACATTTCCCATGTCACCTCCGTGTTCTTGTGGTTGTCGCTCACACAAGAAGTGTCCTGGTTTTCCCACATGGAACTGGATGTGCACTCCATGGGGCTGGGATTCCCTACCATGTGTTTATTTGTTAACTAATCCTCAATTAACTTCAGATTAAAACAACATTATCAGCTACCCACCAATCAACTTCTTCCATTACACCCAAGTCATCTTACTTTTTAAAAATCTCTTTAAAATTATTACTATCTAAACACAACAGGCTTTAAGTTGCTGATCAAGTATTCAGATGTCTCCACTGTTACAATCACTTGAAGATTATCTTTACCTTCAGCTACATTTGGTGAATTGAACACTGATTGTCAATATATGAATATCAAACGGACTTGAGTTTTATGGTAATTAATCCAGTCTGACATTCTTGTTGGTTAATATCTTGAAGAGAACTGTCCTCAGAACTCCAGCTGTGCTCTGACTTCATTCACAACTGGATGTGGCTGGACTGCAGATCTTAGATCTGTTCTGTTGTTTCCCGGATTGCTTTGCTCTGTCTATCACTTGCTGCTTATGCTGCTTGGAACACAAGTAGTCCTCTATGGGAACTTCATCAGGCTAACACCTCATTTTTAGGTATTCATGCTGCTGTTACTGGCATGCTCTCCTGAATTCTCTCAGTTGAATGAGGATTGATCCTCTGGTTTGATGGTAAGAGGCAAGTTGGGGAATATGCTGGGCCGTGATTCTGTAAGTTTTGTTGGAGTACAATTCTACTGCTGTTCGTGGAAGGAAAGAGCTAAACTCTTGCACTGTAAACCGTATATGTAAGCAGCTACATGCAGTATCATGAACACGGATAGGCCAAGACATGAAATGCGAGCAACACTGTACAATGATGCAGGATCACAACTGCAGCAAGGGGAGATTAAGATCCAACTTGACATAGGAGTTGGGAAAGAAGCAGCTGATCAGATTGTCTTATTCATAGTCACAAAGAGACTGTGTGAAATTATTGTACTGTTGGAGGTGAGGATGGAGGAGGTCAGGGAGATGGAGAGGCCTTCAAAAGAAACGAATCTGCCTGAGAGTTATGGGATCGACTTGATTGCCATGCATTTAATAGAAAGCTAATTGAAACTGTTTTTATCCCCAAAAGATAACAAGACAATAGAAACAAACCCCAGAATACATGGTTCAGAGATGCATGTCAATAGCCCATCAACATCAAACTCCTGCAATTATTCAGCAAACGTATGTGTGATTACCCAGTTCTAATGAACCAGAAAACCGCTGTTCACTGTGTAGATGGACAGTGATGTGGGGAAGTATTGGTCGAGCGGTATTGTCGCTAGACAGTTAATCCAAAGCCCCAGATAACGTTCTGAAGACCAGGGTTCAAAGCCTGCTGCGGCACTTGGGGGAATTTGAATTCAATAAAAAAAGCTCTTGAATTTAAGAATCTAATGATGACCATTAATCGATTGCCAGAAAAACCCATCTGGTTCAGTAATGCCCTTTCAGGAAGGAAGCTGCCATCCTTCCCTGGTCTGTCCTACATTGTGACCTCAGACCCACAGCAATGTGGTTGACTCTTACCTGCCCTCTGGGCAATTAGGGATGGGCAGTAAATGCTGTCGGGCCAGCGACACCCTCATCCTGTGAATGAACAAAGGAAAATAAAAATCTGTACCCAGTGTGAATCTGTACATGTTCAGCAATGTTGTGAACATTTCCAAAGCTAAGTTCTCTATGTGCACAACTTTATGAACTGCCAAAACCATTGTTCATTACTTGGTGTGAACAAGAAAAAAAAATCTTTCAACTTGTGGCTATGAGTAAATTGACTGGTGTCTTCAAGGATGGATGCCTGAGTGAATCCCTCTCCCACCCACCCCCAACCCACCCCCAACCCACCCCACCCCACCCCCTCCCCCTACACACACACACAGAAGTTGAACAGCTTCTCCCCAGTCTGACTGGTTTGGCCAATTTCCAGGTGGGCTGGGTAAATAATTCCCTTCTGACATTCCCCACTTTTCCAGAGTCGGTCCGTAGTCTGGCTGCACTGGTGTTTTGCCATTTCAGATAAATGCTGGCAGACTGTTATACAGACCGTTACACCCCCCCTCCCCTCCCCCACCCCAGAACCCAGTATAAAGCAGTGAACATTATCTCCTGCTGTGGAGGGACAGACTGTATTGGTCTGAGTAGGAACACTGAGTAGATTTACCTAAATGACAATTTAATCAGTGACCAGAGCAAGTTAAGCAAGTCCAAATAAAATGCATTATAGCACAGGAATAGGCCCATCAAATCTAAACTGGCGCTCTATAGCAGAATCTCACATTCTCATTCCCCGTATGTCCTCCAAACTCTGCAATTTTATTTCCCTCAGATCTGATATAATTGATTTTATTAATCATTCATCTTCTCTGCCTGCAGCACCATAATAGGCAGCATGTTCTGCATATTTCCAGCCAATACAGTCAGCAGAAACACTTACTCATCTCCCACTGTCTCAAAACCTTACATCTGGTCTTTACTCTTGTGCCATCACCTATCAAATATAGATGTTTTTGTCTGCTATATCTAGGTGTGTTATAATCTTATACAGCTTTATCAAAAATATATTTAACTTGTTTACTTCAATGAAAATAGCAATCTCTTCAAATCAATCCAGTGACTGCATTTTCTTCATCAGTGAACCACTCCAGTAAGTCTGTAATCCACACCCTGAAGATCACTCCTAACCTTCCTTGTTAATGTCTGTTTTGTTCCACAAATCCAGACGACACAAGTTTTCTGTACAACGGCAGTAGCTTTATTATTGGACAGCTGGCAAGAGTTTCAAAGCATCTCTGAAGTAGCCGAGTGTCTATTTGTACAGACTCTTCTTCATGAATCTCTGCCTTACCCACAGAGACAGTATATTTAGTAAGAATTAGACAAAGGCATATCAGTCACATGGGCGATTGTCATTACATAGTTTAAAGCTGGTAATTATGAATTTACAAAGCTTGATGAATTCCAATGTCCTGTGATAATGTGTGATGATAATGTGTGATTACAGAAACTGATTATCGTATTGTTCATGATTATGTGTTGATGGGAAGAGATTAAGGCAAAAGGGTTCTTCCTTCAGTAACTGGGGGATTCAATTACCTATGCTCATATGGAGGGGAAGTGAGACAATGGGAGCAGGAGGCAGTTTAACAGGGTTGTGCCCAGGCTCTGATTCTCTGTCCGTCTGCAACTTCCCCTCTAAGCCCATGCAGTTTCTTTGTCAGTTCTTTCACAAATTGTTTCACCCTATCCTTGCCATTGTACATCTCCTGCCCTCTCACTACCATACCCTCTGGCAGCTGCATAGTCCAAATTCAAAGGGGGATTGCTCAGTTCCCTTTGCTGGGGTTGACGTCAGTTTTATTAGGATTGTGGGGAGTACACTAACCCATCCCGGCCTGTCTCTGTCAGGGCCTTAGTCAGACTAGCTTTCAGTGTCTGCTTCATTCCTTCTACTGTCCCTGAGCTCTGGGGGTGGTATATGAGATGGGATTTCTGCTCAGTACCAAACAAGCCACAGAGCTGCTTAAATTCGTTTCCTGGAACATGTGTCCCTTGGTCAGAATCTGCAGGGGAATGCTTCCACCCACTGAATAAACCTGTTTATTAAGACCCAACAGGATTTCCTTCCCTGGGATTGGGATGGGGGTGTATGTGTAAAATCCATCTGTAATTGTTCCCGTGAGCCCCTGGGTCCCTGCGGCTGCCTCCATTTTATCTTGATTGTTTTCCCTGACTCTCACTGTGTACAGACTACACCCCTTCGACAAAACCTTCTTGTTCCAGAACACTCCTGTAGTTGATCATCCGATATTGCATTTTATCCTGCTCAATATGGGCCAGCCCATGATATGTTTTTCGTAATATTTGTCTTATACAGTGGCACTGCTGGATCATCCTATGTCCTATTACTGCCCCACCCTTTTCCCATTCCTGATTCTCCTGCTATGGGACTGTTTCTGGAAAAGTCTTTAAACTTTCCTTTCTCGCGTCTGTAGCTACTGCCACTGCATCCTCCTCAAATGTCTGCACTGTTTCAGTAAGTATGCTCACCCATACTCACCAACTACCCCGTTGGTGTGGGGTTTCTACTTTCCTGTGAGGTCTAATCTTCATTATTGCTGCTTCACTGGGAAAGTTAGCTGCTTCCACTAACTCTCTGACCTGTTCTTCATGCTCAATGTGGCCCACAGACAGGGTGACATACCTTCACCGAGCCCAGTCATGAACTATCCCAAAGGCATGCTGACTGTGTGCATTTTGCCTCCCTCACCCCTGGTTAATGTCCGCGCTTCTGCCAGGTCTTGTGATGGTTCTCTATTTCTGGATAATTCCCCACAAAATTCCCACAATAATTAAACAATCCTAAAGTTTGCCTCACCCCTTTACAGTGTGCGGGTGGATAGTTTTATAATCATAGTTTTTGTTCCCGCTGGGACTGTTCCCTCTCCCTTCCTGATTTGATCTCCCCAATATGATGTCCCAGTTCCGTGTCTCCCTCCCTTCCCAGTTACACTCTCTGTGTATTAATGTTAAGCCTGGCCTGTCTAACCTGACCCAATACTCTGTCTAATATCTGGATATGTCCTTTCTCACCGCTTGAGGTGATGAGGTATTGGTAAGATCAGTGTGACGGAATCCATCAAACACACATCGGTGGGATATACTGGAATATTGTGGGATCCCTGAGGTAATAGTATCCTGGAGGCCTGTTCTCCTCGGTCAGTAAACACCACTCTCTTCTGCCATTCAATGTCCACAGGTATGGACCCAGACTATTTCCAGCTTCTGTCAATCTATCACTGTCACAATTACTGCCTCTTCAGCCCCAGCTTTGATGAGATCCCGTTTGTGTGGGGAGTGAGAGGGCCCTCGATCTCTACAGGGTCGAATGAAAACAACCCACTTTCCTGTTTGAGTTACACACACCGCTGAGTGGGTCCGAGCTATAACCCACCAGATTCTCTAACTGTCCCATTCTCCCTGCAATGTAGCTACTCAGGAGAGGTTGCCTCTCCTTTTCTTTCTGTCCCAGTCCTGGCCGGAGCATCCCCATGTTTAAAATCGGGTGTTGATGTCAATAGTTGCCATTTTAGAATAAATAGGAGCAACTCCCAGAATGGTCCCTTCTTGATTGTCACACCCCCATATCTGAATACATTTTGTCATATTCCCGTTCTACATCGGGACAGGTTTGCTTCATCCACCTTCCCAGGTAACCTCTCCGACTGCTCTCATTTTAGTAATTGAGGAAGTGAGGGGTAAATCCTTATTGGTAACTGACAAAGATGCTCCGGTGTTAGAATCATGCATGTGTTGGCCCCTTAACAGCACGTCAATGAATATTCATGGGCTATGCATATACCTACATGAACACAGGCCACTCACAATATGAACACCTATCTCATTGAATCATGTTAATTCTTCATATGTATTGCAGTGTACAATCTCTCATTCATTGTAACAATCAATATTTATTTTACCTGTTGAAACATAGTTGTATTAATGTAAATATATTTCACTTCAATGCTTACACTTATCGTGTTTGTAATCACAATAAGACTTAAGCATTTCTCATGCAACAAAATCCAATGAAAAATCATCAGCATCTCTTTATTATTTCATTCAACAATGACAATAAATTTTGAATTTTTAAAAGTTGAACATTTTTACAAAGAAGGAATGTTGTCTTCAGTTGAATGTTCGCATTGAATGACTTCTTAATAGTATCTGCTGTTTTCTCTCTTCTCCGGGTTCCCAAGAAAAGAAATTCACTAGTTCTGCTGGTTCTAAATTCCTGGAAAATATTTGAGAATGTTGTGGTCTTAAAGATGAAAATGCTTAGTGATCGTAAGTGATCGGTTTTTCGTTCGTAAGAGTTTGATTCAAACATTTCGGACATTCACATTGTTATTCTGTCGTGTTACAAGGAGCGGGGGGGGGGGGGGGGGGAACAGATATTGTAATGAGCTTTGATCAAATTAAATTTCTAATTATTTTCATTTGTGAATTGCTGGAGATTTGTTTTTTTATTGTTTTCCATTCATCTATTCATGCTGAATGTAAATTTTACGTGCTTTGACAATAGCGGAGGGTGTTTATTTGAAATTTGTCCTTGATTACCTCTCACTGATTTTACTTTTTGCATATAGTTTCACAGTGGCTCAGTCATTAACACTGCTGCCTCACAGTGCCAGGGATCTCGGTTTGATCCCATCCTCGGGTAACTGTCTTTGTGTACTTTACCCATTCTCCCCAAGTCTATGTGACTTTACTGTGGTTTCCTCCTACAATACAAAGATGTGCTGGTTAGGTGAGCTGGCCATGCTAAATTGCACATTGTGTTCAGGGATGTGTATGTTAGTCAGCAGTAAATGTCGAGGAATATGGTTGGGAAAGTGTTTGGGTGGGTTACTCTTTGGAGGGTCATTTTTTTCAACGAAATGACCTGTTACCACACTGTGCTAACAGGGATTCGACAATAGTTTCATTGCGTTTCTCTAAGCAATTCTAACTTTTTAAAAGTTGACTTCAGTTAATACCTTTAACACTTGATTATCAATGTGTTCCTAAATCTTGTAAAATAGCTAAATATTTTTAAGATCGTTGCTCACACAAAACACTAAACATGAGGTAACACAAAGGTCTTCATGACCATCTAATTACTGTTCAGTGGAATAATCAGAGTAACTATCTGATTGTTCCTGAGATCAATCCCCACTGCCACAGTAAGGATCTGTTATCATTCCATCCAATAAATACAGTAGTTGTCCTCTGGTATTTCAGTTCAGTAATTACACATGATACTGGTTTGTCAAAGCAGTGGTCATTCTTTATTATGAATGGCCAAGAATTCTAACTCAAGTGATGTTCATATGTCCTGATGTGTTGCATGGTCACAAACAGGTTTTCAGTCCAACTATTGCAAAAAAAAACGTTGGTTTTGTTCAACTGCCGATGTTAACATTTTCAGTTCATGTCCATTAAAAATATTTGGAGAAAGTGAGGAAATCAGATGTTGGAGATCAGAGTCAAAAATATGGTGCTGGAATAGCACAGTAGGTCAGGCAGCATGTGAGGAGCAGGAGAAACCACGTTTCGGACATAGGCCTTCATAGGGAATCTCTGGCTCCATGGATGCTGCCTGGTCTGCTGTGCTTTTCCAGCACCACAATCTCGACATTTAAAATATTTGTCTGCTTATGTGGAGCAATTACTGACTGTTTCCTCTGTAATTTAAATTTACTGTGCTTTCTTTTCTCTAAAGTTCTGATATTAATTGCTCTTCGTGTTCTTCTTAACTCTGATACAAATCTCAATATTCTGGGCACAATAAAAGCAATATGAATTCTAAATTAGTATCTGGACAAGAGAACCAATGACCAGCTACATAGACTTCTTGAACAGCCTATATATTTGAATGAAAAAGCAATGCCTTCTAAAAAGTATCTGCATGACTGTATCCTTTTTTAATTCAATAATCCCGCAAACAGCTTATAATTGTCAGTTGATCTCTCTTAATGACTATCTAATCAATCTCACCGTAAACTGCTGAAAAATATTGAATAATCTTGTTTGTTAAAATGCAAAGATTCAGACTCAATTCGTTATTACAACAATAAGTGAACCATATTTATCTATCCACTCAGGTCAAGCGACCTGTGGCCCATAAGTGAACATTCTAAATATTCCTACAGCTGGAGAAATCGGAGCTGTAAAGGTCAAACTAAAGGAAACAGTAGACAAAATAATCAGCTCCAGAAAACAGTGGAAGGCCCTGTCAAAGAGGTCACAAAGGTTCGGGAGATCCAGTTACAACAAGCCCGAGAGTTGTGTTTTGGAGAGGTTGACGTAGACTTCCAGCCAGTGCCTGAGCATTATACACCTCACTTGAGAATAACAACAACAGAAGGGTGTTTACTTGAAACCCATTGGTTGCTTAGAATCCAGAAGTCTGGTAAAATGTTGTGAAACATTTCCCAAATCATGGAAATCAGCTTAACATTATTGAAATTAAAGTACTTGTAATGGTCTTCAAAGCCAGCTAATTACTGCTCAGTGAAAACCTCTTTGTAAGTACCTTATTGTTCTCAGGATCAATTATCACAGCAATCATCATGCTCTTATCAGATCCAAACATATGTACGAGACACCTTATTATAATTTACACACTATATCTTTCCCAGAACAATGATGACAGTTTATGACTTATAGCAGAGGATGCTAATCTTAACATATATTGAGATGAAGGGTACTGAAGGAGGTGGCTCGGGAAATCGTGGATGCGTTGGTGATTATTTTCCAGAGTTCGATTGATTCAGGGTCGGTTCCTGAGGATTGGAGCGTGGCTAATGTTATACCACTTTTTAAGAAAGGTGGGAGAGAGAAAGCAGGAAATTATAGACCAGTTAGTCTGACCTCAGTGGTGGGAAAGATGCTGGAGTTCATTATAAACGATGAAATTACGGCACATCTGGATAGTAGTAACAGGATAGGAGAGAGTCAGCATGGATTTATGAAGGGGAAATCATGCTTGACTAATCTTCTTGAATTTTCTGAAGATGTAACTCGGAAGATGGACGAGGGAGATCCAGTGGATGTAGTGTACCTGGACTTTCAGAAAGCTTTTGATAAAGTCCCACATAGGAGGTTAGTGATTAAAATTAGGGTGCATGGTATTGGGGGAAAAGTACTATATTGGATTGAAAATTGGTTGGCTGATAGGAAACAAAGGGTAGTGATAAACGGCTCCATTTCGGAATGGCAGGCAGTGACCAGTGGGGTACCGCAGGGATCCGTGCTGGGACGGCAGCTTTTTACAATATATGTTAATGATATAGAAGATGGTATCAGCAATAACATTAGCAAATTTGCTGATGATACAAAGCTGGGTGGCAGGGTGAAATGTGGTGAGGATGTGAGGAGATTACAGGGTGACCTGGACAAGTTAGGTGAGTGGGCAGATGCATGGCAGATGCAGTTTAATATGGATAAATGTATGGTTATCCACTTTGGTGGCAAGAACAGGAAGGCAGATTACTACCTCAATGGAATCCATTTAGGTAAAGGGGCAGTACAGAGAGATCTGGGTGTTCTTGTACACCAGTCAATGAAGGCAAGCATGCAGGTACAGCCAGTAGCGAAGAAGGCTAATAGCATGCTGGCCTTCATAACAAGAGGAATTGAGTATAGAAGCAAAGAGGTGCTTCTGCAGCTGGACAGGGCCCTGGTGAGACCACACCTGGAATACTGTGTGCAGTTCTGGTCTCCAAATCTGAGGAAAGACATTCTGGCTATTGAGGGAGTGCAGCGTAGGTTCACGAGGTCAATTCCTGGAATGGCGGGATTACCTTTCACTGAAAGACTGAAGTGACTGGGCTTGTATACCCTCGAGTTTAGAAGACTGAGAGGGGATCTGATTGAGACATATAGGATTATGAAAGGATTGGACACTCTGGCAGCAGGAAACATGTTTCCGCTGATGTGTGAGTGCCGAACCAGAGGACACAGCTTAAAAATACAGGGTAGACCATTTAGGACAGAGATGAGGAGAAACTTCTTCACCCAGAGAGTGGTGGCTGTGTGGAATGCTCTGCCCCAGAGGGCAGTGGAGGCCCAGTCTCTGGATTCATTTAAGAAAGAGTTGGATAGAGCTCTCAAAGATAGTGGAATCAAGGGTTATGGAGATAAAGCAGGAAGAGGATACTGATTAGGAATGATCAGCCATGATCATATTGAACGGCGGTGCAGGCTCAAGGGGCTGAATGGCCTACTCCTGCACCTATTGTCTATTGTCTATAAGTCCTGACGACAGGCAAGTTTTCTGAGAGGTTTCCAATCCAATAGTTATGATAAAAAATACAATTGTGGTTCATTACATTGTGAATAGATCCCCATTAAATGTATTCATCTGTTTATTCAGAGACAATATTGAAACAAATACCTTGACAAATGCTGTTGACTGTATGTTTCTGTGAAAAAAAGTTCCTTATTGTCTTATTTTCTTTGTAATTCTGAATCAAATGTGTAAATATTGATGATATGAAAAATTGCATGAATTAAATATAATACATAACTTGTTCGTATTATATATTATATTTCTCCAGAAGGAAAGCAGAGACACCAAATGTAGAATTCTTGAAGATCTGAGAATTTTGAATGACAAACCAGTTCTGATCAATGTTCACTGAATGTCTCATCATGCCAGCATTATAATTCTCAGTTGACTGATCTTAATAAATTACTTATCAACATCAGAGCAAACGCATTTGGAAATATTGATTCATTTACCTTGCCAGAATTCTAAAATTAATAATTCATTATCTCTCCAAAAATCACACAGCAATTCAGTTTAGGTTTCATAACAAACATCATCAAATTCCCATTTTAATTCAACCCATTATGTCTTAGTGCCAATATTACAAAGAATAATAGTTCTCTTATTCCAGGTCAGCACAACCACAAACTAAGTAATGATTGCCCATCCAACACTCACAGATAATATCTGTTCCTTTATCCTTTGAATGTTCACAGAAATCATTGGATTAATATTCGGTCTTACATATTAACAGACGTCTGATTGTTTTGCACTCCAATAAATACTGTTCATTTTTACACATTACTGGCAGCTATATGAGATTTCTAATCATTTTTAAGTTTTCTATGAAATGATTTTTAAGACTAATTGTTGCTTACATCTAATATTTAAAAATTGATCAAATCCATTATATCCAGCTTTAAGTGTGAAATTAAGGCTCAGTGATGGAAACGTATTGCACTTTCCAGATACCATTGGTAGCGAATGGTGATTTTTATTGTAATACTTGAGTCTTAGTTGATTTTCTGTTGTGGGTGCGGCCTGTCCCCATCTGGAACAGAATGGTCCATACTGGCTCATACAAAATGCCTGACAATCAAACAGAGGCAGCCTACCTTCAAACTAAAACACAAGGTGTCAGAGGGGTGATAAACAAGATTAACAGTCTCTTCCAGCCTTTAATTTTAAAAAAAACCACACTACCAATGGACCTACTCCAACGCCAGGACTACAGAATTCCAGATAGCATACAGACAAATGACCAATCCCGATCTTCATAAATGAAAGGATAGTTGTCCCAATAAATGAATAACCAGCAGCTGCAGGGTGCAGCCCAGTTAACTCACTAAGCAGCTATCACGACAACAGAAGAGTTTGTTTGTCAGAAATAGTTATTATTTTAAAGTTACTCAGAACATTAAACAAAGGTTCTAATTGCAGATTCTTGAGAATCATCGGGGTAATTTGCAACATAAGTTAGATACTTGTAACCAATGTCTGTTAAAAAGCATTAGAGAAAAGTATTCAGACTTAGATGTGCAGTTAGCTAGTTTTAGGAATTAGCTTCAAGATATGATGTTCACTGCCTATTAATTATAAAGTCCTGACAGTGAGAGTAGCTGTTTAATTTTACACAATATAACGAACTTTATAACACAAGTCATATTACTAATCTTAAAGCAAGTAAGTTAAAACTAACTGTCATTTGTATTTCTTTGTACATAAATAATTAGGACAGTGAACAATATGAGGAGTAATTGACTTTGGTAAAGTAAAATATAATAAACAGTAGAATTCAAAATGTCACACCAGATAAGGCATCCTGAGAGGCCCGAGGGAGTGCTGCAATAACTTTGGAATCTGAATGAATGAGATGCGTGGAAAGATCCCAAGGCCTGGAGATTATAGTACCTGTTAAACAACATGAGATGATAAGACTCTGGGACTGTCTATTAGGATGCCCATCTGAGATTATGTGTTTGATTTGAGTGTCTGGATGAGGAGGAGAGGGCTGTCACATTATATGTGCATAAAAATGCAGATTTTTACTGTACTTGTTACAGTGTGTCATGGATCTCCCTTCCGAGATTGGTCTCGGGGGACGATCCCTTCATTAACTGATTGTTGCATGAGTAAACATCTTCCACCTGCCTGAGCTCAGCCTGCCTCCTGAGTCTTCATTCCCTGTCAGGGAAAAACACTTCTGCAGCTGTGATGACATTTCAATTCAATACAAACATTTATTGTGTGTGATATGATTACATTTTGAGCAATGTTATTTTCATGATAAAATTGCTTTACATTTGCATTTTTCTGGTATACAAGAAAACAATGGGGGTTTATCCATTTGCTCTTTATTTGAACTAACACTAAATTTTAAATTATGGTAAAGACTACAATGGGGAAATGGGAACTAGTCTTCAGCTCAAATGTCACATTAAATGATTGTTTCCTTTTTTTTCCAATCATGTGTCCTCCAAAATGATTTTTCATTTTTATTTCATTTTAAGAAAAACATTGCTTGGAGATGTAGACAATTTTCCTTTTCCTTTCATGTTAGTCGTCAGTGACAAATGCTCACCCAATTATGAGAATTCCTTTCCGGACGAAATGTCATTGACTCTACCTTTTGTTCACAGTAATAGTCACTTCCATGGCCTAATTCGTTTCCTCCTAATTCTGAAATAAATGTCGAAGCATTTATTGTGATAAAAGTTACATTAATAAAATTGACATGACTCTTCAAGAAAACTGCTGGAAGAAAGCATGGAACTCTTCCGTTGCATGCATTATTGAACAAAATCAATTTTTAACACTTATTGCTGAATGATTCTTTTCAGATCATACAGCTAAGTTTTATGCTTTAATTTTCAGTTTCTGAATCTTAATGTATATCCAATCAACATCAGAACAAAGTGCTTTCAAAATATTAAGTCAACTTATCTGTCAGGATTCCAAAAGCAATTATCAATTACAATAATTACACAGCAATTTAACTTAGACATTGTAAAAATGCAGTGTTTTTAAAATTTCATTCATTATTTCTTATTGTCAATGCTACTATATGAATACCAATTTGTTCAGGCCATTGCAAATACAAAACGACCAATAATATCCCTTGCAAAATTCTTTGTAAGTATCTGATTTTGGCTCATTTGAATGATAATAATTATCTCAGTCGTTGAAATTCAGAGAGCTCCAATTCCTTTTCCCTGCAATATTACTCTTGATTTCTACATATTACTCAGTCTAATATCAAGA
This sequence comes from Chiloscyllium punctatum, assembly GCF_047496795.1. Classification (NCBI taxonomy): domain Eukaryota; kingdom Metazoa; phylum Chordata; class Chondrichthyes; order Orectolobiformes; family Hemiscylliidae; genus Chiloscyllium; species Chiloscyllium punctatum. The sequence continues at coordinate 49,561,117 of NC_092752.1, forward strand.
TGCTCACCATTATTCTCAATTTAACGAGTATGATTTTTAAAATCCCTTTGTTGCTAATATATATTATATACAATAATTGTGCAATCCAGTAAGGGATATAAATGTGGAATTATTCTTCCATACAATAAATACTGCAAGGACATTACAATGTACAATCTCTCAGTCATTGTGAATATTGTACTTACTTTTAACTTGGAAACATTTTTGAATTGATTTGATTAGAATTTACTTCGATGCTGACACTTACTGTATATCCAGTCACAATATCAGTAGATTTTTTGGAGGTATCATCGTCCATTCCAATAATCACAGTAACTGCTATATACTTTCCTCTGGTCCAATAGCAAGATGTATCTAATTCCTCTCAATCAATATTCCTTGGAAAATATTTGAGAATGTTGCAGTCATAAAACTGAAATATACGAAGTATGATAGTCATTAATTTTCTCTTGTTCTGTAGATCTTAGTTGAAATAACACATAGAATTTTATGTTCCAGTGCTAAAAGTATGAGAAAAGATCAATTACTTCTTTAGTAAAATAAACAAATGTCACTTGCTATTATTTATCAATTTTTAATTACTGGTCAGTTTATGAATTGTGTAAGATTTGTTTTTAGCTTTCCAGTCACCTATTTGTATTGAATGTGACTTTGAAATGGTGTGAAAATATCAGGGTGAGTTCATTTGAAAGTTGGATTTGCATATCTCTCACTTATCCCATTGATTGCATGATGGTTTAAGAATGTTTCACTCAACAATCCTCGTAATATCAAAAACTGCCTGATTTTAAATCAGATCATTCGCACCCAATTATCACTCTGTTCCTAATTCATGCAAATATCTCAATTTTAGCGAACCAATGTTCACACTAAACAATACACATAAGGCAACACAAAGACTTTCATCACTATCTGATTATTGTTCAGTTGAATAACCTGAGTAAGTACCTTATTGCTCCTGAAACCAATGACAACAGTCAACATTTAGGTAAAAACAATGACTGCAGATGCTGGAAACCAGATTCTGGATTAGTGGTGCTGGAAGAGCACAGCAGTTCAGGCAGCATCCAAAGAGCTTCGAAATCGATGTTTCGGGCAAATGCCCGATGTTTCATCGATGTTTCCTGATGAAGGGCTTTTGTCCGAAACATCGATTTCGAAGCACTTTTGATGCTGCCTGAACGGCTATGCTCTTCCAGCACCACTAATCCAGAGACAGTAAGCATTTGTTTACTAATCCATGCAACAAGTGCAATTGATATCTTCTATTTCAGTTCAGTCGTAGTTAAAGATGATTTATGTTGCTTAAAACAATGCTTCTACTTTATCACGGATATTGACTGTAATACAATCATGCAAACGACAAATGTTTTGTCATTCTAATATTCTTTAAGTTTACTTATTTTAAATTTGTGTGCAAGCGATATTTCAAATTACAACCATTTTTGTTGTATAATTCAGCAAACCTAAATTTTGAATTTGTGAAAGTCTCCATTTTTGCAAAATGGAAGTAGTCTTCAGTTTATATAACACATTAAATGACTTTTTTTTTCAAATCACGTGTTCTGCAAAATGATTATTGGTTTCAGTTAATTGTAAGAAAAGAACTGCTTTGAACATGTTGATTCTTTTTGTCTTTTCTATTCCAACATCACTGTACAATAATGAACAATTATTATAATTCCTTTATGTACCAAATGTCATTGACTGCATCATTTGCTCACTTTCATTATCTATCAACTTTCTTTCAAATTCTGACACAAATGTCTGAACTCTGATCATAAAATTAATCATCTAAATTGAAATAACATGTCTCTATGAGGAAACCAAGTGATAGAAATTCATATTTCTTGTGTTACCTGCATTTTTTAGTAAAGAAAGAAAAGAAATGTTCTATAATCACTGATTGACTCATTTGTTCTTGAATTCATATTTTATTCCACAATTTACCAATTTTAATAAATATCCAATCAACATCACAGCAAAGTGTTTTTGAAATATTGAATCATTTTAATTGCTGAAAGTACAACATTAATTATCAAGTCATTGCCATGATAATAATTACACAATTATTTAAGAAAATCTTTTGAACAAGTAAAGTGAGATTCACATTTTAATTTAACCAATTCTTTCTGAGTACCAACACTGCAATATGAAGCTTTATTTTCAGGTCAAGTATCCCACAATGGATCCAAGGACTTCCCATTCAACATTAAGTGTGAATGTCTAATGTTTGCTTATTTGAATGATCTCCATAATCACAGACTTTAAATTCACAGACCTGCAATTACTTTTCACTACAATAATTCCTGTTTGTTTGCACATATTCCTCAGTCACATAGCAAAATGAGATTTCTCATTATTCCTAAATTCATTGATCAAATTTTATATTCAGTAGTTGCTCATACCTAATAATTATTCAATCCAGTATTTGCCGTAAATGTGGAATTATGGCTCTTTACATGAATAACTAAATATATTGTAGTGTACAATCTCTCAATCATTGTTAATATTAATTCTTATTTTACCCGTGGAAACATAGTTGAATTCATTTAAATATATTTCACTTTGATGCGAACATTTATTGTATTTCTAATCACAATAAGATTTAAGTATTTTTCCTGCAACAAAATCATGTAAAATTCCTGTGTTTTGTGAAGTCCAATGAAAAAGAATTAACAGCTCTGTATTGTCTCATTAAACAATGACAATGCATTTTGAATTTTTCGAAATTGAGCATTTTCGCAAAGAAATGTTGTATTCAACTGAATAATCGCATTGAATGACTAATTCAAAGAATCTGCTGTTTATTCTCTTTGAGTTCCCAAGAAACCAAATTAACTAATCCTGCTGGTTCTAAATTCCTGGAAAGTAATTGAGAATGTTTGAGTCTTAAGGTTGAAGAAGTCGATGTGATTGTACTGATTTTGTTATTGGAAAGAGCTTAATTCAAACATTTCAGGCACATAAATCATTATTCTGCAGTGTTGCAAAGATGAAACGCAAATCAATTTCTTCATCAGTGAAAGAAACAAATGTCACTTCCCATTATTCTTAGTTAGCTCATTCCCAAATTTGTTATTCAACAATGCAATTCACCTGAATATTGTTGTGTCCTTTGATCATATTAATTTTCTAATTATTGTTCATTCATGATTAGTTAGGGATTTTTACTTTTTGTTTTGCACGTCTCTCACTTATTTGCATGGGGGCTGGGCATTGAGAACAGAGGATCAGTGGTTCGCACTTGTGTCTTACAGAGTTATGCACTTGGGTTTGATTCCATCCTCGGCCACATGTTTGTGAGGAGTTTGCATGTTCTGGTTTTCTCCCACAATTCAAAAATGTGCAGGTTAGGTAAATCGGCCATGCTAAGCTGCACGTTCTGTTCAGGGATGTGTCGGTTATGTGCATTAGTCAGGGGTAATTGTCCAGTAATCTGAGAGCAGAATGGTGCTGAGTGGATTATTTTTTGGAACGTCTGTGTAGACTTGTTGGGTCAAATGGCCTGATTCCACACAGTAGGGATTCCATATAATTTGAATTGTGTTTCGCTAAACAAAACTGACAATTTTTTTAAAATGTTGCATTTAAAACTTATCTTTAACAGTCAATTGTCAATCTTGTAAAATATCTCCATGTTACTGAAATCAATGTTTAAACAGAACACTGCACATAAAGCCACACAAAGATCTTCATGACCATCTAATTACTGTTCAGTGGGATAATCACAGTAAATATCTTATTGTTCCTGAGATCAATCCCCACTATCATAGTAAGGATCTAGTTAACATTTCTTCCAATAAATGCAATCGTTGTCCCTCTGGTATTTCAGTTCAGTAGTTATACACCATACTGGTTGTTCAAAGCATGGTTATTTTTTATTATGAATGGCCAAGGCTTCTAACAGCAAGAGATGTTGTTCGATCTGATTTGTTGCATGTTCTCAAACAGGTTTTCACTATAAATATTGCAAAAAATGTGTTAATTTGGTTTTGTTCAACTGCTGATGCTAACCTTTTCAGTTCATGTTCATTAAACATATTTGGAGAAAGTGAGGAAAGCTGAAGCTGAAGATCAGAGCCAAGAATGTGGCAATAGAAAAGGGCAGGCACATCCAAAGAGCAGGAGGATCGACCTTCCGGATATTAGGCCGTCATCAGAAAAAGTTCCTGATGAAGGGCTTATGCCCAAAACTTTGATTCTGCTTCTCCTCGAATGCTGCCTGACCTGCTGTGCTTTTCCAGTGACACACTCTTGACATTAGAAATATTTGACTGAATGTTCAGAGATTATACTAAAAGTTGCCTCTGTCAATTTATTTTACTTGGCTTTCTATTCACTAAAGTTTTCATGTTAATTGCTTCTCCTTTTCTTCTTAAATCTGGCACAAATCTCAAAATACAGAACACATTAAAATTCACATGAACTATACATTTGCATTCTCGACAAGAAAACCATAGGAAGGCGATATAGAATTCTTGAACAGTCTACACATTCAAATGAAAAAGCAATTCCTTCCAAAAAATGTTTGCCCGTCTGTATCTCTCTTTCAATTCAATAATCCTGCAAATAGTTTATAATTGTCAGTTGATCTCTCTGAATGAGTACCTAATCAATGTCAATGTAACAGCTGAAACATTAACAACAGATTGATAACTGGGTGTTAAAGACCTTATTTGAAGTGAACAAATGTTTTCTGGTGGAATTCTAGTAAATATCAAACATTCTTGAATCATAATACAAGAAATGAGATATGTGAGAGATGTGCAAACCTTATTTTTAAATGAACAAACTCCAATATTTCCAAAGCATTTCCATCTTACGGTCAAAATGAACAGGTGAATGGAAAAATAAAATCAAGTTTCTGACAATTCATAAACTGAACAACAATTACAAGTTCACTTTGATCAAAGGACCGAGTCATATTTAGATGAATTACAACATTTAGTTACAAAGTAGGTAATCAGCTGACTGACAAGTAATAGGTGGTAGCATTTGTTAGTTTACTGAAGAAGATATCAACTTTATTTCAAATTTATAATATGATATAATAATGTTTAATGTGTTTCAATTGTTTGGACTTGCCCCTTCGCAACAAAAAAGATCAATCTCATTACTTGGACATCGTAATCTTTAATTCTGCAACATTTTCAAATATTCTCCAGGAACTTATAACGACAAAATTAGATAAAGGTATCCGCACTATCCGAAAGTAAAGCATTATTATGAAACTTTTCATAAGTTGAAAAGGCGTAAATCGAAGAAGCATTAATTCATGTGGGAAACATCTCCCCTTTTTTCGTAAAAGTGAAAATCCTCTTCAGATTTCTTTCAGTTAGAGAAAACAGAGACAGATATAAAAGCTAAGTGGCTAAAGCGAATTTTCCAACACATATTTCTTGGTAACCTGACTCAGATAAGTATCAGATTTTATGATTATTGATATAATAGATAAAAACAGATCTAATGCTGGATTGAAAAGCAACTCAGTCTGTGCTTAGGTGCTCTCTAATCAACATTCAGAGCAGCTCTTGATATATTTCTATTGAAGGTGTAATTTGAAACCTTCCCTCGGGTCTAGTAATAGAGACACTGCCACAGCTCCACAAGCTCCTTTCATAATGTTCCCACTCAGGACGGTAGGACTGCAATATTATGTTTAATGTGGTTTCTCAAATGAAAATTAATCAGCTGTTTATTGCAATAATTTGAATGGGAATTAATTATGTCATTTCTGTGTGTAATGGACTGGAAATTAAACAATATTTTACAATAACAATAGAATAAATGAATGATAGTCTTAAATAAACAGGAATCTCATGACAATTCTTTGAAAGACAAATTGACAAAACTGAGTGATCATTGTACTTTGATTTAAAAATGCATCAGTCATTCAATGTGAATATTCAGCTGAAGACAATTTCCCTTCCTTTTAACAATGTACAATTTTCACAATTTCAAAGTGAACAGTCATTGAAAAAGGAAGGAACAAGCAGATTCTATTTTCTGTACATAAATGTGCGATGAATTTTAAGTAAGTTTCATATAGGTAAAAAGGAAACTCTTATTGTGGTTCGAAATACAATAAATGTTAGCATGAAGTCAAATATAATCAAATCAATTCAACTGTGTTTTCTCAGTTAAAATACAGTTCAATATTCAAAGTAATCGAGTGACTGTACACTGCAATATCTTTACATTAATTCAGTGCTGAGACATAATTCCACATTTATACCCCTTATAGTGAAGCAAACTTGTGCCAGGAGTCAGAGGGGGTAGGGGAGGTCTTTAATGAGTACTTTGCTTCAGTATTCACGAGTGAGTGGGACGTTGATTTTGTGAGGACAGCGTGAAACAGGCTGATATGGTCGAACAGGTCGATGTTAACTCTGAGAATGTGCTGAAAATATTGGAAAGTCATGGGGATAGATAAGTCCCTTGGTCCAGAAAGGATATAACTTAGGTTGTTATGGGAAGGGAGGCAAGAGATTACTGTGTTTTGGCAATGATCTTTGCATCCTCACTGTCCACTGGAGTCATACCAGATGATTAAAGGGTGGCAAAAGTTATTCCCTTATTTAAGAAAGGCAATTCAGATAATCCTGGGAATCATTGATGAGTCAGTCTTACATCAGTTGTGGGCAAATTATTGGAGAGGATTCTGAGAGACAGGATTTATGATTATTTGGAAACGTATAGATTGATTAGAGATGGCCAGCATGGCTTTGTGAGTGGCAGGTTATGCCTCACAAGACTTATTGAATTATTTGAGGATGTGACAAGCACATTGGTGAGGACAGAGTAGTGGATGTGGTGTATATGGATTTTAGCAAGGTGTTTGATAAGGTTCCCCATGGTAGGCTCATTTAGAAAGTAATGAGGCATGGGATACAGGGAAACCTGCCTGGTAAGATAATATATTTGCTGGTCCATAGAAGACAGGGTGAGATTACATAGATAGTTTTCAGCTTGGAGCACGGTGACCAATGGTGTTCCGAAGGGATTAGTTCTGGGACCTCTGCTCTTTGTGATTTTTACAAATGACTTGGATGATGAAGTGGAAGGGTGAGTTAGGAGGTTTGCCAATGACACGAGGGTTGGTGGAGTTGTGGATAGTGTGGAGGGCTTTTGTAGGTTGCTAGAGGACATTGACAGGATGCAGAGCTGGGCTGAGAAGTGGCAGATGGAGTTCAACCTGGGAAAATGTGAAGTTATTCATTTTGGAATTTCAAATTTGAATGCATATTTTCAGATAAAATGCAGGATTCTTGACAATGTGGAGGAACAGTGGGATCGTGGGGTCCACGTCCATAGATCCCTCATACCGGACATCCAAGATGATAGGGTTATTAAAATGGTGCATGGTGTGTTGGCTTTCATTAGCAGGGAGATTGAGTTTAAGAGCCACGAGGTTATGTTGCAACTCTATGGATCTCTGGTGAGACTACTCTTGGAATAATGTGTTCGGTTCTGATCACCTCATTACACATTGGATGCGGATGCTCTAGAGAAGGTGTAGATGAGATTTATCAAGATGTTGCCTGGACTGGAAGGCATGTCTTATGAAGAAAGGTTGAGGGAGCTGGGGCTTTGGTCATTGCAGTGAAAGAGGATGAGAGTTTATTTGATAGCTTTGTGTAAGATGATGAGAGGCATAGATAGAATGGATAATGAAAGACTTTTCCCCACAAAATGGCATAATTTTAAGGTGAATGGGGGAAGTTGTGGGGAGATGTCTGGGATAGTTTCTTTATAGATAGTGGTGGGTGCGTGGAATGCACTGCCAGTGATGGTAGTAGATTCAGATCCATCAGGGACAACTAAGCAATTCTTGGATAGGCACATGAATGATAGTAAATGAAGGGCATGTTGGTTAGTATAATGTTAGAGTAGGATAAAAGGTCGGAACAACATCGTGGCCAAAGGGCCCGTACTGTGCTCTACTGTTCTATACTCTATGGATGGAAATGAACATTTATATATTAGCAACATATAGATTTGCAAAATTGTATTAGCATACTTACAAATAATGATAAATTTCATCTGGCTATTTGACTGTGCTATCTGCAAAAATGAACAGGAATTGTTGCACGGGAAAGTAATTAGGTTTTTCTAAATTTATAAGTCTGGGATTACACAGATCATTCAAATGAGCAAAAGTCATATTTTTAACAGTGCGTGTTGCATCAGAAATAATGAATTCTTTTGTAAGTGTGTTGATTGGAAATAAAATGGATTTTTATATTTCTGTATAGGTACTAGGGAAGATTGGATTAAATTCAAATATAAACTTCACTGTAGTTGTTAGCAAGATAAACTAAAACATATAATAATTATTGTCATGCAAATTCTTTAATAATTACTGTTAGAATCCTGAAAAAAGGATATACTGTACCATTTTTCAAACAGTCAATAAATTAAATTGTGAACATCAGTATACTTGTTACCCAGACCAATTATTATGCAATTATTGTAATGATAATGACTTAATAACTAATGCTAAAGCCTAAACAGATAAATTGGTTCAATACTTTGTCAGAATGTTGTTCTGAAATTGATTGGATATTTGTTAAGATCGGTAAACTGAGGGATCAAATATAATAGCTCGCTTGATAGAATTGAAGGAAAAAATGAGACAGTGTTTATTGAACAGGATTGCTTTTGTTGAAAAATGCAGTTGATGCAAGAATAATATATTTTCCTCCATTGGTTTTCTTGTGGAGACATGTTCTTTTAAAAAAAATTGTCATGATTCAATGTTGAGACACTTCTGTCAGAGTCTGAAAAGTGGAGAGTAAGAGATAAAGGAATTTTTAAAAAGGAGAAATGAAAGGACCTGGCGAGAAGAGGAGCTCCAACTGTAGTGTCTCACCCTGCTAACATCTTATTGGGTGAGCTGGAACGCAGACTAGTGAAGCAACAAGCTGACACAATCATACGCACAGAATCATAGCTTACAACGACCTAGACACCATCGTCACTATCCCTGTACGTCCTGTCCCACCGGCAGGGGACATGGATGTAACTGAAATGCTGGAACATGCAGGGTAATGGACTAAGATCTGCAGAATGTGATCAATGTGATTTATTTGATTCTCCTCCAGAATATTAAACTCCAGTCCAATTTGAAAAGTTACTAGCGTCATCAGACGTTAACTACAAATGTCACAAAAAAAAATCAGAAAGTTACAGCACAGTTGGAGGCCACTTGGCCAATCCTGAGTATGTGTTGGCTGTAAACTCCCCAGGCTTTACAGCTTTTTGTACTCACCATTGAGAGCAACAATTTCAGACTGTACTCTGCCCTCTATGCTTTTATAATCTGTTTTTAACATATTTCTTTGACAGCTGCACACCTTGTTTCCTTATTTCTTTCCCAGTCCTAATTCTATCCCCCGTGACCTTGGGGGTTGACCATTTCTGCTATTTAATCTCTCCTGCCTTCCCCAGTGTGACAGACTGTCTTTATGTCCTTGTCTTATCTCCACCTTGCTCACAACCTGTTACATTTCTGATGGGTCCCAGACCTCTGTAACTATCACTGCACCCCCTGGGTCAATGGTACAAGTTTGGAATTCTCTTCCTCCTGAGATAATCAGAAATCTTTCTAGTTGCAGTTTCCCCCTGATTTTATTTTGAAAAGCAGAGCATTTGTGTCAGAGTCAAGTATTTGTGAACCTTCATCCACAATTCCGAGTTTTTGGATGTAATTTGTGACCCTCCCACAGATGTGTAACGTTACTGGATTGGCCATGCTAACATGGCTGCAGTGTGCAATTTATGTGGGATGGGCTAGCCATGGTTAATCTGGGGTTATGGGGGTAGTGTGGGTGAGCAGTTCATTGCAGACATGATGGGCTGAATAGACTCTTTCTGCACCCACTGGATTCTGTGATTCTAACTAGTGTTGCGAGTGTTGTCCCATTTTCCTAATGCCAGATTCATTCAACTCACACATATGATTCTGTGGGTGCTCACTCACTCATTTCCTTCAGTTTTACATCAATTTCACACTGTATGTGAGGGTGGGAATGGATTTGTAAATATAAATACTCCAAACAAAACCCCTCACAGATCAGGAACTGTTTCTGCTCCTTTCATTACTCACACGGAACAGGAAAGGTTCTGTCACAAATCTTACAGGAACATAGCGGTTATAATCACCAGGAAAGGCTGAATAGCTCAAAACGCTTTTCCTAAGAAAAGAGGCGGCTCAGAAACAGCCTGGTACAAGTAGAAAGCTTTGTGTCTGTGTTGTCAGAGATTTGTGGTTGAAATCATTGGGTTGGAAGCATGTTTCATTGCACTAGATCATCAAAGGTGCTATCTAAATGTGCATCTTTCTTTCTATCTATCTGAGTTAACAATCAGATGGACAGGTCAATGTCTGAGTGTCTTACCAAATCCCTGATTGAATGTCTTTCCCCACAATCTCAGGTGTCTCGCGACTCACTGGGTCACGGAGAAACTCTGCCGTTACAATGAGAACTGTCTTTGCTGTCAGCTCTCCTCGTGTTTCCGCCTAATCCCCACTTCCCTTCATTAAACCCCAGTTGCCTCTAGTCCACCCACATGGGCACGTTGAAGGGCATGACAGGAGAATGGATTGAAACCGAGAGTTCAATGTCAGAATGAAAGAGGAAGAAGGAAATAAATGGTGATTGTGGATCCCAGGGGATACAGACTCCAGGATTGGTCCTTGTGGGCATTCCCACAGTAATACAAGACAACATTCCATGATGAGAGTTAAATCCGGGTGGCCGGAGAGGGAGCCACTGAACATGAGCAGGTTTAGTTCAAACACAGGAGGTTTGTTCAGTCGGTAACAGTGTATTCGACATGGAGGTTAAGTGAGCAATGAGGGGAAATGTTACCACAAGCTGCCAATGGATAACTTTCATTGGAACAGGAGGAGGCCATTCAGCCCCTCAACTCTGCTCTGCCATTCATGATGATATGATGATCATAGCTGATGTGTGACCTAACGTACAACTTTCAAACCCCTCTAATTTCATCAATAAACTCCTCTGCAACAGACGAGTATTGGAAAACTAAACATCTGCAAATGCTGGGACATCAGAAACAAAATCAGAAATTGCTGGAAAAATTCAGTAGGTCTGGCAGCATCTGTGGAGAGTGAACCATTTGTGTCCAGTGATCAGTCAGGTGACCAGTTGCAGCTAACCATTCTGCTGTTTCTGTTACACTGGAACAGGTTCTGGTGCGAGGGGAATGAGATTGTCAATAATAACTGAGAAAACAGGAGGACGTACTCAATCAGAATTAGAAATTCACTTACCCCTCCCAGCGGGACAGTCACCGACACAGTCACACTGCGGAGAGGTCGTTCACCTGCCCCACGTATGGGGACTTACTCGATCTTACAATCTGCTGAGGCACCAGAGATGGCACAGTGGATTTAGACCCTTCAACCTGCTCCATGTGTGAGAAAGGATTCATTCAAATCTCTCACCAGCAGAGACATTAATGCATTCCCACCGGGGAGAGGCCATTCACCTTCTCAGTGTGGGGGCAAGGAATCACTCAGTCCTCTGACCTGCTGAAACACCAGCGAGCTCACTCTGGGGAAAAGCTCATTCACTTGCTCCCAGTGTGGGGAGAGATTCACTCAAATGCAGCACCTGCAGAGTCCCCAGTGAGCCCACACACGGGGAAGAGGCCATTCAGGTGGTCAGTGTGGGAGAAGGGATTCAGTGATTCATCCCTCCTGCTGAGACCTCAAGGAGCCCACACAGGGGATAGGCCATTCAGATGCTTAGTGTGGGAGAAGGGATTCAGTGATTCATCCTGCCTCCGAGACTCCAGTGGGTTCACTCTGGGTAGGAGCTGTTCACCCCTCTGTGTGACAAGGGATTTGCTGCGTCCTCAACACGACTGAGAGACCAGTGAGTGCACACAGGGAAGTGGTCATCCCCCTGCTCCGTGTGGGGTAGAGTTCACACATCACTGTCGGACTCAGATTCTGTAGTTACGGTTCATCAGAGACAGGACTGCACCTTGTACATGATGACACTGTTGGAGAATTGTTGTGGTTGTTAACCACATTAATTGGGCTGGAGTTGACTGAACTCACATTGCCACTCTCTGAACCTCAGGATGTCTCTCTGGGCAGTAAGTCTCCACAAACAGCAATGTGACAATGAGCAGGGATCATCTGCTTTGATTTAAATTGTGACTGTAGCACGGCTGCTTCACAGCATCAGGCACAAGGTTGGAGTCCAGCCTTGGTCAACGGCCTGTGTGGAGGTCCCACATTCTCCCCAGGATAGTGTGGGTCCCCCCGAGGTGCTCTCGTTTCCTCCCACAGCCCAGAGATGTGCAGGTCAGGTGGATCAGTCGTGCTACCTTGTCCAAAGTATCCAGGATTGTGCAGACTAGGTGGATCAGCCATGGGAAATGCAGTGTTACAGTGATAGAGTGCTCTGGGTGTGATGTTCTTTTGATGGTCAGTGGGGTCTGATGGACCAATGCTCTCCTCCCACACTGTAGGGATTTTATTCTATGATTGAGGATAAAGGCTACAGAGCAGGGCGTCCTTAGAGAAGGAGCATGTGGTGTGGATCAATGCTCTCGATGCCTTTAGATAGAGGTGGGCACCGCAGGGGATACAGTACTTTATCTCCACTGCAGACCCCCTCCCCACAACTCTACTTTGATTTAGTCCCTTCTCACTCTGTCACTTGCAATGGTTTGCTTGGCCCGTAATGGGCTTTGTTTGGAAATATTCAATTGGTTTACTGCTGGTGATATGTCTAGATTAGAGTGGTGCTGAAAAAGCACAGCAGGTCAGGCAGGATCAGAGGAGCTGGAAAAATCAATGTTTTGGCAAAAGGCCTTTTCCAGCACCACTGTAATCTAGGCTCTGGTTTCCAGCAACTGTGGTCCTCACTTTTGCACTGCTGGTGATTATATGTTAACCAAAAGCAAAATGGCATAATGATGATTTTGATGGTGGGAAGGTTGCTGTGCTCACATTTCTGGGTCGGAAAAATGGGGAAAAAGAACGCTTCACAGCTAACAGAACGAGAACTGAAAAGCTATTAAATCAAACCAAAGGTTCAGACAGGGAGGGAATATTTCCCTGGAGTTTGAGTAGCTGGAAAGTGATGGCGTCTTGGAATAGACAGGATTTTGTTTTACAAAGGTTGAAAGCTTTAAAACTGTTATATTCAGACAGTTCAATTTATTTTTTTTAATTTTATTTGCGGTGCAAAAAGTTTTTACCACATTTTAAAGCCAAAATTTACAAACCTTGTGTTAAAGATAAATGTTAAATAAAATCCATCAAACCATCCCTCACTGAAAACTGTTGTGGAAGTGCAATCTCCTGCAGAATCCCTGCCCACTTCTTCCTACCCGGGGTCCATGACTATATACATACCTGGGAGATAGCAGCAGGAGGCCATTCAGCCTTTCAATCCTGCTCCACCATTCAATGGGAAACAGCTGACCATCCAGCTCAGTCTCCTGTTCCTGCTGTGTTCCAATCCCCTTTCGTGACTTCACCTCGAAGAACTATATCTCAGTCCTCATTTAGCTTCATTGCCTTTTGTTCCAGTGACGTTGTTGTGTTACTGTGTGGGTGTAGACAGGGGTAATGTGATGGTGCTGCCTCCTGGAGGATGCACTCAGCATCCCTCATCATCCTGCAGTAACATCAACCGGGTTTCAGCAACTAGAGATAGAACCCATTTCCAGGATGTGGGCATCACGGTCTCAGCCAGCATTTATTCCCCATCTCTCGTTACCCTTCAGAAGATGGTAGTGAGCTGCTGTCTTGAACCATTCGCAGTCCATTTGGCGCAGATAGACCGACAATGCTGGGAGAGAGAGTGTTGCAGGATTTTGGCCGAGTGATTCTCCATCTTTGGTTCTTCAAATGTTGTTTAACTTAATCACTATCTGCACGTGATCTTGAGATTTCAGTCTGCAAATCTTCACTATCTCGCACCCTGTATAAAAGGAATATGTACATATTAGAAATTCAGAACGGACAATTCTAGTTTCTCTGGAATACCCATTTCCCCTTTCTTCCCCCAAAGCTGTAACCCTCGAGCCCACTTACTCTCTCCCACCATTCTGACTCTACTACCCCCTAATGTACACCCTCCCCATTCTCATGGAGTTACTGATAAACAGATCCATGCCACCACTTCCCGTCCCTGGTTAGACTCTGCACCCTTTCTGGGTTCACTTCCTTTCCCTTCAGTTGCTGCAAGTCTATAATGTAACAGCAGAATGAAACAAAAGGAAACAGAAAGGGAGATGGCAGATCCTGGACAGAAGAGGAACCTTCAGTCTGGGAGAATGGGTCAGATTCTTCCTTGTTTCCCATTGGTCAATTCCCAGTGTTATGACAAGTTGCGAATGGAACTTCGCCCCATCTAGGCGTAGTGACACTTTGACCACCCCCCCCCAACTGATCAATACTATAGGCAGATGTGTCCCTTCTCCTGCCAATCACAGTGTGAAATGCTTTCCACTAGTTAACCTAAAGAACATGCTCCAAAACCCGCCCACATTCTGTACATGTAGTGCTAGGTTTCCCCACACACGTGTGGTCCCTGCCTCAGGGCTTGTGGGAGTTGTAGTCCCCATGAAGCCTCTGGAGACCTGTCCCTGGAAAGTGAAAGAAAGTGTGGGCTGGAGGGTGTTGTATATATGATATCTATTCAGACACACAGGACATGTGGGCTGTCACTGGGATTTACTGAGACATCCGCTTAGACACCTAGACTTCTGACATAAGGAATATAAATTCAGCCAATTGCGAGGTGGGGAGGTTAATAATGGGCAGCAGATTTTAAGCAGAGGTGGCTCAGTGGCTAGCACTGCTGCCTCACAGCATCAGGGACGCGGGTTTGATTCCAGCATTCGACAACTATGTGGAATTTACACATTCTCCCCATGTCTGCATGGTTTTGTTCGGTGCTCCAGTTTCCTCCCACAGTCCAAAGATGTGCAGGTTAGGTGGATTGGTCATGCCAAATTGCTCACAGGGTCCATGCATGTGCTGGTTAGGCAATTAGCCACGGGAAATGCAGGGTTACAGGGAATGGGTGGGTCTGAATGGGATGCTCATCATAGGGTTGGTGTGGAATCGATGGATGAATACCCTGTTTCTGCACTGTAGGGACTCTATTCTATTCTCATGAAGAAGAATGTACTTATCTCAATGTGTTGTGAATCTGTGGAATTTCCTATTCAAAATGCAGTGGATGCCAAGACATGAGCAAATTTAATGAAGAGATGCAGATGTTGAATTTGCAATGAGGTGAAGGGTGAGAGAGAGCAGGCAGGAAAATCCAGCTGAGACCGAGGTGAGCTCAATCATCACCGTATTAAATGGTGGAGCTGGTTCGAAGGGCTGCATTGCCTCCCCTGAGCCCAGGGCTTATCTTCTTACGGCAATAACCAGAAAGATGAATCCAAAACTCACCATCTTCACCAAAGGAGATTTGCAGAAACAGCAGGACAGTCAGGTGGATTAGCGTTCCAAACTTAGGTAGTGAGGAAGCGTGTAGGAGATAATGATTTTGCAATTTTAAACTGAGGGGTGACAGTGATTTATGGTTTTAGATTGTGTCGTACATTCACACCGTCCAGAATACTCAGTTGTAAATATCTATCCTGTACTTTATTACAAAGCCAAGGTCACTGACAATGAAAACCAAAACACCCAGGAAACATCACCTCACCTCGTAATCTGATGAAAAGACTTGTCATAAATCTGGTTGAATTTAGAACACAGATGGAAAGCAGGAGATTAAATCCAATCCCAAGATATTGTGCTTAAACAAAGGAGACTACAATAGGATGAGGCAGGAGTTAGCTAATGCAGATTGCAAGTAAAGACTTTACTGTGGGACAGTTGATGGACAGTGGAGGAATATCAAAGTAATTTTTCAAATTTCTCAACAAAAGTATATATCAGTGAAAAGGAAGGACTGTAGGAAAAGGAGTAATCTGCCATGTCTAAGGAAATAAGGGAGTCTATGAAATTGAAGTAGAAGGCATACAAATTGGCAAAGACCAAGGATAAATTCAGAGATTGGAAAAACTTCAAAGATCAACAGAAAGCATGATGGAATTGGGGATAAAAAGTGATGAGTAGCTATCCCCAGGGACAGAATCGCAGTTTACACTGCTAGAGGGAAACCTATTGTTTGGGGAACATATGGCCTCTGTAATTGTTGAAGCACGTAACTGTTACCATAGAGATAATCCTGATCAAGTGAAAAATCACAGCACACCCCAAAAGCTTGTACTTCCAAATTAACCTGTTGGACTATAACCTGGTGTTGTGTGGTTTTAACTTTGTCCACCCCACCCCAACCGCGGCTCCTGCACATCACCATCCCGACAGACAGCCCCACTGAAACTGATGAAGGGCTTTTGCCCGAAACGTCGATTTTGAAGCTACTTGGATGCTGCCTGAACTGCTGTGCTATTTTAGCACCACTAATCCAGACACGACGAACATGCCAGTAATTGATAAGGAGACTGAGGAAGGTGAGGACCAAGAAACGACCATTATCATGAAAGAGTTAGAGCTGGGCAAGCTAATGGAGCTAAAGGTAGACAAGTCTCCTTGCCCTGATGGAATACATCCCGTGATACCAACAGAGTTAGGGGGAGAAGTAGCACATGCACTTCGAGTTATAGCGTCCTGCAGCAGAGATAGGCCCTTTGGCCCAAACTGGCCCATGCCAATCAGAATGTCCATCCACACTAACCCCATTTCCTTGCACTTGGCCCATCTGCTTCTGAAACTTTCCTATCCATGTATTTGTCCAAATGTCTTTTACTTGTTGTTAATATACACACCTCAACCACTTCCACTGGCAGCTCATTCCATATACATATCACCTTTGTGTAGAACAGTTGCCCCTCAGGTTCCCATGTATTCTTTCTCCTCTAACTTTAACCTGATGCCCTCCAATCCTTGAGTCCCTGCGAAAAAGACCGAGTGCATTCACCTTACCCATGCCTCTCATGGTCTTATACACTTCGATGAAATATTCCCCCGCAGTTTCCTCTGCTCTAAACAAAAAAGTCCTCACTTGTCCAACCTCTCCCTGTACCTCAGACCCCTGAGCCCTGACATCATCCTTGTAAATTTCTTCTTCACCTTTCCAGTTGAATAACTGAAACTTACACTGCACTCATCACATTTCCCGTGTTTCCCCACGGCACTGGAACCGATGTGACAACGCCAATGGATTACAATCAATGATCGATAATTCACTCCATTACAACAATCCCATTTTCATAGCTTTTTACATGATGCAGGAATCCGTTTATCTTTCTGGTTTCATGGTTAATTGTCCTCATACAAAACCAAGCTTACCTGTTCCAGGGAAATGTGCCATGATTGTTTAGACTTTCAAAAACCAATGAAATCTCTCTCCACAGTCCCCACGCTAACATGGACTTCGCTGTCTCAGTACTTTTTCCCATTCACACGGACATTTGAAATATTCGTCCACGGACAGAATGCACCACCTTTCCATCCAGATGAAAAGGTCAATGATATTCAGATTGGCACTGATCCAGTAACATGAAGTTCAATTTGAATTTCTCAATATTCTATAACAGAGAAAACAAAGTGCGAGAGATCCTCAGCAGGTCTGGCAGTATCTGAAATGGTGACAGATGCAGGAAACATTGCAGCCTTGAAGAAGTGTTTAGATGATCACACCAGGCAAGTGTGCTTGATGACCATTATGGATAAGATGGGGACAGGGATCCCTTTCTGGAAGGGCCTTCGTGAGACCACACCTGGAGTACTGTTTACACCTTTGTTTCCCTTTTCCAAGGAAGACTCTCCTGCTTATTGAGAGAGTGTAAAGGAGAATCACCAGATCAGTCCTGGGATGTGAAGATAGTTAAGGACTGCAGATGTCAGAAGTCAGAGTCTGTACAATGTGGACCTGGGGAGGTGCAGCAGGTCAGGCAGCATCAGAGGAGCAGGAAGATTGATGTTTTGGGTCGGGACCCTTTGTGAGTCTTCATAAATAGCCCTGACCCGAAACTTCACCTTTCCAACCCCATCGTATTCATGCTGGTCATCAAGCACCTATGTATTCTCGTCCCACGTTCTGGCACTCAGCGTGTAACCGATATTGTAGTGCTTGGTGTGATCATCTAAACACTTCTTCAAGGCTGCAATGTTTCCTGCATCTGTCACCATTTCATATGCTGACAGACTTGCTGAGGATCTCCAGCGCTTTTTGTTTTTATTGCAGATTTCCACCATTTTCCTGAAGCACAGAGTCATAGACATGTACACAGCTCCAGGTTTTGTTGACTCACATTCCTGGGATGTCAGGACTGATGGCTGAACAGGAACTCAATCTTCGTTTAATCCTCCTTTCCTTTGGCTTTCTGAGCCGCTAACTACATCACTAATATTCTACCTCCCATTCCCTGTCCTGAATCTGACCCTCTAAGACTACACTTTAGTTCCCATCCCCCTGCTAGACTAGTTACAAACTCACCAACAGAACTGGCAAAAGCCCCCACCAGATTTGTCTCAGCTCTGCCCGGGGTAACCGGTCAGGCTGGTATAGGTCCCACCCAGAAACAGTCCCAGTGCCTGAAGAATCAAAACCCTTCTCTGGTACACCATTTCCCCAGCCACACATCCAGCTGATCTACCTTCTCATTCCTGCTCTCATTAGCACATGGCACTGGGAATAAGTCTGACATTATTACATTTCAGGAGCTACATTTTAATGCATCTCTGCTCTCCCTATGTCCAGCTTTCAGGCCCTCATCCCTCTGTTTAGCGATGTCCTTGGTATCTGTGTGTTGCACGACCACGGGCGGTTTACCCTCCAGCTCCAGAATGTCCTGCAGCCACTCCATGATATCATGGATCTTGGCACCAGGGAGATTACATACCATCCTCGATTCATGTCTGTGGGCACAGAAGTGCCAGGCTGTACCCCTGATTATTGAATCCCCTGCCACTATAGCCCTGCCACTCTCATTCCTCTTGTTCTGATCAGCAGAGCTCTCTGTGGTGTCATGAACCTGGCTGATGCTGATTTCCCGAGAAGCCACCCCACCCATTCCTGCCCTTACAGAATCCCAAGTGGTATTCAGTATCTGTATGAGAAGGGGATAACAACGGGGGACTCCTGTACTCACTTCCTGAGCCTTTTACTAGATCTGATGGTCACCCATTCCCTTTCTGCCTGTGTAACCCTCACCTGCAGTGTGACTAACTCACTAAACGTGATGTCCATAACATTCTCAGTATTGCAGATGCTCCACAGTAAGTCCACTCTCAGCTCAATCTTTGAAAAGCAGTATCCCAGTAGCTGCAGATGGGAACCCTTCCTGCACAAATAGCCTTCAGGGACACTGGAAGCGGCCCTTATTTCCTACATTGCGCAAGAGGAGCACACCACGGGTCTGAGGGCTCCTGTCACAACGTCTCTCTACATTCATCGAGTTGCTCCCATTAAGAGTATTTAAATGAGTGAGTAACCTTCCTTCACTTCAAACATGTCCATTATAATAACAAAAAAAATCTTTACTTAAGCTGATATGTCATACTTTAAAAACTTAAATACTCCACAGGTACCACTGACAATTGGCTATTCCCATTGGGACTGTGAATTTATGAAAGGCCTGAACTAAAACTGAGTTTCAGCTTCACCTTCTCCCTGTCTCACCTCACTATTTACACACAACTCCAAAACGCTCTCATTGAGCCAAGCAGCCCTCATAGTGCAGCCCTGTCATTTTCATTGTCTGCTCACACCTACACTGTACTGTTCCAATGCACCTCAATGGGAGCTCAGGACCAGCATTGCATCTTTCAATTCAGCCCTTTGTAACCCCAGAGTCAAAATGGACTTCAGCAGTTTCTGAATGAACAGACAGTTGTCAGAATCTGGAACGTTCCACCTGAAATGGTGCTGGAATCTGAGTCCACGAGAAATTTGCAGTGAATTGGAAGTAGGGAGTTTACAGATTAACATTACAAAGTGGATGATTGAGACTAAATCTGACAGTTCCTGCAAAAAGACGAGGTGTAATTTGGATAAATCTGTGCTCCCTCTCAGGCCAATACCTCCTTCCACAGCTGCAGGGACAAGAATTGAACACATACCCCAAGGGTGATCCAACCATGGACTTGAACATCATTCTGCTTTTGGCTTGACAAAAATATTGAAGATATTTTCCAACAGACAGAACAGACTAACCTTTCTCGTTCCACAGTTAAATGCCAATGATATTCAGATCCCGATGACTCCGTTGACTGTAGAAACTTGTGTATTGAGATCCCAGTCTCAATTATTCTCAATTAATACCCTATAAAATGAATTCACAAAGCAAAGCTCACAGTCAGTGCAAGATGAATAGTGAAGACAAACACTTCTCTCGGTATGTGTTTGATGTGTAAATGCTCCTCTTCAAATCAACCCGCCCCCACCCAGGAAGAGGACACGTGCATGCTCCTTGCTGTACCTTGCCCCAAATAAAGATCGTGGCCGTAACCCAGGACCTCTCACTACCTGAGGCCCAAGCCATCTTCCCCTTTGCTGCAAACGTGGGACCAAGAGTTTCTAATTCAGACTAACGACCTGCCCAGAGTGTAACTAAACCCTCCCAGTCTACACTGTTACATTCCATCTGGTTTATGCTGCCACTCTCCCCTTTCCGCCTCCTGCACACACCATGGGTTATCGCGGGTCCAGTGACCCTTCCTCAGAACCGATGACAGCTGGGAAAATTAGAATCCCTTCAGGAAACAGGCCCTTTGGCCCAACAATTCCACACCCACACTCTGAAGTTTATCCCACCCAGACCCATTCTCCTATTCTATTACTCTCCATTTCCCCGAACTAATGCACATCCCTGAACACTACGGGAAACTTAGCTGGGCCAATTCACCTAACCTATAGATCTTTGGACTATAGGAGATAAGGGTTATAGAGTAAATAATAGGTGGGAACTGAGCCCAAAGAGACACAGGAACATTTGGAAAGATAAAGGAGTGGGAAGTTGGAAAGCTGTTAATGGAGGAGACAGGAACCTTCTAGCATCTCAGTGGCGGTGGTGGAAATGGCGGCTGATGATCTACATTGTGCCTGCAAAAAAGACCCTGAGCTTCCAGTTGCCTGCTCTTTAACACACAAGACTGTTCCCTGTCCAACATCTCTGTCTCATGCTTACTGCAGTGTTCCAGTGAAGCTTGATGCAAGCTGGAAGAACACTTTAGAACATACCAAATGGCTTCCTATTCCAAAGACTGCAACTTCCCCTCACATGTGGTCAACAATGCCCTCCAGTGTATCTCCTCCACTTCCCACACCACTGCCCTTGAACCCCACCCCTCCAAATGCAACAAAGATGGAATCCCACCATCCTCACCTTCCACCCATACACAACGCATTCATCCTCTGCTCGTTCCACCATCAGATCCAACCACCTGAGATATATTTCCCTCCCCACCCCTTTCAGCATTCCACAGAGAACATACCTTCTGCGATTCCACTTTAGATCCACGGTCCCCACCAACCCACCCTCCACTCCAATCACCTTCGCTTGCCACTGCAAGAGGAGGAGAACCTGTGCCCACACCTTCCCCTCACCTCCATCCAAAGCACCACTTGATACTCCCACATCCAGCAGAGATTTCCCTGCCCTCCCAAACACCTCACCTATTGTGTCCCTTGCTCTCAGGACGCCAAATTGTGGAATATTTCAGGGAACATTTGTGGGACACATGCACCAGCCAACCCCACCGCCCTGTGGCCGAACACTTTGGCTACCCCCCACCCCCTCCGCCACCACGCTGCCAAGGACATGCAAGTCCTCCATCCCAAATCCAAGCCACCCCACACCTGGAGGAAGAACACCTCATTTTCCACCTTGGGAACTTTCAACCACACGGCATCAAGGTTTCCTCATCTCCCCTCCCCCAACTTATCACAGATTCAACCCTCCAACTCGGCACTGGTCTCTTGAACAGTCCCACCTGTCCATCTTCCTTCCCAATTGTTCATTCCATCCCCTCACAACTACCCTCCATCTACAACCACCTATTGCCTCCCTAGCTCCCTTTCCCCAACCCCAAACACCCCTCCCTATTTATCTCTCAGCCGTATTCCACCACCCACATTTCTGATGATGTGCTGACATGCCCAATACATCAATTCTCCTGCTCCTAGGATGCTGCCTGACCTGCTGTGCTTTTCCAGCATCACACTTTAACACAATCTGGAAGACCAAAACCTCATCTTCCACTCGGGGACCCTGCAACCCTCTGGCTTCAACATCAAATTCAATAATATTAGGTCCTGAACTCTCCTATTTCCTAGTGTCTTTGCCCCCTACCCCACATACCAGGCCTTATTATTACGTAGCCTACCTATGGTTAGCCACTAACAGTCCCCACAAACAGCTATTCACCCTCCCCCTGTCAGATCATTACCCACTCCTTTCTCCAACTGCTCTTATCTCTCTCTTTGGCCTCTACCCCCACTTATCATTTACTCCTTAACTCCTACCTTCTGCATAAAAACAGACTTTTTTTCTCAGTAACATCAGTTCCTGAGGAAGCGTCACTGGATCAAAAATGCGAACTGATTTCTTTTCACTGATGCTGCCAGATCTGCTGAGCTTTTCCAGTACCTTCTGGTTGTTGTGTGTGATTTACAGCATCCGAAGTTCTTTTGGTTCTAATTTACCCGGAGTATGTAATTCAGGTCTAGCAGACGGAAACAGTGTTTATCAACCTCCCCAGTCCACACTAACTCCATCTCTCTCCCAGTATCTGCTGTCTCTCCCACTCCTTCACATTCAGTCCCCCCCTCACAGTGACACTGTGCCTGCAAAGCTGATGGTCATGTGTTGGCCTGCTGGACCCACCCCTAATTCACTCCCATTGGCTGGAGGATCATGCCAACTCTCCTATTGGTCTGAAGCTGTGTCAATCAGCCAGGCCCCATTGTGACCTGAGTGGTGGGATCCTCCCAGGTGCATCAGAGGCTGAGAGGTGACCTCATAGAGATTTATAAAACCATGAGGGGCATGGGTAGGATAAATAGACAAGGTCATTTCCCTGGGGTGGGGGAGTCCAGAATGAGAGGGCATAGGTTTAAGATGAGAGGGGAAGATTTTAAAATGGATCTGAGGGGCAATTTTTTTTCCCGACTGAGGTTGGTGCGTGTAACGAATCTTCTGTCAGGAAGTGGAGGATGTTGGTACAATTAAACCATTTGGCATCTGGATGGGTATATGAATAGGAAGGGTGTAGAGTGATATGTGCCAAGTGTTGGCAAATGGGACTAGATTAGGTTGGGATATCTGGTGAGCATGGACCAGTTTAACCAAAGGGTTTATTTTCATGCTGTACATCTCTACGGCTCTGCCCTGTGATGAGCTTCATCATTCACAGTGAATGGGTCAGTATCACAGAGCTCAGGGACTGGAGGCTATTCAGCCCATTGGGGCTGTACTCCCTCCCTCTGGAGATGGTGCCAGTCAGTCCCAACTCACCTCCCATTTGGACAGAGCCCTCCAAATCCTTCCTTAAAAATGTTAAATTTCAAATTTGTTTTAACAATAACTACTGAATCTGCATCCAGCTGTCGGTCAAACTGTTCCAGATGCTCAGAACTTACTGAGTAAAATAATCTTCACAGTTTTCTTTGCATTATTTGCCAGTTACCTGAAAATAGTTGCTAAAAATTTTGACGTTAAAAATTTCTCAATCTGTCTCTCTGTAAATGAAATACCCTGGAAACAAATCAACTCCTGGTCGAAATCACTGCTTAACCTTCTCGGCTCCAAGGAGAATTGTCTGGCCTTCTGCTAACTCTCCATAAAAGAGAAACCTATCTTAATTTTAATTTATTAGTGCCATAGAGATGTACAGCACAGAAACAGACCCTTCAGTCCAACTTATCCATGCTGACCAGATATCCTAAACTAATCTCGTCCCATATGCTAGCCCTTGGCACATAGCCTTCTAAACCTTTCCCAATCACATATCCAATGAGATGCCTTTTAAATGTTGTAACTGTACCAGCCTCCACACTTTCTCTGGCAGCTCATTCCATACACATACTACGTTCAGCTTGAGACTTTGCCCCTAATATCCCTTTTCAATCTTTTCCCTCATGCCTGTGCTTTCTTGTTTTGGACTCATCTAAACAGGAATAAGACCCTGGCTGTTTACCCTATCCATGCCCCTCGCAATTTTATCAACCTCTATGGTCAGTTCTCAGCATCCGATTCTCCAGTGAAAACAGCCTCAGTCTATTCAGCCTCTCCCTATAGCTCAATCCCTCAACCCTGGCAACACCTTTGCATCTTTTCTGAATCCTTTCAAGTTTCACAATATCATTCCAATAGCAGGGAGACCAGGACTGAAAGCAGAATTCCAGAAGTGGCTGAATGAATATCCTGTACAGCCGCAAAATGACGTCACAACTCCTGTACGCAATGCACTGACCAATAAATGCAAGTACACCAAACACTTTCTTCACTACCCTGCCTATCTATGATTCCACTTTCAAGGAATTATGAACCTGCACTCCAAGATCTCTTTGTTCAGCAACACTCCCTAGGACCTTCCCATTAAGTGTATAAGTCCCACCCTGATTTGCTTTTCCAAAATGCTGATCCTCACATATATCTGAATTAAACTTCATCTGCCACTCCTCAGCCCATTTGATCGGAGTCTCATTGTACTCAGGTAACTTTGCTGTCCATTGCACCTCCAATTTTGGTGTCTATTGTAAACCTACTAACCATAGCTCCTCTATTCACATAGAAATCATTTATATAAATGGCAAAAAGCAGTGGACCCAGTTCCCAGCCTGACAGCATATTGCTCATCACAGGCTTCCAGTCCAAAAAGCATCCTGCACTATGACAC